>NC_081410.1:179997238-180349932 GCF_030272615.1 Cryptomeria japonica | reverse complement strand
TCAAAAACATAAAATAATTATTAATTAATAATATGCAACTGTATGTTTTAGTTTATTTTAACTAAAATGAATGCACATGTATGAGAAGAACAAGGATTTAGAGAGAAATATATGTTCATTATTCATACATGCAATTAGGATTCAAATTAACAAGAAGAAACTTCTAGTTTATCTAAATAAAATAAAAGAAAACATGGTGGAAAAAGAGGAGGAATTCACGTACAAGGGAGGGGAATCTAGGCAATTTCGTGGAGAAAAAGAGGACATTTTTTAGAAAAAGCACTACAAAATAAATCACCTCAAGTTATTTTTTTGGGAGGAGAGGCTTCCAGATTTGAGGGAGAAGGAAAACAGAGGACAATTGTGAGGCACCATTGTGATTATCATCTAAGTTCCACTCTCTAAGCAACTTCCACTAGAAATAATTCATCAATCACGAAACCGGGTATGTACCTGAAATAGCTGAAATAGTGTAGTATTACTAAGATCCTCTGTTATCAAACCTTTTGTTCCTTATTCTCTACACAATGTTGCTCTCTTTTTTTGTTTGAGAAGATTAAGCAAACCCCAAATCTTATGGTTCGAATTTGGCTCTTTTAATATTGCATCTCTTTCTTATTTTATTCCTGCCTGCCACAAGAAATTGGAGCTTGAACATTTTCTTTATCGATTTGGTGTTTCTTACTGTGGCCAGATAGAGCCAACAACCATTGTGTTGATCTACCTATTTATGTTGATTTCGGGTTTATAGTTATAAAAGACAAATTTAAGGTATATTTTTACATGTATGGATGGCTTAAGCAATCCTCCCTTAGATCATGGATAATATGTCACATTTGCAGCTCTTTTTTTGCTTGCTAATTTAAAAATTAGGTCTTTATCCCATTTTGCAATCAGTGATTGCCCCAATACTACTCTTATGCCAAATTCACCTTCCTGTATGCTTTGATGGATGACTGTAAACTGTTCCAAAGTTCCTTATTACCGAAAACTAGCCTTAAATCACACACACTAAGCTTTGACTTCTTAGGTGGTGATGAGGGGCCCGCTGAACCTATTTCGTTCGTCAATCCATTTCCATTCCCTAAACACTCACCATTGTAGTCAGCAGAGGTCGTTACAGTCTGTGTCAACAGTTCCCACATATGATGAAAATCAAATTCAACTAAACTTTTGCAGTAACGCAGGAACAGTGTTTGAATTGGAACTTTAATTAAAATAAATAGGGTAGATTTTGTCAGATGATGTAGGGGAAAGGACCCAGTAGTTGAGCATGTTCCAATTATTGTGATAGAAGTAGTTGATTTAATACCCCCATACTTGTTGATTTAATGTACAACTTTTGTACAATATTGCACCAGTAGTTGTATGATAAGTACCAGTAATTGAATGAAATATACCATTTGTTGTGAAAAGTGTGTACGGTGAAAATGGACAACAATAATAACAATATTGAAAGGCTAAATGAATCCAACCACAAAACCTTAGCCTAACAATCAACAAAGATCCACCATAACATATGAAGATTACCTAAGACAATGCAAATCACATGAAATCACAAAGATTATACCATCACATGTCCAATAGGGTTTTGATCTCCATTCTTCCTATCTCCATTGATCTTGCTTGATATATTTGCTTTCAGATTTTTAAATGCACAAGAGCTCAACAAAGAATGGAATGTGGTTGCAAGTAGGATCGTAGTGTAGTCAATTGATCAAGTTGTTAGAATGCATCATTAGGGTTTGACAATGAAGGAAGCATCTCCTTAAATAGAAGACACAATATGAAATGGAGGGATAAGATTGAGAGGTGTAAAAGGAGAGGTCGGCTAGGATTAGAGGGTAGGTAAAAGAAATAGTAAAATAATGAAAGAGGTAGGTAGTGTAGGAATTAAGAGATGAATGACATGTGTCATGTGTAGAAAAGGTTAATGAATTAATTAAATAAATAAAGATTTATTTAATCAATAGAAGAAATAGGATAATTAAATAAATAAAATATTTATTTAATTTAGGAAAAGGATAATTTAAATAAATAAATGTATTTATTTAAATGAGAAATAAGGCTAGAAGAGGATAAATGAATTAATTAAATAAATAAAGATTTATTTAATTAATAGAAGAATTAGGCTTAGATAATTAAATAAATAAAATATTTATTTAATTCGACATGACAATTTTGGGTGTCTACATTTTGCCCCTCTTTGAGACAATGCGGCTTGTCGCGTTGTTTCAAAGAAGATAAGATGAACTGATACAGAGTTGCCCCAGGATGGGAATAATATGCCCCCTCGAGAGATTGGATGAAAATGTCTGAAAAGATTGCAGACAATCTCTCGATAAGAAAGAAAGGCTAGAATGGGTTGACCGGATAAAGTGACAAAGTCACGGGATAACGAAGACTGACTCAGGAAATGAAGGCGAGGGCTAGGGTAGGCTATAAGATAGACCACGAGCAAAAGACATCCTCATTGTCATCTACACCCTCACGAGATCACAGTGCAGAGCGAGAAAAGAGAAACAACAGTCAACAGCAATGGCTTTCGTACACAAATTCGACCATGTTCACCGATTTCAGAGGCCAGCAGAGGCAGGAGAGCTGGTAAGTACCACCAAACCTCCTCGTACTTTGACACATTTGCTTTTGTCATTAATGCATGGTAGATAGGGCAATAAATGCGCTTAGTAGTAGGATGCAAAAAATGCAAAAACTGAGAAACTGCGTCTGCATCGGTGCCAGGCGCGTCTGTGTTGTTGCCAGGCACGTCTGTGTCTGGAACTGCGTTTGTGCCAAATGCGGGCGCGTTTGTGTCCAACAGGCGCGTTTGAGTTGCAAAGTCGCGTTTGTGACAAATTTAGGCACGTTTATGTCAAACAGGCACGTCTGTGTTGTTTAGGCACGCTTGTGCAGTCAATAGGCGCGTTTGTGAGTTAGAAACGCATTTATGTCCGAAAAATGCAAGGTTTTTTTGTCTTCTAGGTCAAATCGGCAGTTCTGTGATGAACATACGCTGTCAATTGGATAAGCTGTTGAGAGGATACACTCAAGCAGGTCCCCTAGGAAGACTAGGATAGATCAAGGCACTTTGTGATGAACAGGAAGCACCAAGATAGAGTACTTTGTGATGAACAGGGAGTACCCAAAGTATGAGCAGCACTTTGTGATGAACAAGGAGTGCAAATGTGAGTAACACTTTGTGATGAACAGGGAATGTCACACATGTAGTACTTTGTGATGAACAGGGAGCACTACTAGGATAGATAGCAACACTTTGTGATGAACAGTGAGTGTCACTGGGGTAGATAGATAACCATATGCATTTAGATAAAAAGTAGCATTTTGTGATGAACAGTGAATGCCATGATGACTGACATGATTGATTTGTTTGACTGCAGGAGTATTTGCCTATGTTAGAGTCACGGGAGAGATTCCCATCGACACAGAGGTTGCGACCGGAGTTGTCATTTCAGGATAGAGCTGCCATCGAGGAGATGGGTTTGAGACACGTGCTGTATGTGCCTGAGTTTCGGGCAAACATGGGTTTGTTGACTGCGTTGGCCGAGAGATTTCATTTAGAGACATGCACATTTCATTTGCCGATGGGTGAGATGACAGTCACCCTTGAGGATGTTTACAGGATTCTACATATACCGATTGATGGAGATCTGATTCCATACGATCGCGACAGAGACAGAGAGGGTTTGAGACGAGTGTTTCAGGATCCTGACCTAGAGATGAGAGCAGGACATGTGGCATGGGATACCATGACTGCGACAGGGTTAGCTTTGCCAGCTATGATTGAAGGAGCTATCAGTGGGTTCCTATGTCCGGACAGGGCGACACGGGGGTTGGCAATGGGCTGGGGAGGAGCACTGGAGACATTGGTTACACATCGCACCAGATATGCGTGGGGTCCATGTTTGTTGGCCCACCTATATCATGAGCTGCACCAGTTTGTATACCATGGATCAGTGGGACTGGGCTGTGGAGTGACACTACTGCAGGTTTGGGCATACGAGCATCTGCCTATCACACGGCCGATACATTTCAGAGGGAGAGGTCATGGATGGAGTTTTGTTCATCTGTATGATATGATCACTTCGCAGCCTCAGATTGGCAGGTTAGAGCATTGGCGGCGAGTGATAGATGATATTGATGTAGTCATCTGGAGGCCGTATCTGGGATGTGAGGAGTGGGAGGATGATGCAGTGGAGCTGCCTTACACCTTCCAGAGTAGGTATTTGATTGGGCAGATGCCCTATATATTGGAGAGACAGCTGGTGGATAGAGTATGTAGGCAGTATGGCAGGATCCAGAGGATGCCATGAGGCTCAGGTATGTATGCCCGTACAGTTAGGGATCAGGCACAGTTCGGGCTTTTATTGTCATATGATCAGGCGCTGACACAGCTGGCAGAGATGGTGCCCCTACCTTGGGATATGTGGCCAGAGATCGAGGACGCCGGGATGGATGTAGAGTATTCAGCATATTGGGCCGAGCATCCATTCCCTCGATTGACAGATCCAGGAGAGTTGCTGGAGGGAGATGGAGGAGGAGATGATGATGATGATGGTGGGGGTGATGGAGGCCGAGGCTGATGAAGGCGGAGGGGAGTAGTTGGGGAGAGGAGGGTGGCACCTCGGAGGGAGAGTGGACAGGAGGGACAGGCCCAGGTGGTGAGGGGTCGCGGTGGATTGCCCCTGTAGGTACCAGCAACACAGGGTCCTAGAGCACAGGGACAGGTACAGGGACAGGTGCCAGTACAGACACAGGTGCAGGGACAGAGACAGGTACAGAAACCTAGGCATGCACAGAGACAGGTATCCGTTCAGGCACCAGTACAGGTACAGGGACAGGCACAGGGGCAGGCACCTGTAGAGGGAGAGCCACAGGCAGAGGCAGAGGGTGGGGATCCAGAGGAGGATGAGCTGATTGAGCTCAGGGAGATCTGCCAGGGCCAGGCAGATGAGATCTAGGATCTGGAGAGGGAGAGGGACTGACTCAGGATTAGGCTCAGGGATACTGAGCGAGAGAGGGATCAGGCGATTCAGCGCTACACTGAGGCTGAGACAACGCTGAGGGTAGGGAGGCAGGCGACAGAGGATGCAGGGGCAGGCTACACATATGTCCTGCGAGCCGGAGAGGAGATTGCCTACTGGAGGGACCTGTATTATGGTGTCGTGCCAGCAGATCAGCGGGTGAGGAGCTTCCATAGACCATCGCGGACAGTGACAACTACGGGAGGGAGCCGGAGGAGACAGGCATCGAGTGGTGGGGTCATGGGTCCTCCACCACCACCAGACAGGCAGGGTGATCCTGGAGCGGGTCCTTCTAGGGCTCAGACTCTGTCGAGGCCAGGCGGCTCCGAGGGAGGGAGTTCATCATAGCCATAGAGGGCTCCCTTGTATCAGTTTTTGTACCATTTTATTGTATTGTACACACCTGTGGGTGATTTTGTAGCCATATGATTTTTGACATCATTGTATCATGACACTTTATATATATATGAGATGATTCATCTTTGCGGCAGCTATATGCATGTGTACCTATGTGATGTATGTTCTTATGTGATGCTTATGATATGGATGCAAATATATACATGATGCAATGCAATATATATTTTTGTTCTTTTATGTTTTATATATGTGATGCATGATGGACATGTGAATGTATGTAATGCAGATGAATATGATAATGCAAATGTAAATTGTGCTAACAGGTGTTGTGTGCAGGATGTGATGCAATTGTGATATCTATATGTATGTGTGAAATGCTTATATGTGGTAATGCAGGTGCAAACTACATGAAATGCAAAATGTTTTTGGTGTGTCATTATACTCAGTCATGTGATAGCAGGCTACATGGACTCAAGAAGGACGATGGAAGTCAATCAAGAAAGGGGAGATGAAAGACAGAAGATATGAAAGTGAAAGAGTTTCTTGTGCGTTATCATCATTGAGTTTTATTATGGCAAGTAGGTTATGACAATCGAGGCATATGTTTGACCTAGAAAGTCATCGTACCCATTTGCATGGAGATAAGACAGTCACAAACAAGGAATGCCCCAGTTCATACTAGACTCACAGTGTCCTCATATCCTTGGACAAGTCATAGCATTACTAAAAGACAATCCACAGACAGCAAATACAAATAGGTGACGATACCCCATCCTCGCCTTTCTAGTCAAAGACATCCTGGAAAAGCTAAAAGACATGTCACCAAAAGATAAAATCAAAAGAAAACCAAGACTCGACACCAACATCCACTGTAGTCCTCAGGTTTGTGTCTCTTGTCACTTGTATAAGTCTTATTTGATTGTGATCACAATGTTTACTTTCACAAAATGGATAGATAGCACTGAACCATATGTTGTCTGAGTCTGTTGAAAGATTTGATTTGTTGAAGCCCATTGTTGCTGCTGTGTCTCATCTGAAACTGACTGAATCCACGAAACTGATACTTTATTGCAGAGAAGACAAAACTTTATTGTGGATCTATGATGCAAATGTTGCTTTATTGCAGATTGTGCGTGGATAGACTGAAGAAAGCTGGAAGAAACTGTACTCCTCGAAACATGTGATGTTCTCAGTTCCACACCCATCACTAGATGTAGGAATTGCCTTAGCCACAGATAGGATCTGATTTATTATGGATGGAAAGGGAGGTTTATTATGAACGGCTAACCAATCTTGGGTAGATCAATAACAAGCCATGATGGGAATGGGTAAGTTTATTATGAGTGAATAGGTTGTGAGTGTGTGCAAAGTGAAAGGATGAAAGTGAATCCTGAAGGAGGGAGGAGCAATGTCTCTACGCATAGCGCTGGTGACCCAGTTTTCACCATGGTACTTGCCCAGGGCGCCACCAAAGTGGTTTTCACCGTTGGACGAAATTATTTCTCTTTACTTTTTTGGATTTTTTCAATGTTTTTTTTGTTGTCACAAGGCGCTTGTTTGCCAGGTTTTCACCAAGTAACGATTTTTTTGTTTTTTTTTTTTTAATTTTTTTGTATTTTTGAATTTTTTGATTTTTTTTTGTATTTTTGAATTAGGATATTCCAGAGAACTATGTGTAGAACCTGCGAAGATGCATGCTATTGATAGGATCCTCCAAAGGTTCACCTTCTGTAGTAGAGAGCTGATATGCCCCAGATCCATAGGCTGTTGTAACGATGTAAGGACCAAGCCAGTTTGGTTCGAACTTGCCCTTCTTCTCCCTGTCTTGCTGATTCTTGGGGTTTTCTCTGAGAACCAAGTCACCTACCTCAAATGTGCGAGGCTTGACTTTGTGATTGTAGCTGTGACTCATTCAATGTTGGTAAGCCTTGAGATGATTAAAAATAGTTTGTCTCCGTTCATCCAGCAGTTCTAGTTCTTGTAAGCGAGAGACCCTGTAATCTTCATCGTTGATGATGTTTTGCAAAGAGACCCATAAAGAAGGTAACTCGACCTCAATAGGCAAGATGGCTTCATCACCATAGACAAGTGAGTAGGGTGTAGCTCCTGTAGGTGTGCGGACACTTGTGCGGTAGGCCCAAAGTGCAGGATTGAGTTGGATATGCCAGTTATGGCCAGCATCGTCGACTATCTTTTTGAGGATTTTAAGAATTGTTTTATTAGACGCCTCAGCTTGGCCATTACCCTGGGGGTAATATGGTGTGGAGAAACGATGGGAAATATGGAAGCGGTCACAAAGTTCACGAACATCCTGATTTTTGAAGGGACGCCCATTATCAGTAATAATGGAATTAGGAATACCATATCGGCAAATGATATAGTTAAGGATGAAGGTAGCAATTTGTTTCCCAGTGACTTGTGTGAGAGGCACGGCTTCAATCCACTTTGTGAAATACTCTATGGCTGTGATAATGAATTTATGACCATTGGAAGAAGGAGGGTGAATCTTGCCTATGAGATCGAGTCCCCACTGACAAAAGGGCCAAGGAGACGCAAGTGGTTGTAGTTCTTGTGCTGGTGCATGTATGAGGTCTCCATGAATTTGACATTGCTTACATTTCTTGACAAACTGATATGAGTCTTTTTCCATATTGGGCCAGTAATATCCAGTCTTGATGAGTTTCTTGGCCAAGGTAGGACCACTAGCATGCGAACCACATATCCCTTCATGCACTTCACGTAACGCAATCTGAGCTTCGTCGCTTTCTAAACATCTAAGAAGAGTGCCATCTAGACCTCGTCGGTATAGGATATCAGCTAGAATGACATATCGAGAGGATTGGCGAATGAAAGTGCGATGTTGGTTATTCGATAGATCAGGAGGTAAGATATTGTCATGAAGATATGTGAATATGGAACCATATAACTAGGATTCAGGACCAACAACGCATATCATTTCAGTAGGAGTGATCTCATATGAAGGAACCAACAGGTTGTCTACCAGGAACTCATAGCAGGTTTCATTTTGAGGCAGATCAATTAGGGAAGCAATTGTAGCCATGGCATCTGCAGCACGATTCTGCTCTCTTGGTATCTGCTCAAAATCTATCTTTGTGAAGTGCTGTTTCAAATCATCTACCAGTTGTTTGTAAGGCATTAATTTTTCATCTTTTGTTAGGTAATCATCAGTTGCTTGACGGATGATAAGTTGAGAATCCCCAAAAACACGAAGTTCTTGGATCTTCCATTGAACTGCAATTCGTAATCCAGTTGTTAATGCCTCATATTCCGCTATATTGTTAGTGCAAGGAAATGATAAGCTGTATGATTTTGGTATAGAATCGCCTTGAGGAGTTATAAAGAGAATACCAGCTCCTGCCCCATGTTGTGTGTATGAACCGTCAAAGTACAGTTGCCATGGCTTTGCATGTGATATTGTTAAGATGGATTCATCTAGAAATTCTGAATTTAGAGGAACATCATCTATCATGGGAGCATCTGCTAATTGATCCGCGATTGCTTGTCCTTTTATTGCTTTTCTATCTACATACTCGATGTCGAATTCACTCAGGATCATTACCCACTTGGCCAGTCGCCCAGTAAGTGTAGCTTTGTTGAGAAGATATTTAATGGATCAATTCTTGCAATTAACTTAGTCTTATGAGTGAGCATATAATGTCGTAATTTCTTTGAAGCAAAGACCACAGCGAGACATGCACGCTCTATTGGTGTGTAGTTTAGCTCATATCCCACCAATGTGCGACTGATATAGTATACTACTTTTTCCTTACCGTCAGCTATTTGTTGTGCTAGGAGTGCCCCAAGTGCTGTTGGAGTAGCTGATATGTATAGTAACAAAGGCTGATCTGGAATTGGTGGCATTAAAACTAGTGGATTCAAAAGATAATCTGTGAGCATCTGGAATTCCTGTTGACAGTTATCATCCCATTTGAACTTGATATTTTTATGTAGCAGGTGTTGGAAAGGATTACACTTATCTGCAAGTTGTGCTATGAATCTTCGTATAGACTGGAGTCTCCCTTGTAAGGATTGAAGTTTACTGATATTTCTAGGTGGCGGCATGTCCAAGATAGCCTTAACTTTTGCTGGATCGGCTTCGATTCCTCTTTTAGACACAATGAATCCTAGGAGCTTCCCGGAGGTTACTCCAAAGACACATTTCTTGGGGTTTAATCTTACCTTGTATTTTTCCAACCGATCAAAGACGACTGAAAGTATGTCCAAATGTGTATCTCTATCTATTGATTTTCCCAAGAGATCATCAACATAATCTTCCACGGTTATGTGCATGAGATCTTGAAAGATAGTGGTCATTGCTCTTTGATATGTAGCGCCTGCATTTTTCAGCCCAAAGGGCATGACATTCCAACAGAAAGTTCCCCACGGACAAGTGAATGATGTTTTGTGTTGATCCTCGGGTACAATCCTGATTTGGTTATAACTAGAAAACCCATCCATTAAAGATAACATTTCGTGACCTGCTGTGAGATCAACGATCAAGTCGATATTTGGTAATGGGAAGTCATCTTTTGAACAAGCTTTGTTGATGTCTCTAAAATCTGTACATATTCTGATGCTGTGATCTGGTTTACTGACAGGTACTAAATTAGAGATCCATTCGGGATAATCAATTGGGCGTATGAATCCGACATCCAATAATTTCTCCAGCTCTGCTTGGACTAGTAATGCCACTTGTGGATGCATTTTCCTTAATTTCTGTTTCACTGGCTTTGCTCCCGGTTTGACTGTCAAATGATGCATTACCAAATCCGGATCTAGTCCAGGCATATCAGCGTATGACCATGCAAAGTTGATTTGTCGTTCTTTGAAGAAGCTTATGAATTTTGACCTTTCGGACTCTGTCAATGATTGAGCCAGGAATATGTTGTGTGGAACTTCTTCTATACCAATGTTTGTTTTGATAGTCTCCTCTACCAACATGGATGACTTTTCCTCATATGATGCTGGGAGAATGTCGAGCCTTCCATCTTCGGGTGCCTCAGAGAGGTTTTTGCCCTCAGATACGTCCTTTCTTTTTACTTTTTTGGAGTCAGATAGCGCCACAGTGTGGTTTTCGCCATAAGACCCTTGATTTGTTCTTATTTTCACATTTTTGCGACTAGAAGGTCCGACACCCTCACCAAAATATGCCATGTTGTTGAGTTCTATGGTGTATCCTGCTTTGTGGTCCCCAGGGGGAAGATCATCTCGTATGCCAAGATAGTCAATAATAGCTTCGTCATTTTGAAATGTGTCAAATTGTGCTGGTCCTTCATAATCCCAGTCAATGAGTTGGTGGTGAACAAGGGGAAGGCCTTTAATGTTTTCGGAGTTTGCAGGGCTAAGAGTGAAGATGTGGTTATATTCAGGTATATCGAGGCAATCGTTGAGGTCATCGATGGCACTCTCCTCATCAGTTTCGATCGCAAGTGAATCCAAATTGTCGTCACTAGTAGCGCCTTCCGGGACAGGTGTCCTCATCCTATGTGATTTTGACCTAGAACCTTGAAACAAAGACTGTGCGGAATCCTTATGGGTTGTTTCTTGACCAACTTTGAACTTTTTATAAAATTCCTTTTCTTCTGTGGGTTCATCTGGCTCTTTGAATGTCTCGGTGAGCTCATAGTCACTGGAGGATTTGTCTGAACCCCATTCCCATTCGTTGGAATCTGTGGAATAGTAATCTTCTTGTTGAACTTTGGCAATTTTGATTTGTGATGCCTCTTTTGTCCTTTTAGTATGAATCTTGGAAGTCAGAAAACCAAGTCCCTTTGAGCGTTCCCTTTTTACAGTCAATTCAAGTTTTAAGGGCTCCATGATGCCTTCTTTACGTAACCCAAGAGGGCTTTTTCCATCATACCCGAATTTTTGTAGAATCTTGAATCCTTTGCCATATTTCTCATAGGGTATATTGATCTGATCATGTGTGTCCTCTTCAATGTCTTTGTAGAGCATTTTGTATAAATCTTCTTCTTCTAGTTTGCCCCATCTTTGAAAGGTAGTAGGATCCCATTTGAGTATCATGATGGATATTTGCTTGTTAGGATGTGGCCTTCCATATTCTTTTGGAGAGCTCATGACTTGTCGTAAATACATGGTCTAATTTAAATTGTATTCTCCCATGCCTTTGTCTTGAAATTTGCCTTTAAGTTCACCTTGTTTTGATGTTGAAGGTTTCAATGACTCAGGGTCAATGTATGCCGAAGAAGGAGCAGCCTCATGATTACTGGGAATGATGGTCTCAGTATGTGATCTCAGGTTATTGCAATATATGAACGGATTAGGATCACCGTTAACTGTTACCTCGACTCCATTATGAGGAAACTTAATGCATTGATGATATGTTGATGGGACTGCCCTCATTTCATGAATCTAAGGACGTCCTAGCAATATGTTGTATGTGAGATCCAGATCTAGGACCTGACAAACCACATCCTTTGTGACTGGCCCAATTCTTAGAGGTAAGGTGACTGTGCCTTTGGATGAACTCTCTTCATCATCATATGCCTTGATGGTGATTTGATTTGTCGAATTCACAGCTTTATCAGAATATCCCAATTGTTTAATGGTGCTCAATGTACAAATGTTTAGACTAGCTCCTCCATCTATCAGGACTCGCTTTATTCGATGTTTGTGTATGAAAGCTTCAACATGTAATGGTGCATTATGTGGCTGACTTACGGAGGCGTCATCGGCTTCTGTGAATGTAAGGGAATGTGGAATGGAAAGGTATCCCACCATGGCTTGAAATTGGTCCACGTTCAGATCAGTAGGAACGGCGGTGTCTCTCAAGATTTTTCTAGAATAGCTTTATGAGCGGGGGATATACGTAAGAGCTCAAGGATGGAGATGAGCGTGGGTGTCTTCCCTAACTGTTCTACAAGGTCATACTCAGGCTTGGTTGAGGAAGAAGCGGTATTTTTAGTGGAGGCACCTGGCAACGTAATTTTACCTCGACGGGTTGTAACATGACATTCAGAGGTATGTTCAGAAGAAGATCCAACACCTCTTAGGACAATCTTGGGTCTCTGAGGAGGATTCTCAGGGTTTTTGTTCTTGATGGTAATAGTAGAGATATGATTGTCCATTGAGATGTGATTGATAGTTGAGTCATAGTTGTAAGGTGCTCTAGTATAGTTGGCTTGATCATCTGTGACTTTGGCTTTTCCTTTGTCATGCTTTGGGAATGGTTCCTTAAACATCTCATGTTCTTGATTGGATGAGTGTCCCTCAATCTCAATATCACCTCTATCAATGAGATCTTGCACAATGTTCTTCAGTCGATGACAATTTCCTATTTTATGACCCTTGCTCTTATGAAATTCACAATATTCATCATCATTCCACCAATTTGGTTTGACCTTTGGTTCGTATGGAGGAAAATCTGGAACTGTGATCACTTTGTTTGTCACAAGCTTTTTGAAGACTGATTCGAGTGGTTCTCCCAATGGGGTATACTTCCTTCGTGATCTAGAAGTTGTTTGAGTATTCACTTGATTGTTTGTAGAACTTGATCCCGAAAAGATGAATTTGGGTCTCACTGTATTGGCATCAACAACACCATCATTGACTGTGTTTTTGTTTTTATTCCAAAATCTTGGCTTGTCTTTTCCTTTAAAGTCATCTTTGTTTTCCTTGAATATCTTAATGACTCCTTGTTCAATTAAGACCTTTTCTGTTGCCAAGCCCTTTTCAATAACATCCTTGAAGGTGGACAAACAAGCTTTCCTTAAGTCATAGCCAATGTCTTTGTTAACGTTTTGAGTGAACATTTCTACCATTTGTTTCTGTGGGATTTCACAAGAGCATCTGCTAGCTAGATTTCTCCATCTTTGTAAAAATGACGCAAAAGATTCTCCCTCCTTTTGCTTAGTATTGCACAAAGTAGTGACTGAGATATCCGTCTCAATATTGTAGAAGTGCTGAATAAATGCCTCTGCTAAGTCACCCCATGACTTAATACCAGGTGGTAATTGAGAGAACCATTCTATAGCTTGATCACCTAAGCTCTGCGGGAACAACCTCATCAAATATGTTTCTTCTGCCGCTACCTCAATGCAAGCTGTGAAAAATTGTCGTATGTGTGCCTTGGGGTCTCCTTTTCCTCTATACTTGTCAAATTTTGGCGTCACAAAGTGTGCAGGAAATGGAGGCATTGGAATGCTCTTATCAAATGGATAAGGACATATGTCTCTCATAGTGTATGTTGGTTTTGGTGTACTCATGTCCTCCATTTTCTTTTGTAGATCTCTGATTTGTTGCTCCAAATTGCTCTTAGGTGGCGATCGATTTCTTGTAGCATACCCCATGTTTGAGACACCAATTTGAGGAGGAGCTTGTTGCATGTATGGATGATACTGATCATAGACATGTTCATATGGAGGAGGTCTATATTGATGCGGCATATAGGGAGCACTTGGCATAGCTTCATGTTGAGGAACCCCATATCTATTTTGTACATATATACCATATTCTATAGGTATTTCATGTTCCATTGTATTGCCCCCAAATTTGACATGAGGTTTCCTTGTGTCCAAATTTTGAGCATGCCTTTGAGTATCCACTTGTTTTGATTGATCCATTGCTTGAGCATGTGATTGAGCATATCTATCTGCATAAGGCTTCCATAATGGTCTTCGAAGGTAAGTATCATATGTTTGACCCTGTGTATGTGGGATTTCTGGTTTTTGAAGCAAAGCTGATGGTGATTCAGGTACCATATGCGGTCCTTTATTTCCTCCACTATTGGGTCTCCTTTGATCCATGTTGGAGTGAGTTTGTTGCGAGGGTTGGTTTTCCATAAGTTGAGACATGTCAAAGTCATGAGGTATTTTAGCTCCACTTTGTGCCATCATGTGTAAAAAGTACTGTCTATCCCTCTTCATTATCTCTTCAACCAATCTATTGAAATGGGGATTCATAATGGATTCTTCTACATCTGCTGATTGTATTGAAAAGTTGTCCACATTGACATTGTGTGTAACATTTTTGTTTGTAGTGTCTACGTTTTCCACATTTGGATTGTTTCTATAAACATCCATGTCAGGTAATGTAGTGTGCTCAGGATTGAAAAATAAATCATTGTCATACTCATAAGAACTCATGTTTGCGGATTCTTGAGCTTCTTTAGCTTTTCTCCTAGATTTTTGAAGGCGGGTTTCAACCATCAACTAGGTGTTTGACCAAGATGCGAGAGACTAGATGAAAATGGAAAGAGTATGGAAGACCAAGAGTTGTATGGAGTGTAAATGAATTTTGAGGTGTACTTGCAATGTCCAAAGTGTAAGACCAAGTATGTATGTAGTAGAGTAGGTGTGACTTCCAAAGAGATGATAGTTTCTCTTGATGAGGTAAGCTGACCTTGACTCTAAGCAAGACCAAATGAGACCCAAAGGTAAGAAACCTTGATGAGGGCCCACTTAGCAAAGTGTAGTTGTTTGTAGTATGTTGACAAAGTATGATGAGGACAAGCAAGTGACCTTTTGACTCAAGTTGAGACAAGTGTGAATGTAAAATGATATGTGAAGCAATGATGGACTGTATGAGACCCAAAGACAGGTTGAATGCTAGATGAAACCTGAAGAAACAACCTAGGAAGCTCAAGTATTCTGAAACTGATTTCCTTTGTTTGCTGGACTGTAAAAATTTTCAATTTTGGACACAGACGCTTCTGTATACTTCACAGACGCGATTCCCAGACACAGACGTGTCTCTGTTCGACACAGACGCTTCTATAAACACAGACGCTATTATGCCCTTCACAGATGCACTTAGATTACTTAGACGCGGTTAAAACAGACACAGACGCATTTCTGTAAACTTCGTGCAATTTTTCCAATATGTGAAGTTGTTTTGTTGTGACCAAATCCGACTGTTTGACTGTTTTTTCGTGACAAGAGGACACAATGTTGATGAGGACTCAATGTTTGCAAGTGTTTAGACTCCAAAAGTGTGTTGTTTGATGTAAAATGTTTTGCATACACTTGAAGACACAAAAGACACAATGTTTTGTTGTTTGGTCTTGAATGTTTTGAATGTTTAACATAAGACAAGCACAATTCTTATGGCTGGCCAAGACAATAGTTGTTGATCCCACATAGGGTTTTACCCCCGAGGCTACGCTATTCAGAGCGGATACTTAGATGCTTGACCTCATTGGCTCCACCCTCGGCACTCACTTCTCAGGTCAGCCAAGCATCAGTCCCCATGAAAACTCCCCATGGCGAACTTTGTATCTCTACTAAGAACCATATGTGTGTGGGCCGCTACCAGAGGTCCGACCTCCTGCCCCAACAACTAGAAGGATTTGGGCCTCTAAAACAAAAAGGTGCTAGTAAGGGCATCCGCTCGTGTGGCCATACATGCGGCACTTTCAGCTCTGTAAATACAGAAGGCTCCCAGCCGGTAGGGGTTATGCCCTACAAATGATCAAATAAATTTGATCAAACGGGTTTATGGGGAGACATAGTGTCGGTATGAACTAATCAGCACACGTTATTCATAGTTTTCACCATGAATACATTTATTTATAGTGGTTCGGAAGAGGTGGGTTTTCCTTGCTACCACTTGGGTCGTTCTCTTCTCACTAGTAGTCCTAATGACCACAAGGGAAGACAGGCCCTCTAAAGATTAAACAAAAAGAGCCTATTGCTCAAGACACAAAAGACAATGATTCAATTTTAGTGCACCAATGGAAGTGTTTGCTAATCTATGAAAACAAGGCACACAACAAAATTTCAAAACCCTAGCCAAGGACCTACAACAAAAATTTGTTAGTAGTTTGGGTTGTTTCAAATGATCACCCCTTCCTGCAAGCACACAAGTTAGGTAAATTTTAAAAACCCAAAAGACTTTGTGAAAGAGGGGCCTTCAACAAAAACGTTTTTGCCTCCAAAACAAGCTGCACAAACTTAGTTAGCTAGATCTGAAAGGGTTAGTCCAAAATATAAACCAGATCTGAAACCCTAAGTGCGAAATCCGAAAATTGAATCAAAGAAAATTTGATAATTTTGAAACAGTAAAAACACAGACGCTGTTACCCCAGACACAGACGCGTCTGTATGACATAGACGCGGTTCTGTGATGCGCAGACACGGCCAAAATACACAGATGCCCTTATCCGACATAGACGCGATCAGAAACAACACAGACACGCTTATGTAACACAGACGCTCCTGTCTGAAACCTGCAAAATAAAATTTGTCAAAAAACACAGACGTGATTTCAGATTCCGCAGACGCTCCTGAAACTCAGAGACGCGATCCGAAAGTTCGCAGACGCGGAAAAACCTAAAATGTCGTCGAAAAATGTCCGATCTGCGACTTTAAAAACACAAAATCTGCAACAAAAAAGTTAAATGCAAAGGGACAAGAGTCCCACCGGGTGTGCCAAAATGTTTATGGTGAAAATGGACAACAATAATAACAATATTGAAAGACTAAATGAATCCAACCACAAAACCCTAGCCTAACAATCAACAAAGATCAACCATAACATATGAAGATTACCTAAGACAATGCAAATCACATGAAATCACAAAGATTATACCATCACATGTCCAATAGGGTTTTGATCTCCATTCTTCCTATCTCCATTGATCTTGCTTGATATATTTGCTCTCAGATTTTTATATGCACAAGAGCTCAACAAAGAACGGAATGTGGTTGCAAGTAGGATCGTAGTGTAGTCAATTGATCAAGTTGTTAGAATGCATCATTAGGGTTTGACAATGAAGGAAGCATCTCCTTAAATAGAAGACACAATATGAAATGGAGGGATAAGATTGAGAGGTGTAAAAGGAGAGGTCGGCTAGGATTAGAGGGTAGGTAAAAGAAATAGTAAAATAATGAAAGAGGTAGGTAGTGTAGGAATTAAGAGATGAATGACATGTGTCATGTGTAGAAAAGGTTAATGAATTAATTAAATTAAATAAAGATTTATTTAATCAATAGAAGAAATAGGATAATTAAATAAATAAAATATTTATTTAATTTAGGAAAAGGATAATTTAAATAAATAAATGTATTTATTTAAATGAGAAATAAGGCTAGAAGAGGATAAATGAATTAATTAAATAAATAAAGATTTATTTAATTAATAGAAGAATTAGGCTTAGATAATTAAATAAATAAAATATTTATTTAATTCGACATGACAATTTTGGGTGTCTACAAAAAGTAACCAATCATGTGATGCCACATCAACTGCACAAGTATTGGGGCCCTTTTGCACACCTATTGGTCTCACTTTTTTTTTTGGTTGTTTTGGACACCTTGGCAAAAATTATGCTGATGTAGCATCATATTTGATGATGTGGCTGTGAAACCTTAGTTATAAGCAGGGGACTTGCCAAGTAAGTTGCTGTAAAAAATTTGGAGCTATTTAAAATTTCCATGTAGGATTTTGAGAAGTGCGAAGTTAGGGTGCACAACTACTAGGTCATCTCCCCCAGTTGCAGTCATAAATTTTGTCAGATGTTGTAGTTGCTCCAGTTGACGTGTATGTAAAACATGAAATCATAGACAAGGCACATGAACAGTTCGACAAAAACCTGGAAAGAAATATGGCCTCATGGAATGCCCTGATTGTAGGAGATTCACAAAATGGTTTTGTTGACAAGGTTTTAGAAGTCTTCGAGCAAATAAATTTGGTAGGTCCAAAGCCAGTCTTGCAACCTTCCCCAACATCCTCTTGGAATCCGGATAGGCATTTTGAAGAAAATAATAATTTTTTTTTTGTATCATACAAAGAATTTTGTCTAGCTATGTATTTAATATATTTTGTTTATTGATTAAATTTATGTTATGCTTTCCGTATTATTAGATAATTGGAGTAAAAAAGACATTTTTGGGGGAGAGAAAATGATATTGTTGATTTCCAAACAGTTTTATTAGGATTTCATCTTTTTTGTCTAAATGGATACCCTAAGTCTTTAAATCTATGTTAATTTTCTATGAAAGACTTTATATTATTTTTCAAGTCTAGCAACAGACAAATATGGATATAGAGTTTTTAGTCAACACCTATCTCCCAAATGATATTTTAAAGAAAGTTAATAGGTTAGAATAAAATTAATAAGTTTGAAAGTAGTGTAACCTTGGTTTGTTGATTAATTCACGACTCCAAATATTTTTAAGTATTTATATACCATATTTCATAGTATAAATTTGGATTTATTAAAATTATGAATTTTATGTTTAATAAAATTTCAAAACACATTTTTTCTTAGCCTTTAAAGCATGAAAAAGAAAATGGAGGGATTACTTGATCGATAGAATTTAAGTGAAAGACGACCCTACAACAATTAGGGAGGAGGTTCTAAATCATATGAGGATGCTTATTGAACTAAACATAGGAGAATCAAACAAGGGGTATTTGTTTTATGATCATGATATACTAACTTGTTGTAAGAGGTATTTTGACTCCATTTATAGATCTATGTCTTTTATTTAGAGGGACATAGATGGGTTCTCAATATCACTTAAAGGTACTAAAAATGACATAATGAACATTGTAATTGAAACAATACCTCTGTAAGATGGAAGAGAGAACAAGCAAGTTTATTTTATTTGTTGTTTCTTTAAAATTTCTATTACAGACCCAAAATATAATGGATGAAAGATTCATAACTAGAGTGTTCGAAAATTTATATTTTCAAAAAAATAAAGTATTGCCCATTTCATATAATCATTTACATATACACAACAATTAAATGTTTTAAGAATATCTAATTTTATTATCTTATATAGATTTCAAAGATATATTATATCACTTCTTTTTCATTGGATTTCACATAAATGATATACTTGAGTAACAAAAACAATTATTAATCTAGATTGTCGACTTGAATGCTAATCACCATATCTTAAAACCTTTATTAAGATGATAATATAAGATTTTGATAATGAAATTTATATAGTCATTTAGTAGAACTCACAATGTTAAGAGGTGCAATGGTCATGGCAATAGGATGCATTGTATGGATGAACTTGCAATACAAAATTCTCTTTTTTTTTCCACCAAAAGATGTAATTTAGAGTAGAATGATAAATTCAAGCAAGGGAGAGAATAAATGAAAGTAATTGTCAATAAAGGGGCAAAAACGATGAGTAGATGATGAATGTATGGAAAATGATGCAAATGGGCATTAATAAAAATCTTGTCATGAACCAAGCTTAAAATAAGAGAATGCCACATGTCATTAAGGCATTCCCATCAAAGTGAGTACACAATTAAATGGGAAATACAATATGTGTGCTAATTTTTGAATATATGTCCCAATCATAACTCTATAGCAAATATTTCCTTTTGCTATAAATTAATTGTTAGAGTTATCTTGTATTAGCTAATAATTAATTATTTAATTATTAGTCTATTATACTCTACGCTTAAGCTAAACTTAGGCATTTATTAATATTGTAGGTATTTAATAATTATTCTAATTATTAAATACTCTTTATCCCTTTAGGGTTTCTTTAGAGTTGCATATCTTTAGGGTTTCTATTCTCCTATCATAAGGAATGTATTGTAACTTTTCTTTTTCATTCTCTCTCTGAATGATAATCTTTTCTTTAGAGCCTTTTTTGTGTTTTGTCTCCAATCTTCTCTTGTGATAGGTATTTTGCTTGCAGATGCTCTTGGGATCTCAAAAGTTGTACTTTCTCAACTTCTTCATGGTATCAGAGCTTACATCTGCTGCTGCTTGTTCCTGATTTCTTTTCAGAAGATTTTCTCTGGAGGCAAGGGTTTCAATTTTTTTTCAAAGGTTTTAGTTTGGATCTGGGGTATCTTTTTTTTTTTTTTTTTGGGCATTTTGAGCTCAAACAGATCTCACCATTGAGCTCAAAACACCCATAAACCCCCATTTTCATATAAAATTTGTCCATTTTGGACAAATTTAGCTTTGGGATTTTTTTTTTGAGTTTTGCCCTTTCAGGCACGTTTTTCGAGGCAAAAATTAAAAAAAATATATTTTTTTGGCAATTTAATAGCTTGCCAAGACCGATCCATCACATGATGATCTGTGGAACTGCAGACGGTCTCCAAGACCGCCACGGCAGGCGGTCTCCAACCTCCGCTGGTCGCCAATCTATCGGTAGCCACAATGGTCTGTTAACTGCCCGACTGCCTTCTGCCCCGCACCTGACTTCTATTGCTCTCTGCAATGCATCAACCACCTTCTACCTCGCGCCTAGCCACTACTTCCCTCTGCAACGCATCGGTCACCTTTCGCCTGATCGTCGTTGTCCTCCACACCACGTCCGGGCATCGCTGCCCTCTGCACTGCTTGGTCATCGTCGTCCTCCACACCGCACCCAGCCACCACTGCCCTCTGCATCACATGACCGCTACTAGATCTCCTCTACCACTTGATCTTTGTCACTGCCTAGCCCGTTCACCACCTCCGACACCTCTCCTCCCCTTGCTTGCTCTTGCAAGCCCTTTTTGACAGGGGGAGGTTTTTTTGTCCTAACTTGGGCAAACGAAGTTGGATTTTCGAAAATGAATAGGCGTCAGAAATTTCTTTTCAATCCCTACTCAGATATGGAGGAGAGATTTGATGATTTTTTCATCTAGTGCCTATTTTTTTTCCATCCAAGTCAACGCTCTTTTCTACACTCCAGGAGCCATAACTTGGGCAAACGGACTTCGTTTTCGGAAAACGAATAGGCGTCGAAGAGGTATTGGAGAGATATTCTCATATTTGGAGTTATTTTTTTCAAAAAAATCATCAAGTACACAAGATAGTGTCTAACACATTTTCTTTGCTCTTGTCCTCTTTTCTGGCTCTCAGAGTGTACTAGTTTTTTGTTTTACATATTGTGGGGGGTGTTATTTTTTTACTATTTTCTGTAATTTACTTCAAAAAATCAGAATGCCTAAACCAAAAAAAAAAAACCCTTTTGCATCTTCTGTCTAGTCTGAAAGATCACTTAATTAAAAAAATCAAGAGCAGGTCCAGGTTTAGATACAGGTACATATGGCAGATCCTTCAGTTGAGCTTCTTACATCCCAGAACTATCACCTCTAGAAAGCTTGTATGACAAGGCTTCTCAAATCAAGGGGGTTGTGGTCCTGTTTGGATGCAGATCAACCACTGTTGCAGAGTCCTTTGGAGATTCTTCAGCACCAGAAGAAGATGGATGAGGCTATGGGTGTCATCTCCTTACATGTTTCAAACAACTTGCTTTTTCACCTTGATGGTTTGCTCACTCCTCGGGCTATGTGGTCCAAATTTGTAACTCTCTTTGGTATTGTCAATGAGTTAAGAGCATTACAGATTGAGCCAAAGCTCTCTTCCTTGTTACCTAAGTCTTTTCCTCACATTAAAGAAATTCTAAACAAGTTTAAAACCACAAGATCTATCCTACATAGTTGTGGTAAGAACAAGATAGACTAGAGTGTATCTACCTAATTATCTCTAAGTTTTGAGGTCCCTATCAGATATTTGCTTCCACTTTTTATTCTACTAGGGATGCATTGGGTACACACTTCACCATGCCTACTTTTGATGTGTTCTGTGATCGCTTTACTTGTGAGCAGGCTCGCCTATCTCAGTTGGACACTCTCACAAGATCAAAGCCAAAATCATTTGTTGCTCAGACATCTAAAGAGAACAAGAAGCAAAAATCAAAGCCTAAGAAGGATTCAGCTAGCAGTGACTCCAAGCCACCACCTAAGTCTGATTCAAAACCAAAGTCCTATCCCAAATAGGAGCACTCTTCTTAGTCTGATGAGTCTTCCTCCAAGACTAAGAATAAGTTAGATGAACTTTGTAGTTTCTGTGGCAAAGAAGATCATCCAGTTTCTCGTTGTTGGAAATGATTAGAGGCTTTGGAGGTAGCCATGCATCAGCATCATATTTTTACTCCTCATCCTCCATCTTCCTCTTCTACTGGGAAAGGACATGCTATTTCTGCATGGGTTATTCCTTCTGCATCCACTTGGATTATTGATTTTGGGGCTTCTCACCACATGACACACTCACCGTAGCTTGTTACCTCATTTTCTCATAGTAATACTTTACATATTGCAGTTGGTGAACAATACAACTTTTAGTTTTAGGTTCAGGTTCTGTTCCATTGACAGGTGGTTGTTTTCAGGATGTTCTTTTGGTTCCTGACATTTTGACAAACCTCCTCTCTATTTATCAGATTTGTCATTCTGGCTCTGGTAAAACATTTGAGTTCTGCCCACATGATGTGGTTATTAGAGAGCTTCATGATCCTAATTTGGTTGTGGCTACTGGAAGTGTTGATCCTAATTCTCATTTATATCAGTTTGATGGCTTCAAGAGTCCAGATGGTTCAGGTGTTTCTCTTGTTGGACATGCAGATTCAGTGAACAGACTTTGGCATGAGCGTTTTGGCCATGTCAACTACAGATACTTATAACAGATGATCACACAAGCACTTTTTATTGGGCTCCCTTAGATCTCCTATACTGATGGTGTATGTCGAGGCTCTGCACTTGGCAAGCATCACCACGATCCTTTTCCTACAGGTAGATCCACCCGTGCTAAGTCACCCTTGGATTTGATCCATAGTGATCTTATGTCATTTTTGACTCCATCTTTTTCAGGGTCCAAGTATGTGCTCACTTTCATTGATGACTTCTCCAGACATACATGGGTGTACTTTCTTAAGTACAAGTCTGATGTCTTTGATTCATTTCGAGTCTTTAAGACATTTTTAGAGAAGCAATATGGTATTTATATAAAGAGGATTCACACAGATAATGGGAGAGAATATGTGAATAAGGATTTTACGGATTTATGCACCGAGCATGGTTTGCAGCATCAGTTATCAGTTCCTCACACCCCTCAACAGAATGGTGTTGCTGAGAGAAATAATAGAACACTAAGGGAGATGACCAATTGTATACTTCAATCACGTTCTATGCAGCCTGCTTTTTGGGCAGAGGCAGTTAATTGTGCCACTTATATTCAGAATCGGATACCTCATAAGGCATTGCGCCAATTGACTCCTGAGGAGGCTTGGTCCCATGTCAAGCCTGATGTTTCTTCATTCCAAGTTTTTAGTAGTGAGGCTTGGATATTTATTCTATATGCTTAAAGGAAAGCCATGGAGAGGAAGATCCGACCACTCATTTTTGTTGGCTACTGTGAGGATGTTAAGGCATATAGGTTGTTTGATCTTGATTACCGAGAGGTCCTATTTAGGCGGGATGTCCAGTTTGATGAGCGCCTTCCTCAGATGGATTCTACATCAACAACTTCTCCCTCTTCATCTTTTGAGGATTCCTTCTTCCTTGAGGATGATGTAGATGATTGTCCACCTTCACCACCACCACCACCACCACCACCCGCTGCTCAACCTTTGCCCAAGTGGGTCTAGTTTACAATTGATGTTGTTGGTTCTATGGCAGGTGATCCTACTGACACTCTTCATACTCGTGCACAAATATATGGTTCTAGTCTTCTGAGTCATGCCATTTCGGATGATCCTCAAAAAAATTCAGAGGTGATAGGTCACCCAGAGTGGGATAGGGCCATGGATGAGGAGTATTCTTCTTTGATGAAGAATCATACTTGGGATCTTTGTCCTCTTCTGAAAGGAAGAGAGTTAGTTCGGTGCAAGTGGGTGTACCATACCAAGTATGTTTCAGATGGTTCTATTAATAAGTATAAGGCTCATCTTGTTGTGAAGGGGTTTTCTCAGGTGGAGGGTATTGATTACTCCGAGACCTTTGCTCTTGTCGCCAAGATGAATTCTATTCACTTTGTACTTTCTCTGGCAGCTTCACAGGGATGGATTTTTTTTTAGATGGATGTGAAGAGTGCTTTCTTGCATGGAGACCTTCGTGATGAGATCTATATGGAGCAGCCTTAGGGATTTGTGCCAGATTCCTCTTTGGTTTGCAGACTTTGACGTTCATTATATGGTATCAAATAGGCTCCTCGAGCCTGGTATGAGAATATGAACTCTTTCTTTCTTTCCACACTCTTTACATGTTGTCATTTTGATCCTACAATTTACATTAAGTGTCAAGGGGTTGATATAGTTATTCTTGTGCTCTATGTTGATGATCTTATCACTATCAATAGCTCACCCTCCTTGATTTAGGATATTCAGTGAGCCTTGATGGAATAGTTCAGGATATCAAATCTTGGCCTTCTGCACTATTTTTGGGGTCTCTAGGTTATTCAGTCTTCTGATGGGATTTTCATACTTCAGCAGAAGTATGCTCTTGATATGCTTCACAGATTTGACATGCTTACTTGCAAACCTACACCCACACCATTTCAATTAGGTGTTCTTTTGTCTCCCACTTGTTCTACACATTTCGTGGATTCTACCTTATATCGGCAGTTGGTTGGCAGTTTGTTGTACTTGACACATACACTCCCAGATATTTCTTTTGTCATTGGTCTTGTCTCTCGATTCTCCCATGATCCTCATGAGAGCCATTGGCAAGTAGGCAAACATATTTTGTGGTACATTCAGGGCACTACACAGTTTGACATTCACTATACTTCAGGATCCCCTCACATTGTTGGCTTCACTGACTCAGATTGGGTTGGTGATGCTCAAGATCAAAAGTCTACTTCTGGCTTTGCTTTTTGCCTTGGTTCTGGTCCTATCACATGGTCTTTCAAGAAGCAGTCTTCTATTGCATTATCATCTACAGAGGCTGAGTATTGAGTAGTGGTGTTAGCTAGTCAGGAGGTTTTATGGCTTTGACAGTTGATGACTGAGTTTGGGTTCCCTCCTAAAAGTCCCACTATTCTTTGGTGTGACAATCAGAGTGCCATTCACCTTTCCTGCAATCCAGTGGAGCACCAGAGGTCTAAACACATGAATCTTCACATGGACTTCATCAGATAGTTGATTCAGGATGGCTTTCTCATCTTGGTGTACATTCCTACAAAGGAGCAGGTTGTTGACATCTTCACTAAACCTTTTGCATCTCTGCGCTATCTTCAGTTGCGCTCTATGCTTGGGGTGAAGGAAGTTGTCCTTGGGGGGTCTCATTGAGGCCTTCCTTCCTTAATGTTCTTTTTTGCATGCTTTTCCCATCTCTTTTTGGAGTAGAGTTTTTTCCCATGTGGTTTTCTCTATTTCTCCATTTCATAGAGATTTGGTTGTGATTGGGTACCTCATCAGGCTTTGTTGTCGGGACCCAAATTTGCCTTCTTCCTATAGTTGCTTTTTTGCTTTCTTGCATTTAGTTTTTAGCTACTCCCTAAGTTCATCTTAAGGGGAGGTGTTAGAGTTATCTTGTATTAGCTAATAATTATTTATTTAATTATTAGTCTATTATACTCTACGCTTAAGCTAAACTTAGGCATTTATTAATATTGTAGGTATTTAATAATTATTCTAATTATTAAATACTCTTTATCCCTTTAGGGTTACATATCTTTAGGGTTTCTATTCTCCTATCATAAGGATTGTATTGTAACTTTTCTTTTTCATTCCCTCTCTAAAAAAATAATCTTTTCTTCAGAGCCTTTTTTGTGTTCTGCAATCTTCTCTCATGACAATTATTTTGCTTGCAGATTCTCTTGGGATCTTAGAAGTTGTACTTTCTCAACTTCTTCATTAATATTGTGAATTCCCTTAACTTATTCCATATTTTTAGATATTCTTGCAATCATAGCCATACATGTGTACTATTCCTTTAGTGGTGCATTGAACATGCACAGTCCTTTCTTAATACCTAGTGAATTATGTTGATATTCATAATTAAGAAATGTGAGTTGTTATTCTAGTCAACTTGTCCTAATATTTTTTATGTTTCACCAAGAATTCTTAGATTCTCCTTCAAATCATGAATTTTGGTTACATCTACGAAAATGGAACTCAATATATTTATTTTGCCTATTTACATCAATATATTGAATATGATCTTAATTCACACAAATAGTTAGTTTAATTGAATCTACTAATATTAGGAACAATTAAAGTAAATAGAAATATTTTTTACTAGCAAGAAGTGAGAGAGGGATGCTCACAATTACTCTTGAACCCATTTTATATAGTTCTTTTGTTTGAATAAATTATGTTACATTTTATCTATGTTAGGTTAATCATTTAATTACAACAATACAATGGGCCCTACACACAATTATTATAATTTTCATTGATCCCCTTGAGCAATTGACAAGTTTCTACATGGTCTATTCAATAACAAGACGCCCAAGTCATGACATGGCATTTTAAGTGGGCCCACTTTTTCTTTTGATGGATCATCAATGGAAAAAATATGAGGAGGTGATATCATACTTAACACCCTATAAGCCATTGAATCAAAGATCTATTAGCTTGAACGAGTTAAGATAATTCCTAAGAAGAAAGATTTGTAGGTGCTCGGTCATTTGATGTAGATGATGTATGGTGAACTAATCATTTGATGAGACAACCATAAATGATGATAATTACTAGGTTGGATACCCATGAATTTCCGAATTTAAAGCACTTCAAATTTAGCCTCCATTCTCTAAAATGATAAGTAAGAAAGGACTATATAGGCCAATAAACTCTAAAATATACGTGTAGGCTCAATTAGACATTTGATTTATTGTCAATGAAAGGTTAATATCTTATTCATTATCCCCTTTTTGTTTCTTATTACAAGTTTAAGGTGTTAGGAAGGGCCTTGGAGAATAAAATGCTTTGCAAGAATATTAAGGGGTTATAAATCTCTTCAAAATTGAAGTTGATGTCACTAATCTCCAATTTTTTAATGATGCACTCTTGTTTAGGGTAACCATAGAAATGGAGGCTAGAGTTACTAAGAAAATCCAAGATATTTATGAAAAAGTAACTAAAAAAGATTAATCTAAACAAATCAAGGATTTTCTTCCTCAAGGAATATGAAGGAATATATAAACATAAAAAAAATCTTTAAATTTGAAGTACATATGAGCTACCAATCTCCTATTTAGGTATGCTTCCCTTAGAAAAAATACACAAATATTGCTAAAGTATTCCTTCCTTTCCTGATTTGAAATGTGTAACTAATTATTTAATTATTATTTTTAATTATAAATGCAAGTGGTTCACATTACATTTATAAAGACCAAATACTTGAGTGATAATTCTTATTAGAACATGTGTTCTACAAAATATTCAAATCCCACTTGAAAACAACCCACTTGAACCCCACGCCCCAAATCCCCTTAGTGAAAAGCCCCACCCCTCCAACTAATGAGGCTTAATTACGAGTAACTATAAATGATAATATCACTATGCTCTAAGAAAAATGATTTAATCTAAAATGTGCCCAATATTCCCCCACATGTATCACAGTTTGCAACTTCAATGCAAGCCATTGATAATATACTTAGACCTCAATTGATGCAGATGTAGATAAAATCCACCTTTACAGGGAGGAGATATGATATTTCTATGTTGATGGATTGTTGTATAGATGGATTTTGGGTTTGTATATTAACAAACAAGCTATAGATCCATTTTTTAATCTAATCTATTTTACTCACTATAACTAGTGACAAAACCAAATTCAATGGTTAGCTTAATTTTTACTTAATTGTGTCTATATACCTAATTATTGTAAGGATCCTGATTTGTCATTTTCATTAATCAGTTAAATTCACAATCTTACCTAACCTTGAAACTATAATTAGATTTTTAGATCTAAATTTATCTTTGACTTTAAATTTTTTATATATGATTTCCATATAATTTTACTTGAGGGATAAAGAAGGCTGATATACGCTTTGAAAAGATCTTTGGAAAGTTTGTGAAAGAGTGGTTGCAATAAGAATTGATCTATTTGTAGTTGTATAACAAATTTTAGCTACCAAATAATAAGCATTTGGATTTTTTTAATTTTATGAATATTATTTTACTGTTGATCGTTGCATTGGTTGTGTGATAGGGCTATTCAATATAATTCATTAATCTCGAGTACATCATATCTCCTTATTATAATATTCAAATCCTTGTTTAATGTTAGCCACTAATTATATGCCTTTAAAATTTTGTATTTGGTGGTTTTGATCATGAAATTACCACCACAAATCTCTTGGGAACACTCAATAATTCTTTTGAAGGATTGTTCTTTATTAAAATAACTTGACAAGCAACCCATGACAAGTAGGAGAGTTGTCTTGGACAGTGGGTTTTCTCCCCATGGGTCTTGAGTTTGACTCTCCAAACTTAATTTTTGTATGGTGTGTGTAATGTATAGTCCCTTACCCACAACCATGGGATTAGACTCACCTTAGCTTGCCTAAAAAAAAGGCGCTAGGGTAGGTCATGGAGATACCCTTCGACACCAAAAAAAAACTCAACAAGCATCTTGTCATAGTTTCAACACAATAATTCACCTTGAAATAACATATATTTACTTAAGTATTTGTATTATTTAGGTAGAATGGGCCACTTCTTTATACTATGAATTATCCTTAAAAGGACAAGGGGAAATATCTAGATTATTAAGTTTACCTCATGCACTTCCATTGCATCTAAGTTTGCTTCTATCATAAGTTCTTTTAAACCTTGTGTTAAACTTCTTTTGTTGATTATACCTTAATATCACACTTACAAATCTTATTTATCCACCTAAACAATTTTATAGAGGTCTAAAACTGAGTAAATTCAACACAAAAGAATGAAGGCTATACACAAAACTACTATAAGATTATTTTTCCTCTTCTTTTCTTTTCTTTTTTTACCCCTATTTTCACTCTCTTCTTATAAATGGTAGGTATCTATCTTATAAAATATAATATTAGGCTAGGTTATTATAATAGGTGTAGACACCTAAAACTTGCACAACTAATTAAATGAATTTTATTCATTTAATCATCATTTATTCATCTATTAATTAGACTAAGGTTTAGTTAATATCCCTATCAGCCTATTAATCAAATTAAACACTTGATCAAAATCCATTTCTTCTAGCTTGACCTATTAATTAAAGTAAGGTTTGATTAAGTACCCCTTTAGCCATTTAATTGAATAAATCTTATTTATTTAATTAAAACCCCTTTTCCTTTTTAATTGAATTTACATTTGATTAAAAATCCCTTTGCATTTAAATAAATCATTATTTATTTGCGAATAGTCCCTCGACTTGCAAAATCCTACAAATGCAAGTTGCATCCCTTTTGGCTAAAATAAATCTTTTATTTTATGTAAAATGCCTATTTTCCTCCACTTGCATTCTCCTACATTTTTCATTAGCATGCTAACATTCTTCTAGAATCCCTCTAACCTCTCATCAATTAGCCTAATTCTTCTAATCATGTCACATCCCTAAATTTGGGTGATTCACTTCTCCAAATTTGGAACATAGTCTTCTAAATGTGTTGAAGACTCTACCTTCTTCAACAAGTTAACTTGTTGAGTCTTCCAAACTTGTAAGGTTATCTAAATTTCAACAAGTTAACCTCCAAAGTCTTTAAAGAGAATTTAATTCCTCTTACAAGACATCATCCTAGTCCATGATGGTTGTCCCTTTGGCCATCCCTCAACTTTGCACAAGAGTTTACCTCTTGGACAATAGCATGCTCCCATGGATAATGACATTATCCAATGATGTCATCTCTTGAGGTTACCTCTAATTCTTACTTAGCATCTAATGCTTGCTTAGCATCCTCTCAAGCCATCTCAAGGTGATATTTGTCAACTTAGGATTGGATTGAAATCCCCTCATGGATTAATAGCTTTCAATCCTAGCCCTTGTTGATATTGTTCAATCTTAGCCATCCATTTCTCTATTTTATCTATAATAGAGCCCCTTTCTTCATTCAATCAATCCATCATCTTGTGCATTAAACTTATAGTCATTATGCAGGTTATCAAGGAGCTCAATTTGTCATCTTCAAGAACTTAGATCATCTTAGTTGCATGCTAGTTTAGCTTTCATTATATTGATAGTATCATGTTAATCCCATTTGCACGCTAGCTTAATTCATAAACATTGTATATCAATTTCATAGCAATATCCATGTTAGCCTAATTAGCACACCATAAGCTTTCAATTTGGAATCAATCTTAGTTTCATATCTTGCATTCCATCTTGCATTTCATCTCTTCATATCATTTGATCATCTAGCTAGGATCTTAGTTGCATTCATTTTGATCTTAGATCATATCATTTAAATCTCATTCTTTAGGTTGTCATCTTAAATATCAAGTGCTCTTCAAAGTGAGGGCCACCTTGGATCTTGAAGATCCTTAGAGATAGAGGACAATGAGACGATTTTGAGAGTTTTTAATTAACTAATGTGTTTGATTGATTTTAATCTCTAATGCAATGTCACATTGGTGTGTTTTTGTTGTTTGTGTCTCTTTTTTAGGTACCACAATCTGAGCATACAATAGGTTTGTGTTGTTGTGGTTTTTCTTGTCTTTGAGAAAAACCTAGAAAAAAATCATTGGAACTTGTCATTTTGTGTAGCTTTGATGCATAGGGTAGTTATATGCCCTTTTATCCCACACATCATGGGAATAATTCAAAACCTTTATTTATCTTTACCATTTATATCACTATTAATTATGTCCACTTTGGTGATTGACACACTATTATTTTCTTTGTTCATATAATTGTATAGAAGTGTTCCCCTTTCCTTTTCTTCACCGGTCTACTATTTTGGTCTAGGAATCTTTAAAGTGTATTTTTTCTAGTGTAATCCTTAATGTCTATTTTTCTAGTGTTGATCATTCATTCATTATTTATTTTCAATGTGTTCCACTGCACAATGCATCAAGCTCCTAACCCAAGTAATCATGACTCCTTATTACATATGTTTTTGGTCATGCATCTTATACATTCTTGTGTTGTCAGAAGTTATGTGTTTCTAAACTTTAGTGAATGGTGGATGGATGTCTTTTATAAACTTTTTATTTTTATTCTTTTTGTAGTTTACTTTATATATTTTACTTTTATCACGTTTCACTATATATATCTTCTCCACTCTAATTAGAGTTATCTAAGGATAGGTTAAGAGTTGACGCCTAATCCAATGGTTCAATTGCATGCAAATTCTTGGCCTAAGGAAATTCGCATCACGCATTTCATACTCTAAACTAAGACATTTAAAACTTTCATCAATAAGAACCTTGTCATTAGATTCATTATCAAGACCTTATTATTGTTGGCAATTGACACTCATTGGATTCATTTTGTTGTCATTGATGGCAACAAGATTTGACAGGAGTCATTTACCGGCATTATGAGGCATTCATCAACAGACACTGACTTTGGATCATTCAGGGCTACACCGACACCGACACCGACATCCAACACTTTAGGGAAGCTGACATCAAGTAAGATTTATTTAGAAAATCATTTTGTAATTATTGTATAAAGTCGACATTGTATATCCTTTGTAATGCATTGTAAGCCGACATAAGGCATATTGTTTGTATGGGTATATAGGTTAGTGTGTTAGGACATTATGATATAGATGTGATATGAAATCATTAAGGGTTATGTGAGGATAGGACTAGTGAGGATTGTGGAATGCGAAGATCATTTGTATGTGAATGTTGTATAATGCAATGATCTCTAAATGTTTTGTTAGACATTCTTAGAGGGAAGGTGATACCGGTAGCAGTGTTCAGGGTTTATGAACCGATACATAGAAGAGCTATAATTGGAACTCTTTTTGTCATAACAGATGCATTTTGTGAGTTCACTTTCATTGTTTTACTTCAGTAGAAGCTTGTAGTCAGTAAGACTCTTTAGTGATGAGCAGTGTGCTCTAGGCAGTGGGCCTTCCTAATGTGTAGGCCACCATTATATGTAATATCTTTCTTATGGCTAGTGAATTGATATGTGGATCACAAATCCCACTGTGGTTTTTCCTCTTTGAGGATCTCTACATATAAATTATGTGTGATATGGTGTTCATTCACGTAAATGGTTCATTTGCTTCTGGTTATACATTTATTTGTTTATTGGTTTATATGTGTTTGGTATAAAAGCATAAAATCTTATCTTACCGATAGAACACTGATTCACCCCCCCTTCTCAGTGTTCTTGGATCCCAACAATTGGTATCAGAGCCTAGTACCTCAGAGGAAGTTTAAAAACTTGAGGAAGATCCTGAAACTAGAATCTTTAGGCATGGCTATGGAGAAGCAACTTGAGATGGTTCTGGAGGATTATGATGCTGAAAGCATGAAGAACTTGAAACTGGAAGATGGATTGAATTATGCAAATGAATTCAATCTTGTCCTGCAAGAAAGGTTATCATCTTCTCAAGCAAGAAGGAAGGAACTTTTGCAAAAACAAGATGATGATAATGCTCTCAAGGAACAATGCTAGAAACTGAGTCAAGCAAACATGCTCATGAAAATTGAAATGCAAGACTTGACAATGAGGATGTCTAAGGATATTGAGGATATAAAGAAGAAAGAAAAAAATCTTGCTACATCTCTGAAGAACAAATCTGAGGAATGTGATAGATTGGCTCATGAGAATGATATGTTGAAAGCTAGTTTGGTGCAATCCCAGAATAATGAACAAGAACTTGAAAGACAAGTAATATCTCTGAGAGATGATTTGACTACTGCAAGTGAGTATAAAGAAAAGTTTAAGATCAATGCTGCACAATTGGAAGACTTGCTGAAAGGACAAAGGCATAGTGATGATTCTAAAGGACTTGGATTTGTAAAAGGTGAAAGCTTCGGTAGTGTAGATCAAACAACCGATGTGCAAAACTCATCAAAACAGAGGAAACCGGTAAGGCAATCTAATTCTTATAAATTCAATGGTAGATGTTTTGTTTGTACTAAAATTGGGCATATGGCTAAACAATGTAGAAATAGAGAAAATCAAACCTACAATTTTGTTCCCAGTCAATGCACAAATTGCAAGAAGTATGGTCATAAGTCAGAAGACTACAAAATGAATGTTAAATGTCATGCATGTGGAAAGTTTGGACATTTTTCTAATCACTGTAGGTAAAGGAATGATACCGGATTTGTCAAAGCAATTCAGAAGAACAATGTTACATGTTATGCATGCAACAAAATAGGTCATATTGCTAAGTATTGCAGATGCAAGACTCAATCGGTTAGTAATGATAAAAATAATGAGAAAGGAAAGAAGAAGGTAGATGAAATACAATAAGATCACACCAAAGGATGGGTTAGAAAATCTAGAGGACCAAGTGGAGATGGATCTACACCAGTAACTCCACTGGTAGAATAGGGCATCCCTCCACCAGTAGGAAATTCCACTAGTAATTGAGGCATAAGCCTTAGGGGTTGGCAAAGTCATTGCAAAATCTTGCATATTACCCTGGAGGAGATCTAAGGAGATCTGGAGAGTTGTGTTCATCATTGATGAAGGTTCACCTGACATAAGACTTAGAAACTGACATCCAGTAGGGTTGTTCGTGAAGAATTTATTACAGAGAAAGATTAGGGTTTTATTCGCTGATAAAAAGGGTAAGTGGATTCATTTTCACTCACCAAGCATTCAGAGCAAAGAAAAGGCGAATTTCAGGCGAATTAAGAGTGAGCAAAGGCATTCTGAAAGGATTTTGAGTAGTTATCTGAGAAGCAATCAATCTTCCAACCGACATTCACTTTCAGGTATTCTTCAAAATGGCATCTAGATCTTCAGCTCCTACTTTCATTGCAAACCCCATTGTCGTAGAGGTTAAGGATAGGTTGAGACCCATATTCAAGGAAGTTCCCCTGATTGCTAAAAATGAAGACTATGTGGGAGCATTTTCTAGGGTTCCTAATAGCGTGATGTATGTTGAAGATGTAAGGGCATACATTTACTACACCCTAGAGGATCTAGGCACATAGGAGATAAAAAGCATGTATCAATTTGTGATACTGAGCAGCTCTAGAACCATCAAACCAGAATTCAAAGCAATTAACGATATAGGGTTAACTGATATTTTGTACAACCAAAATTTAAGGATGGGATCATCAGATATGTTCTGAGAAGGGTTCACAACGAGTTTGTCTGGCTAGATCGGCCTTACATGATCACAAAGGAGGCTATTCAAGCAATCACTGACTTACCCAAGGTCGGACAAGAACCTGGCAAGAAAATTTCCAACTCAGAGGTCAAGAAACTCACCGGTGCAACTCATGATCACAAATCAATGAGGATCAACACAATCACTGACACTAATGTGAAATTTGCAAGTATGATAATTGGTTATAAGGTAACTCAATCTAGCTGATTGAATTCGATCGCTAGTTCATGCATTCATGCTGCATATCAGATGTTAAGGAATGATGCAAAGTATGATCTATGTGAATGGCTGAGGAGTCTTGGAAAGATTAAGGGAGTTAAGAAAGGAACTTTTAGATATGGTAATCTCATTTTATGTCTGATGCTTTACTTCATGAATGAGCTACTTGGTCTTGGAAAGAAGAGTTGGGCTCATGACATACCGGTAGGTATGCAGATAAAGGAAGTTATCACCAGTCTTGATACCAACAAAGATGAAAAACTTTGGGGTTACTTCAAATCATTTCAAGAAAACATGAGGCAGAGGGAGATGTTATCAAAGAATATTGTGGAGAAATATTCCATTGATATTTATTTCATGGTGAAGACCGATGAAACCCTTATGGAGGCATTTGAACCAAGGACTATCTGGGTCACAGAGCTTGAATATGAGGTGGATGACAACATTTTGGACCTCTATGCAAAAATGCTGCTAGATGCCCCATTGGATGACAAAACAAAGCATTTTAGCACAACACAAGAGAAGGCCTTTGAAGTCAAAACTAGTTTTAATAGAAAGAGAATGGAGAAGAAAATTGAAAAGATGTCTACTTTTGTGCAAAATGTCTTGCACATAATAGATACTGAAATGGGTTCTAGATCTAAACTGATAGTGGCTAGTACTCCGGAAGTGAAGAAGTCTGAAGCTTTCATTTCCCCCATCACCTCTATCTTTTAGAAGGGTACAGAGGAAGAAAGAAGATCAACCACCGATAGAGAAAAAGAAGGTAGAGCCAAGGAGGAGACTTGTGAGAAAGGTAACAAAACCTATTGCACCTCCACCTTCGACAAGGAAGGCTACTCAAAAGAGGAAACCAGTTACATCTACTCCGGCAACCCCAAGAAAAAAGAAGAAGAGTGATGATATTGAGTCCGGTAAGGCCAAAATGACCAGTGCCGAGTTAATTGATGAAATTAAAAAGATGGAATTTTGAAAAATGTATCTATGTGTTATGAGAATTTAGAATAAAATGAGCAGAACGAGATAGAAGGGGCAATTTTGTTACATATAGACATTTATAAGAAAGCCTTAGTAGAAATTTTGAAGGACATACCTCTATCATTGTATACTAAACTAGATGCTAGAAGACTTGATGCAGTCAAGAGGGATAGGGAGATCAAAGAGGTAGAACTTTTGACTTTATGTGGTGCTATTAGTAATGATGAAATGAAAAAATGTATAGATGTTTCTAATAGGATATTTTTCAGTATCAAACCCCGATAGATAAGCCTAATGATGGGTAGAGTTAATGAAGTGATAAATGAGACCAGTGAGGGTTGGGCAAAATTCTTCCAGAAAAATCTAGATTTTCTTACATCTGAGGAAGAGTTTGTTAAGGCAACAAATTCCACCATTCCTGACAAATCAAAAGGAAAAGGTATTTTGGGTAGTTCAACTCCAATTTTGACTCAACCGACTAAGGAAAGTGTATAGTCCATACCGACATAAACCATTTTTGAGGAAGGAAATGTATAGGTTACAAGAAATATTGTGGATAATCCTCCACCAGTAGTAACTGACATTGCACCAAGTGGCGAAGCCGCCAGTGCTAAAGAGGATAAAGTAAAGGGAACTGAGTCTATACCGATAGTTAATATTGACTCCCCAACAAAGGTTTTGGCAATTGACACTACTCAGGTTGAGGAGAAATTAGTCACTGAGATGAGGCGAACTGAGTTAATGATGATGGCTACTCAGAAATTATTAAAGGAGGGAACTGCAAATAAGGAAATAATTGATCAATCAGTTGCAGTGTTGCACAAATTCATCCTTGATTGTAAGATTGAAGATGGAGAAAGCCCTTCCGACAAGCTCAAAACACTAACAGAGCATATTTCTAACAATTTTCAATCACTGAGGTAGATTGCAGAATGACAGGCTTTAGAAAGGTTCACTGCAGCTAAAAGAGAAGCTTTTGATCAAATCATAGAAACAGAGAAAAATAAAATTGAAGCTAAACTCATTCTTATTGAGGTTTTGTCTAAAACAATATACAAATATCTACAGGGTTTGTTGTAACATAGAAATTCTTACAGCTAATGTAGATAGAAAATTGAAGGAATTGTACGATAAGATAGCTAACATTGCAAATTCTTTTGATGGATTTGTCACAACCCTCCTCTATCACTTTTTGATTTAAATACAATTCTATTATGTTTTTGGTTAAACTACTTAAAATGATTGAATAAATATTATAAAAGAATAAAATGAACACACACACACACTTGGAGAATATAATTCAAAAGGCATTATTTTAATTATTTATTTCCCACTCCCAATTATGGCACATGTTGTAGGAAGAATAAGAAGCTTCTAGAGGAATCTCCACCACCTTGCATGTAACTCCCCCACTAAGTTTAATCAATTTGCATGAAGTCCAATATTGGAAAAGAATCTCTTTTTTTTTAATTAAATTTTCTAGATAGTAGAATAGAGGGATTTTTCTTATAAATGATATGCAAGTTTTCAAAAAGGGGAGTTGGTTATTCCTTGAAGAAATTCTTTTCTCAAGTAATTGTTTTGGTAGTCATATTTCATTTTTGGAGAATAGCTAAGGTTGCTTTGGAGAAATTTTTTCAAGCTTGAAGGATCAAGGGAGGCTAATTGAAGGATTCATAGGGGATTCTACATCAATTGCAAGTATCCAGGTTCTTTTAATCTAGTTTTTTTTTTTTTTTTTTTTTTTTTTGAATCATGCATCTTATTCTTGCTGCGAATTAGATTAGTAAAAATCTTGTTTCAATTTCTTGATGAGAATTAGATCAATTTGTTTCAATTCCTTGCTGAGTATTAGATTAGTAAAAGAAAAAAAAAAGAATCTTGTTTCAATACCTTGCTGAGAATTAGATTAGATCAATCTTGTTTCAATTTCTTGATGAGAATTAGATCAATTTGTTTCAATTCCTTGCTGAGTATTAGATTAGTAAAAGAAAAAAAAAAGAATCTTGTTTCAATACCTTGCTAAGAATTAGATTAGATCAATCTTGTTTCAATTTCTTGATGAGAATTAGATCAATTTGTTTCAATTCCTTGCTGAGTATTAGATTAGTAAAAGAAAAAAAAAATCTTGTTTCAATTCCTTGTTGAGAATTAGATTAGATCAATATTGTTTCAATTTCTTGATGAGAATTAGATCAATTTGTTTCAATTCCTTGCTGAGTATTAGATTAGTAAAAGAAAAAAAATAAAAATCTTGTTTCAATTCCTTGCTGAGAATTAGATTATATCAATCTTTATTTCCTCCCTCTAATTCATCTCTCTGGTTTTTTTGAATGAATCTCATTCTTTAAATAGATCTCTTTGTGAATAATAGTTGAATCAAAATCTCTCTGTGAATATCAGCTAAAAATTGGAGAATACATCTCCTTGTGAGTAATAATTGAATAAGATCTCTCTGTTAAAATCAGCTGAATAAAATCTTCCTGTGAATACTAGGAAAAAACTCTCCCTCTCTATAAATATTAACCTCCTGTTTACTGTAAAATCAATCTAAAACAGTTGTTTGATTATCTATTTTATTCATGTTCTTATTTTCACAAATAATTTTTTTTTTTTTATATATATATCATTAAGTAATTGGGAATGTAAAACCATATATATTAAATCTATTTCAAATGTTAAAATATATTAATGTTGCAAGTAATTATAATGGCACGGTCTTCAAAAAATATTTGAATGAATAAACGGTGGCCTGCAGGGGTGGCGGGTATTGTAACCGTCGGGGGCAATGGTACCCCCCACTACCCCTGCGGTCACTATCACGACAATGGCCGCAGGGGAGTGGAGGCGACCACGGTGTCCCCTCAACCTTGTGGGCCTGCGCATGCAAGACTGCAGGGGTGATGGGACACGTGGTCCCCACCCCCCCCGCGCAGGACCGCAGGGGTGATGGGACACATGGTCCCCCCCCCCCCCCCCCCCTATTTATTATTAAACACAACACTTCGCCTATTTTATTTTATAGTTAGTTTTATTATTATTATTATTTCTTTTTAAATTGCAATTTGGAAATTTTAGTAATTACTTGGGGTTAAAATTTTAAGCTAATTGCTAATAATTGTTTTAGTTAAATTTTAAGTTAATAAATTAGGATTACTGTGTAAAAGGTTTGAAATTATTGTCTCAATCCCTTTTTAGGATTTATTGAATTACTTGATTGGTGATTTTAGGCTAACTTAAAAATAAATAAGTCTTATTATTATGATTTGATCCCAAAATTTCCAAAAGTATAAACTAATTTCTCATTCGGGACTAGTAACTCTATAATTAAATATTCCCACGATAGGAGTAAACATTGCTAATTTTATATGTAAATGTCACTATTTTTGCATCATGCGCATTGCTTATATATTAAATTGCATTCATTGATGAGCAAGTCACATTTCCATTACTTTCATGCAAGTTTCATAATGGTCTTTGTTATGCAAGCTATATTTCAAGATTTGAATAATAATTAATTTAGTTATGGTTTTTATTCTACATGATTCATCAAGTAGTTATTTCAATTTATCAAATTATGCACGTTCAATTAGTAATTGTTTTCAAGAATGATGTTTTCATAGCTCTTAGTCAGAAAACTAAATAAAGGAAGATGGAAACCAAAACCTAGTAGCGTTCGGTATATACAGTGCCTCTGGGTCATGCTTACGAGTAATGTCGTCGTGTTGAACTATTGCACTTAACACCTAATAAAGCTACATCAATGACATTTGTGGCATCGTCCCTATAAATCGTCGGAGAGTAATAAGGGACACTTGGAAGTTAAAATCCAAGGGGCGGGTAATCCCCCTTGGATCGATAATCTAATAAGATAATCCTTAAATGATTTTACATTGGTTGAGTTAAACCATAGTAAACCCCCTGTTAGGGTTGATTGAATGAATGCTTTTTATGAAATTGATTATCTCGAAGTTTTGTTGGTGATTGACAATTTGGTCAAGGGTGACGCTTATGATAGGTAATAGGATCTAGATGTTTTAGGCGACAAGCAATAGGCCATCTTGAGCCTTTGCTTAAGCGCTACCATCGTGGGTAGCAACCGCAGAGAAACTGTCTAGGACATTGACCCTAGAAAGGGTTGCGTACCCACTAATCAGTTTACATCAAACCATAGAGTAGAAAATAGAAATACATACTTTATGCCTTGATCCCGTGCCGAAGCAGGTATGTAGGCAGTCTTGGGATGGAGTTGTCCCTCATACTTAGGCGTTCGTGGGTGGGGTCTAGGCTTGGTAAGAAGAAGGATTAAGTAGAACCCTAGTTTGAAAGATAATTAAAATGGAGAAAGTAATTCAATGCATACTCGGAAGGAATCCCGTATGGATTCGCTTGACTTCCCGAGGCTTTAAGCCAAATTTTGAGGCGGAATTCAAGCTTGTATTATGTTATTTAATTAATCCTAAGGATGACGACCTTAGTGTACTTCTATTAGAAGAGTGTAGTACTTAGTGAGTGGCTTAGGACTCGAATGGTCCTAATGAGTCTAAGTCTCTGGCCAAAGCACCTCCTATCCCGATTGGATAGATGCCTATCCCATATTGGATAGATGAAATCTTATGTCCCATATGGACAGATGCCTAACTCATATGGTTAGATGCTCATCCCAAATGGATGAATGCCTAATCCAAATGGATGGATGCCCAGAGTATGCAATTGAATCAAACACAATGATTAAATTAAACAAAAAAAAAAAAAGAGAATGGTCAAGTTTGTTGGGTTAATTATAGTGGGTTATTACAGGATTAACATCACTGACAACATCTGTTGATGGACAAATTTTGTCCTTGGAGAATCAATTTTTTTCTTTGGAGAAGGAGAAATAAAAGATCATTCAGAGAGTAAGGAGACTTAGAGAACTTGTGAGTCTCAGATTAGATTCATTGGGTGTACATAAGAGAGAGTGCATGGACATGATTGCTAAACCCACACTGATAGAAGTCAAAGAGAAGGAAACACTGGCACACCTACTAAGTGGACTGGTATCCATTTCTAAATCTTTCAAAACCGGCCAGGACACATATCTTTAGTTGTTGGATAAGGCTTACCCAGAAATTTTGAAGTTAGTCAAGCTCCAGTAAAATTAACAGTATTCATTTATTCTTTTGTTATGAATTCTTTCAATTCTTTCACCGGTCTTTAACATTGATGCCAAAGGGGGAGTGTATATATGTGAAAAATATTAGAAAAATCAGACAGGAACACATGGGAAGGATATCAGAATATCAGAAGGAGTGTATTGCTCAGGGGGAGCATATTTTAGTCGAACCGACAGGGAATCCATTTTTCACATGAGTGTTGCCATCAATTCCAAAAGGGGAGATTGTTAGCAATTGACACTCATTGGATTCATTTTATTGTCATTGATGGCAACAAGATTTGACATGAGTCATTTTCTGGCATTATGAGGCATTCACTGACAGACACCTACTTTGGAGCATTGAGGGCTACACCGACACCGACATCGGCGTCGACATCCAACACTTCAGGCAAGCCGACATCAAGGAAGATTTATTTAGAAAATCATTTTGTAATTATTGTATAAAGCCGACATTGTATATCCTTTGTAATGCATTGTAAGCTGACATAAGGCATATTATTTTTATGGGTATATAGGTCAGTGTGTTAGGACATTATGATATAGATGTGATATGAAATCATTAAGGGTTATGCGAGGATAGGAGTAGTGAGTATTGTGGAATGCGAAGATCATTTGTATGCGAATGTTGTATCATGCAATGAACTGTAAATGTTTTGTTAGACATTCATGGAGGGAAGGTGATGCCAATAGCAGTGTTCATGGTTTATGAACCGGTACAGAGCAGAGCTATAACCGAAACTCTTTTTGGCATAACAAATGAATTTTGTGAGTTCACTTTCATTGTTTTACTTTAGCAGAAGCTTCTATTCAGTGAGACTCTTTAGTGATGAGCAGTGTGCTCTAGGTAGTGTACCTTCCTTCATGTGCAGGCCCCCATTATATGTAATATCTTTCATATGGCCAGTGTATTGATATTGTGGGTCACAAATCCCATCGTGGTTTTTCCTCTTTGAGGTTTTCCACGTATAAATTTTGTGTGTTATGGTGTTCATTCATGTGGATGGTTCATTTGCTTCTGGTTATATATTTATTTGTTTACCGGTTTATATGTGTTAAGTATAAAAGCATAAAATCTTATCTTACTGGCAGAACACGGATTCACCCCCCCTCTTAGTGTTCTTGGATCCCGCCAATTGTTTATTTTTATAAAATGGTATAGTTTATCCAATGTGTGCAATCAATTCAATTGTTATTATTTACCTATAAAAGATATAGGTTGGCAACTAGATTCTTATTATTTTCATTCACTTGAATGGCTTGGGCATGGATGGATTTTTTTAGATATTTTTGGACCCTTCTCCAATTCAATCCCTAGATGTATAAGTCATTAATGCATTTGATAAGAATATTTGCATGAACTTCTCTATCTATGATGACTATTCTTCTTAACTATGGTCATCTCTTTCCCTTGTACTTAGAACTATAAAACCTTAAAAAAATCAACTACTACTATTTCACTTAAGTTGATTTATTCTATTAGCTCACTATGGAAATTTGTTTACAAATTGAAATTAGGATGGAATAAAATGATTATGAATGTGTGAATCTTGAAAAACTAAGAGATGTATCTTAGAAATAAATTAATTAGGTAGTTGAATAACTATAAGAAGATACTAATAAAAATAAAACCATGAAAGGTAAGATACTTTCTCTTTGGATGTCTAGAATGTCTAAAGTGTCAAAAAAAATGTATTACCTTTGAGAATTAATAAATAAATTTATTTTGCTTGAAGATATTTTTTATTGATGAGTTCTTATTTTAGTGTATGTTTAAAATGAATATATATTAAAAAATATGAGTATTCTAGTAATTAATGTCTCAATTTTGATTAATGGGATACCTTATATCCTTAAACTCTTTGATAACATGACAATAGATAAAGTGTACGCACAATATGGACTAATGCAGTTTTAGAGAGCCAAACAAGAAAGGAAGTAAGAGAATCAACTTGGGCCAATCTAAATAGTGATAAATTTGTAACCTTATAATCTATAACAAACATGATGAAGTAAAGTGATAGGTTAATTACTTAAAAAAAATATTGTCCACAACGATATACTTTTAAAGCTTCTTCAAATATAAAGTCCAGACCTTATTGAATTTTAAATGTGTCTTAGAGAACAATCAAAATTGAAATGCTTTTGAGTTGATGTCTTTGTCATCTCATAAATTTTTAGAGCTTCTCTAACTTGTTTGCAATGATCAAACGAAATGAGAATAAGAGATTGTCACTTCAAAAAGAATCATTGTCATTTAATATCTAGTTTCCATTAAAATTAAGAGTGTGATAAACATCCTTGGTTTTTCCCTCTTCTTTCTTTAACAATGATTTCTCACTATTATCGAAAAATTTAAAAAATGGTACTTGTTAAATTGCAAGATCTAAAAAGAAACCAATAGGGGAAATGACCCAGTAGTTGAGTACATTCCAATTCTTGTGATAGAAGTTGTTGATTTAATACCCCATACTTGTTGATTTAATGTCCACCTTTTGTACAACATTGCACTAATAGTGTAAAGACGTAAATCATGCTAACTTCAATCACAGCCGAAATACTCTTTCTTCTTAAATAAACTCATAAATCAGTTAATAAGTCTATTTCATTCCACTTTTTCATCCATAGCTTCATTTGATAATTCCATTTATATTGTAATAAACACAAAATTTATATAAAAGATAAAGATTATTCATTCAATAAATCGATAAAAGTAGTATCTCAATCATACAATACTTAGGCATTTCAAGTTGTCGTAAGTTCAATAACAAAATAATGCAAAGTAAAGGGTGAGATGCATCCGTTGATCTCCAACCTAAGCTATCTTCAATGCAATCTTTAGCATGAAGACGAGAACAAGATTCAAGCGCATTTTCCACCCAACCTTGAAGCTTCCACTTCCCCAGAATTTTTAGTCAATCAAGAATACTCGACCCTGCACAAATTGCTTAGCAAAAGAATTCAAAAGACAAGATGGAATCTGGTGTGTGCCTAGATGATACATGCAATTCATTTTTCTAATTCCATTAAGAAATATGCAAGATCAATCAAGGATGTGGTAGAGTGGATAAATAAAATAATTCCATCTATTTCAATGGTTATTCAATTGATTACTCGGCCAAGTATAATGCCATGCATAACAAATAATATAGTTTGGAAAAAGAAAACTCTTTCTCTATAATCCACATTCGACACCTGTCCTGGAAGGTAACTTTCCACAAACCCAAGCCTATCTAGCTTTGTTCACATGAATCTAGAATAAATATTTATAGAAGGCAATCTTTTGCTTTTCAATTCTAGCTTCCTATTTCTCATAAGAATACAATGTTTAAAGAAGACAATCTTCCGCCTTTCAATTCTAGCTTCCTATTTCTCATAAGAAAAAAATATAATGTTGAAAGAAGACAATCTTTCATGGATAAACAAATATACATTTGAAAGAAAACAATCTTTCGCTTCTATCTTTCAAGCAATTTAAAGACAAGAATTAAATATTAAGAAGGTGTAACATATGTATGTATCTTTACATAGAAATTGAATAAATTGAGTACACTTTTCTTTATTCAATTATCAAAATATTTAAATAGCGTAATCATTAACATGCATTCCGTTTCTTATGGTTTAGAATTATAAGTTTATATCATCTAAGCTCTCTATCTTTCCATGTGTCTTGGTTCATTTACCTCTTTTCTCGAAAACATATTTAGTTTAATAGTAATATGTGACTTTTCATGATTAAAAAACTCAACTCACTGATTTTACTAATTTTCCATAACAACAATCTAACATGATGAAAATTCATAAAGTGCCTATCTATATGGCTTTTCAAATGAGACACCTAATAACCATCTTTACTTTTCATGCAAGGATCTAATTTGAAAGTGTAAGTCTTTTCTTTATGATATCAAAATAAACTTCACTATTTAATAAGTCATTATCCTAGTATTTCATCTTCTTTGTGGTTCAATTTCAAAGTTTCTCTCTCTATCCGCTTACTCTGTTTCTAGAGGATCGGGTGATCTAATTTCTGAGAGTTTCACTAAGTTTATCAACAAACTTTAAGAAAATATTTCACTATTGTATCTATATTTACATGAATGTAATTTTAAACAATTAAAAATGATTCATATCGCGACTCTAACTCTTTCATTAGAATATTGCATAAATCTAAAGCTAGATCATTCTTTAAAGAATATCTAAAGCAACCTATAATGCACTTCCTGCCATTCTTTAGCATCTCCCATGCATGTTCATAGTTATTTTATTATGTACCTCATAATGCATTTCTCTATATGACTATTCAAAAGAGAGTTCAAGCAATTTTTTTCTAATCATGGCTTGTCTCAATCAAACTTCATTCTAATAAACATTGTATTACTTCATAACTTACTCACTATCCTTTCTAAATGCATAATGACCAAAGAATTAAAGTAGATCCTACCTCCTTATGCTCTTGTTACTGGCTTGAGGTGATGGACTTGCTTTCCTCCTCAAATCCGCCTACTCTCTTTCAAGATGGTTCACAAACCCTCTGTCGCTCTCCAACTGTCGATTCTTCTACTAATTCTATCCTCCCTATCCTTCTTTTCTATCTCTTTTCTTCCTAAACTTTCCTCTAAAATTTGACTCTAAATCTGAGATGATCATCGTCGATCTTTTACGACTCGGTCGTAAACACATCTAAATCTCAACTACTTTTCTCTTCTACATTCCATTCTCCAATCCTTCGTTGCATCTATCTTTTTTTCCTCTCTTCCAACTCAATGGTCTATATATAGTGATCCAAACTACCTTCTTTCCTATATACAGCTATCTCTCCTAGTGGTGGATTGATTCTAAATGACACCACACATGGTTTAATTGCAACATAATAGTTCTAAATAGATTCGAACACCTATGTGTTCACTATGCAAAGTTATCCATTATCTACTTCGTAACACTAAACCACTAAAGTTGTTAAGTTCATAATTATTACCATTTTCTTGCAAATAGTTTTCTAAGTTCCTATGATGCCAAGTCGACTAGTATCGACTAACACATGATATGCAAGGTTAAATAAAACTAACTTTTTATTACACATGTCGCTCATGGTATAGACATTGGTGGGTTTATGTGGGCTGGTAACCCATGTTACTATTTATTCATGCCACATGCTTTGGCAGCTTGCAATGTGTATGAAACGTGGTTGGTGTGTCTTGCAACATGGTTTGGGTTTTAATAAAAAGGGAGGAGTGATCGGTGGTAATACCGACCCCTCCCTTTAAATAAGGGGAGTGGTCGATATTACTATCGACCACCCTCATTAAGGTTTAACTCTTTTTAAAAAAAAACTAACCCGCTACCATTAAACCTTTTGTTATTATTTATTATTATTACTAATGACTTCTCAATTTAAGTCGCTTTCCAATTATATATATAAACATTAAACTCATTAACATATATATTTATTTTACTAAACCGTTTCCCATGATTATATATATATATATACATATATACATATATATATATATATATACATATATATACATATATACATATATATATATATATATATATACATATATATACATATATACATACATATACATATATACATACATATATATATATACATACATATATATATATATATATATATATATACATACATATATATATATATATATATATATATATATATATATATATATATATATGGATTTTCATAAAATAGTTTAATTCCACAAATTCATTTACATATTCGATAATTACATACATATTTATAAGTCCATAATTGAATCATTATTAGAACTCTCTCTCTCTCTCTCTCTCACACACACACACACACACACAGAGAGATATATATATATATAATCTCAAATGATTATGTATAGATAAAACAAAATTCATGAAGTAATCAAATTTCACGATAATTGGATATTTATATAATAACTATATAGATATATATATGTTTATGATTGAATCAATTTCTCATATACATATATATATTATACTATTATCCAATTTAAATAAGGGGAGTGGTCGATATTACTATCGACCACCCTCATTAAGGTTTAACTCTTTTTTAAAAAAAACTAACCCGCTACCATTAAACCTTTTGTTATTATTTATTATTATTACTAATGACTTCTCAATTTAAGTCGCTTTCCAATTATATATATAAACATTAAACTCATTAACATATATATTTATTTTACTAAACCGTTTCCCATGATTATATATATATATATATATACACATATATATATATATATACATATATATATATATACATATATATATATATATACATATATATATATATATACATATATATATATATACATATATATATATATATATGTATATATATATATATATATATGGATTTTCATAAAATAGTTTAATTCCACAAATTCATTTACATATTCGATAATTACATACATATTTATAAGTCCATAATTGAATCATTATTAGAACTCTCTCTCTCTCTCTCTCTCTCACACACACACACACACACACACACAGATATATATATATATATATAATCTCAAATGATTATGTATAGATAAAACAAAATTCATGAAGTAATCAAATTTCACGATAATTGGATATTTATATAATAACTATATAGATATATATATATGTATATGATTGAATCAATTTCTCATATACATATATATATTATACTATTATCCAATTTACAAAAGTAAACTCATAAGTACGATATTTCATACATTTATACATATCTGAACATAAAGAATGTATCAACCTACGATCAATATTCATATCTAACCCATTAACAAAACAATCTTATTTTAAAATAAGACATAATATTTCACATTCACTCATGCAACTTGGATTTAATTCAATCACCGCTCAAATAATGCAATCAATGCACATGAATAAACATTTTCAATCAATCTACTACTCATTCCAAATTCATCATTCCAATTTAAACAAACACTCAAACAAGGTCATTTAAATCATCCATCTTTTCAAGATGCAAATTATTATAAATCCTAATGTGGTGTGTGAGAGATTCCATCTATTCTAACGAAATACAAGAGCTAAAACAACTCTACCTGAACCATGTTCTCGCCTTCATCTGCTTTCACCTTTTCCTGCATTCACTTGCACTCAATTGCTCATTAGCAATGACGATCCCAATTTTAATTATTAATCATTCAATTGTATATAAATCATTTCAGTGCATTCGATCTCCTATCTTATTTCATTAACAATTCCAATTTCATTTGCGAAAAATAAACATTATTTTCCTAATTAAATAATTATAGAAAAATAGGGTTCATGACAAATAGTTGTATGATAAGTACCAATAATTGAATGAAATATACCATTTGTTGTAAAAAGTAACCAATCATGTGATGCCACATCAACTACACAAGTATCAGGGCCCTTTTGCATTCCTATTGGTCTCACTTTTTGGGGGGGCTGTTTTGGACACCTTGGCAAAAAGCATGTTGATGTGGCATCATATTTGATGATGTGGCCCTGAAATCTTAGTTATAAGCAAGGGACTTGCCAAGTAAGCTGGTGTAAAAAATTCAGAGTGATTTAAAATTTCCACGTAAGATTTTGAGAAGCGTGAAATTAGGGTGCACAACTACTGGGTCCTCTCCCCTAACCAATGGGAAAATCTTTATTTTCATGATTGTGCATGATTTGACAAGTTAAAAATAAAAGAATCTATTGAAGTAGTTTACTTTTCTTTAACATTTATGCAAGAGAGAAAATAACAAACCAGGGTCATTATGAGAACATCTTTATTTGCACGATAGGATTAAGAAAGCTATTAATCTAAATGTAATAGATATGACAAGTTTAAAATAAAAAGATTTGGTTGGCTTGACAAAAACCTCCTCTTTAGTTTTTTACCCTTTAGCTTAAAACTATAATGACTTCAGGAATATTAAAAATTGATGCATTATCAACGGACTAGAAAACTGAAAACATTGTGGATAGGATAGATTAAGCTCCAACTAGTGGAAACAATTTATTAGCACAGACATTAAGCATGATTGCTACAACTTTCTCCATTAGTTTGGTTTCATGCAAATTTTTCAAATCTCTCCATTCTTGCTAGGAAGAGGCTTAACATTTCCCATGTTGAGAACATAAACTTGAAAACAAAAAAAAAAATCCAAGTTTGATCATCTTTGTAGAGAGAAACCTGAGCATTATTAGACCCCATGTCCCCATGCGGCTGCTTATGAGCATTTTTTGCTTAAATTTAAGCAGCTAGAATGTTCCCATGTAAAATTCTAATTAAGGGAAAAGGATAAATTTGAATCTTTCGCTATTTTAGTGGAACAACAACTATTTAAAAAATGAAAATAAACTTCGAAAAAAAGGGTGGGCTTGAAATAAGCAGTGGCTGCTTATTGAAAAAAAAGACACATGGCTTCACCATATTTTTTTGCTCTACTATTTACTTGCCTAAAATTTTTTTTATGAATTTTATTTGCAAAAAATACTATTAATAATTTCATTTACAAAATAATTTAAAAAGATTGCATAAAAATAAACAGTCATTTGACTATCCATGGGGCCACCTGCTCCACAAATTGCTCCTTAAGAAACTAAGCCCCATGGAGACATGCCCTCCTAAATAATCCCTGATATGAGTATAAAAGCCTGCTCCGTCATATATTTGAGGCAGTTATTGTCAAATATATTGGGCCAAACAATTTCTAAAGTAGAGAGGTTGATATTGTCAATGCTATTGTTTCTAGGGCAACATGCTCTGAGAGAAGCTTGATATTCGAGTAGCAGATCAAGTTGATGTCCTCTGCTATGCTTTCTAGTTGAGTTTTGCCTGTGGGTTAAAAACCCTCCCACACTGAGGTGGGCTAGCACTTTTTTCTGCAGCATCCAGCTTACAAAACAGCTCCCCTCCTTCACATGTTATAGAAACTCTTGTGCTAAACGGGCAGATTTACTGTGCAGCAGATCTGAGCGAATGGCCCACAGGAAAGGCTACTTGCTCCCCTCCAAACACCCTAGACAAATTCCCTAGACAAATTTCATCAGAGCAGATGTGAGCGAATGGCCCACATGAAAGGCTACTTGCTCCCCTCCAAACACCCTAGACAAATTTCATCAGAGCAGATGTGATCAAATTTCATCAGCTGGAGAGTTAGAAGGATGCAATGGAAAACTGAATGGAGAACTGAAAGTTAAGTGGTGCCCACCACACGCCACCTAAGCGGTCAACGCTTAGTGTGTTCTGGTTAAGCTAGCCCGATTGTGGGGAGAATTTTTTATTTGTTTAATCGTAGCATATATCTAATCCACACTAACCATATTAAAACATTTAATGAAATATGAGATGGTCAAATAAAACATGAAATACATTCGAGCAAATAGACTTCTTTTGAAGATGAAAGCATGCATAACTTCCTTCATATATAATTTTTAATTTCAGATCAGTTAAGGTTATAGACTAAAGAGACCATAGAAAAATGCATTACGAAATAAAATGTATCCATTAACTTTAGGAGGACCACGACTTGCTGTTTGAATTGCATGGGAGGAAATCAAACTAAAACTGGACAAACTGATTACAAATGAAAATAATACACTTTTTTTGGTTCTCTCTTAGAAGGAGGTAGTATTGTTAGATAAGTTATGATATGATGTTAACGTCTTAATTCTATAGCAATTCTGCTCTAAAGCTCGTTGATGAATTGATGAATTGATGTTAGGAGCCCACTGTATTTATGTACATTTTGGGTGGTGATTATGGGTGACAGTAGGGAAAGCATGACTGTAAATAGAGGGCGTCCATAAATCTTGTGAAAGAGCATATCAAATTTGAAGACATCCATGCATTCAAATATAGAGCGCTTTGGGTGCATTTAAATTGTCTGCATATAGTATTTGTGAGTCTACATCCAATCAAAAGATAATTGAAGGTAATATATTATTTTTATTTTTTAAGGATATTAGACATAAAAAGAGATATAGAAGGCAACCTAAGATATTTTTGTGAGTGATATTAGGTATGAGACAAATTTCTAATGATTTCAATATAGTTGGATAGTGGGTTAAAGTTGTTTTGAGGGGTTAGAAAAATTTGGGGGTGAATTGTGTACTAGAAAGTCCACTTAAAAGAAATCCTATTAACTAAGGGTAGGTCTTTATGTAGTCATTTAGTGCATTTTGGCTAGCAGTCATTGCTCAAATTTTTAAGGAGCAATTTATAGAGCTAATGGTCTCATGAATATTTAATTTTGCCGCTCATTTTGAAGAAGTCATCTAAATTTTATTTTTTTTGAAATACATAAAAAATTAAATATATTAAAAAAAATAGAAAAATTTCATTGATGTGCTTGACACTTGGAACAATAGTTCTTCTCTATCTTATGATCAAACTAGATAGATGAATGGTGTTTCATATTGAATGTGAATGTAGAAAAATATAGTTAATATAAAACATAAGTTCATTCACATATAGGTCCAAAAAGAACTATAAATTTATTTATTTGAAAAAGTTATTGTCTTCATGAATTTTTTTATCCTAGCATTGTATTGTGTCACAATTTCTTGTTTTCATTATTTATATGTATAATGGAAGTATTAATAATAATTGTTGTAGGTAAAATTTGAAGAAAATTGGAGGTGAATAAAAGGCAGGGAAAGAAATTTCTGGAGCCACATGTCATTTTCCTCAATTTGCAATTGTTTCTTATTTCTAGCCCCCTCTCTCTTTTCTTAAGCTTACTTTCTATTCTTGAGCAATAGTTCCTCCACCAAAATAGGAAAAAATTTCAAATTATCATTTTCCCATAATTAAAATTTTGCATGGAAACATGAAGTAAACATTAGTTATTGTTGTATTTTTTCATCAAAACCCAACACTCCATTTTAAAAAGTTTCATATTTTTTTCACTCTAGGCTTGCATTCATGACTTCCTCCTTAATTAGTTTTTAAAATTCACAATTTGTTAATCTTTTCAACTAGTTGTTGTGCACTAACCTTGTGTATGTTTGAGTTAATTTATATACAAAATTGTATTTAAAAATATGTATTAACTCATTTCAAATCACTTGTGAGTTATCTATAGGCCATTTTTATGAGAAAAAATTAGATACATTTTCAAAGCATTTACATCAACAAACATCATCCTAAGTCCATTGAATGTTTTCTTTTATCCTCAAGTCTTATTTGAAACCATTGAATTAGCATGCCTAGGGGTTTGAGTAAGGAGAACATAATTCTCATTATTCAACAAATTCCCCAAAGATTCTTACTAATATCACTATTCCTTGCTAAAATTTAGACAATAAGAAATTGAGGCAAAATTTTTTAGAACTGTTACTCTCTGTAGATCATATCCATGAACACTAGACTAGATTCACATGTTAGAACACTTTCACACTTGTATAAATGAATTCTATAGTTGCAATCTTGATTCATTCAAGAAAGCAACCAATTTCATATTTGTAATCATCATATCAAGCTCGAAATTTTTCGAACTTGACAAACTAATTCATTGCACCTCTATATTATCTTAAATTCATAATTAATTTCTTTAGAATTTAATTAATTATCTTTTATAATTATTTAAAAACATTATTGTTCAAATCAATTAAAAATATATATACCGATAATATAAATGCTAATATTGAATAAAAAAGCAAATCTATCAAACATATATAATATGCAAATTTTGTGAGAAATTAGAATGTCCAAAAATGACATTACATTTTCCCTTGGATAAAAAATAATTTAAAAACTTAAATCAATTATTATGAATCTTTGTCATTTCTATAAAATTTATGTAAATTTTCCACAAGACTTTAAAAATTATATCTACCAACCATTTCCATACTTTTCCACATACAATAAGACTTAAAAAATGAGCATTTAGTTGTTCCACATTGTATTTGAACAACTTCGCTACATCTTCCACATTCTCAAAGACTTTGTCTGCCATTAAAAACTCGCCAAGGAAATCTACATCAGCGTGATTAATCAGGTCAAGATTGATGTACAACAACATCAAACATCAAATATTTTATTTTACCCTCAAACATCTTGAATCAAGTTTCATCAACAACATCAAACATCTTGGAAGTTTCCTTCATACAATTTTTAGTCTTGAGCGAAAGTAGTCGACAATTGACATCAATTTACTCACGCCTCTGTAAATTTCAATTTTGAGGAAACCACATTTTAATTTCGAGGAAACCACTTTAATGCTGATAGAAATGCTTGTGTGGAATTGAATGTTGAAATGAATCTCCTCTTTAATGGTTGAATCCTTAACTTGAATGCAACAACTAGCCTTAAAGGGAGACTTGAATGCAACAACTACCCTTAAAGGGAGGTTGTAATAGCAATGCTGATAGAAATGCTTGTGTGGAATTGAATGTTGAAATGAATCTCCTCTTTAATGGTTAAATATTTGACTTGAATGCAACAACTAGCCTTAAAGGGAGACTTGAGAATGCTCAATGTTGGAACAGAATGCTTGAATGCTTAATCACTTGTGCAACTTGAATCTCTCCAAATTCGACCTATCCAACTTATGGAAATGAGAGAGTGAATGCCCCCTTAAATACATGCTGGTGGATTTGAATTTCATCACGGGCCGACATCGAGGGAGTTTGTCGCCTGAGGCACAACCAACAATGCAACCAAAGGAAGGGTCTTGCCCCAAAATAGGGCAGGGACAGGGGCACCGTGCCCCTGTCCTAAGAGGAAAAGGGCACCACGCCCCTATCCAAGGGGGGACATTGGTGCCATGCCCCTATCCTACCCCTTTCTCTAGGGAAGAGTGTGGACGGGGTTATGCAGAGGCCAAGGAAGAAGCTATTTCCACAAGATGAGCAATCTCTGGTCTTCAATCAGGCTAGACGATTCAAATTCGTATGTGTGATGACACTAATGCAGTCAGAAATTGCTAGGGTCACAATTTTATGATACTGCAGACTCAAAGAAAATGCACCCCTCTATAAAAGAAATAGGTGACTTAGCCCAAGGCAGTGAAATAGGAGCGATACCATTGGCCTGTAGAAGAGGGGTGGAAACAAACTTCAGAGAAGGTGGAACCTACTCAACAACACATGCACACAAAAGAAAACAAATAAATAGATAAATAAACAGGCAAAGAAATAGACAAAGAAGTCACTAGAGTTCATTTCGATGAAAAAAATCATGAATGGGGTCATGCTCAAACATCCACTTAGATTGCTACAAAGGTGAAGGTCTCCTATCAGCTATAGTGAGTACCCTGCGAAAGCTACAATGAAGATATAACAGTGAAGCAGGTATACCAAACAATGATGCACTAAACACAAGCTCTGTATGCAACATGTCAATGGGCTATGAGAATGGAGGGATATCAAGTAGCCTAGAGGTGATGAGGGGTGGCTCCAAGGAGGGATAAATGAAAATTTGTACCCATTTAGGGCGATGCTCATCAACAATCCTCAGAAAAATAGGTAGTAGCACAAAGTATGGAGTGGATGTAGATGTAGAGCTAATAGTAGGAGTAGTAGAAGTAGGACTAGGAACAAATATAGTAGGAGCAGGAGTAGACACTAGCAACTCACCATCAACCCTCAAGGTGGTCTCATGCTCCCAATCTTATTGATGATTCTTATGCTCACGTGAAAGATATTTTTAGGGTAGAAGGGGACCAGGAAGTGAATCCTAAGAAGGCATACCAACATCTACTTCATAGGATAGGCCACTTGCATAATTTTCAGAAAAGAAGGCCCAATTGATGAGGCAGGAGGTATTGTTGTAGTAGGATCTATAGGTGTAGTTGTGAACACCCTTCCCTATTTTTTCTCTAGGATTAGTTGGAGGAATAGGGGTACCCCTAGAGACTATGGTACAAGTGCCAAAGGTGAAGGATGAGCTCAAGGTGAATGCCTACCCTTACCATACTGAGTAGGATGGGGGATCTCTCAAATGGTGAGTGGGCTTTAGGTGTTGACAACATGGGTGTCGTTCCTTTGTTTGTGGTAGGTCCAGACGTAGGAATGGAAGACACCATTGGAGTTTGTGTACTCATTGGCAAATTAGGAGATCTACCCTAAGGAACAAGTCTATCCTTAGCTCCTAATGAAGAAGGGGAAGAAGACATAACCTCTTGTACTATAGGAGCATATAAGAAAGGAGGAGAAAATGTTGTAGGAGGAGGTAAAGAAACAAAAAGATGAATTGACTTAGGAGCCAACTCCCCCATAATATACTTATATTAAGGTTTACATAACAAGTCTCCATGGGGAAGCATAGGCCCACTCAAAGTAGGCCAAAAATGATCCAATGAAAAGCCCCCACTAGAAACTAGAGGATAGTATCCATTATATTCTACAACATGCATCGTACCCTCATGAGGATTTAATTTAAACATTTACACATAATCAAGGGGTTCAAATCCATGGTTATTAGCCACGAAATGCCTAACATAACACAAAATAAGTCTAACAATAATAACAACAATAAAAGTGCTTGATATCGCCTTGGGTCCCACAAGGACTATCAAAGTGGTGCAACCCAAAGGAGGAACACATAGCCCATCATGTGTCTAAACAGTGGCACAACACTCGTCCTATCTCACTCTATTCAAACCATTAATAAATAGAACGTCGTTTGTGATGACACTAACTCAACACAAAGGTTCAACCATCACACCTATAATAGTGTGACCCTTTATATTCACCAAGATCTATAAAGAAGTACATTCTCCCAACAATAAGGACAATCCAAATGTGTGAAAGATATATTATAAGATTTGGTCCTTTGGCTAGGGGGTGAGATCAAATTGATAGTAACCAATTCATCATAGGATCTACCACTTGATGCAAGGTTTGATGATGTCGAGATGAAGTTAGATGAATGCAATGGAAAGGGGATCAATATAAATCTAAATCTCACTATTTGCCTTCTCAATAGATTTATTAGATTTATATTTTTTATAAATAACCAAAATAACACCCCTATTTATATGATCCCTAACTATGTGTCCCAAATGTATATAACTCTCAGTGTCATGACTAGGCACATAGTGATACTAATAGAATTTTAAACCATCATACCAATGAAGGTATGATCTGTTGTTTAGCAATGATTTGATTTCAGAAAGTGTCATAAGATAATCCTTCAAAAATTTATACAACATGCTTAAATAGGAATCAAATAATTTAGTGAAAACCCAATTTCACTATGGCTCCTATGTATATCTCTCATTTGCCTAAGACACAATGATAACATTTTCCACATATTTGTTAGACTTTCTAGACCCTCTTGAAGAATATACACCCCCAAGGGCATCAGTACGAGAGTTTGAAGAAGAATCTCCAAATTGGGTTAGGATATGCTAATAGTCAGTGAACTTGGAACAAAGATTGGTAAAATTTGAATAGTGATTAAGAGACAACTTCTACCTTAAAGCCGAATGAAAAATTTTCAACATACATTCTTTGCAAGTCACTATCTAGCAAGGAAAAGGGTGTTGGCAATTGACACTCATCTGGTGAATTTTGGTGATTTATTATTGGTTTAGGGTTGTCATTGATGGAAAATATTCATTAGATTCCTATCCGGTAATCATAGATCTTGATTTCCGAAAGAGGATGTCAACTGGTAGCCAGTCAACCAGTATTTCTGGATGAACAAAGCAGTTTTGGTTCGGAAGATTTCCGATGATTGCAGAGTCATGAATCGTGTATGGGTTTATTAAGCTGAAATAGAAACATCTTTTTATTTTTATTTTGGTGATCTGCATTTATCCTTGGTGATCTAGTCAAGCTGACATATGACTACACGTTACACTAACAAGTCGACTTGATAAATGATCTATTTTGTGATTGCGGATATATATAAGTTCAGTGTAGAAGATCTTTTTGATGTATGGTATGATTGTATGCGAGCGATTGGTGATCGAGAATCTATTTTGGCACGATGTCATGTGCCCATTCTTGATCCAGTAGCTGACTGAGACAAAGAACAAGGCAAAATGGAGCAGATCAACAAAGTTGATTTAGTCAGTGTATTTGGCACTTAACTGGAACTCATCTAGGCATTGTAGATGCTATTTCAGAGTTCATTTACGGTAATTCATCATTGTAATTAATCAGTAAGGCAGTGAACCTTCTGGGGTTGCAGCCCCTATTGTATTTGAGCAGTGAGCTCTAGGCAGTGTGCTTGAATGCTTGTGCATTCCCCATATTGTAATATTGTTTTGCTACTGACCATAGTGAAATAATATTGTGGGTTCAAATCCCACCGTAGTTTTTCTCATTTGGGTTTCCATGTAAAAATATGATGTTATGATCTTGTGGTTGATTGTTTTATGTTTCTGCATTTCAGTTTCAACTATTTGCTTCTGGTGGTCTAAAGTAAAGTTTGAAAATTTGCTAACTAGTAGATCACTGATTCACCCCCCCTCTGCGATCCTTGATTCCAATAATTGGTATCAGAGCCTATTTCCTTTAAGGAAGCTTAACCGCTTGAGGAAGGTCCAAGAGATTGAATCAATGGATTTTGGTTTCCAGAGATAGCTTAGTGTGGCACTTGAGGATCTTGATGCAACTAGAAATGAAATCAGTTCCTTGAAAAGAAACCTGAATGTTGTTGATGATTTAATTAATGACTTGAAGGATCAAGTGAACACTTCAAGAGGCAAGTGGAAAGAATTGATATACAAGCTGAAGGAGAAAGAAGATTAAATCATGGAAAATCAGGGTAAAGCTGATAGAGTTGACAAGCTTGAGAGTGAAAATGTTGCCTTGAAGAATGAGATGCAATCCATTGTGATGGGGATGACTAAGGAGATTGAGGACCAGAAGAAAAATGATGAGAATATGACACAATCATTGAAGGAAATATTTGATGAATGCTTCGAGCTTACCTATGAGAATGATTAGTTAAAGCTTGAGTTGACACAATCAAGAAATAATGGTCAAAAACTTGAGAGACAAATTTCTTCCTTAAGAGATGAACTTGCAACTGTTAATGGATACAAATAAAAATTCAAAGCTAACTCAGCAAGGCTTGATGAGATGCTGGAAAGTCAAAGACATGGAAAGGACATGCGAGGACTTGGATTTGAGAAAGGTGAATCCTTTGGATCTGTACATAGCAATGCAAAACTTAATCAAAAGAAGAGAAACAATCCTCCGATAGGACAACCTAATGCCCATAAATTTAATGGTAGACTCTTTACTTGTAATTGTATATGGTGAAAATGGATAACAACAATAACAATATTGAAAGGCTAAATGAATTCAACCACAAAATCCTAGCCTAACAACAATAAAGATCCACCATAACATAGGAAGATTACCTAAGACAATGCAAATCAAACGAAATCACAAAGATTATACCATCACATGTCCAATAGGGTTTTGATCTCCATTCTTCCTATCTCCATTGATCTTGCTTGATATATTTGCTCTCAGATTTTATGTGCACAAGAGCTCAACAAAGAACGGAATGTGGTTGTAAGTAGGATCGTAGTTTAGTCAAGTCCTTAAGATGATTAGCATGATTGATTAGGATGCATAGAATGATTAGAATGATTGATTAGGGTTTGATAATGAAGGAAGCATCTCCTTATATAGAAGACACTATATGAAATGGAGGGATAAGATTGAGAGGTATAGAAGGAGGTCGGCTATGATTAGAGGGTAGGTAAAAGAAATAATAAAATAATGAAAGGGGTAGGTAGTGTATGAATTAAGAGATGAATGACATGTGTCATGGGTAGAAAAGGTTAATGAATTAATTAAATAAATAAAGATTTATTTAATTACTAGAAGAAGTGGGATCAATTAAATAAATAAGATATTTATTTAATTTAGGAAAAGGATAATTTAAATAAATAAATGTATTTATTTAAATGAGAAATAAGGCTAGAAGAGGATAAATAAATTAATTAAATAAATAAAGATTTATTTAATTAATAGAAGAATTAGGCTTAGATAATTAAATAAATAAATATTTATTTAATTATACATGAAAATTTTAGGTGTCTACATTTTGCCCCTCTTTGAGACAATGCGGCTTGTCACGTTGTTTCAAAGAAAATAAGATGAACTGATACAGAGTTGCCCCAAGATGGGAATGATATGCCCCCTCGAGAGATTGGATGAAAAAATGTCTGAAAAGATTGCAGACAATCTCTTGATAAGAAAGACGGGATAGAATGGACTGACTGGATAAAGTGACAAAGTCACGGGATAAAGAAGACGGACTCGGGAAATGAGGGTGAGGGCTAGTGTAGTCTATAAGATAGACCACGAGGGAAATACATCCTCATTGTCATCTACACATCCACGAGAGTAGAGTGCAGAGCGAAAAGAGCAGCAACAGTCAGCAATGATGGCCTTCATTCACAGGTTCGACCACGTTCGCCGATTCTAGAGGCCAGCAGAGGCAGGAGAGTCGGTAAGTACTGCCAAACCTCCTCGTACTTTGATGCATTTATTATTGTCATTAATGCATGGTAGATAGGGCAATAAATGCACTTAGACTAGGGTCCAAAAAATGTCAAAAACGTTTAAGCATGTCAGCATTGGTGGCAGGCACGTCTATGCTCAAGAGGCGCGTCTGTGTTTGTGCCAGGTGCGTCTGCGTCAAATGCAGTCGCGTTTGTGATGTTTAAGCGTGTCTGTGCCAAGAAGGCACGTCTATGTCACCCAGGTGCGTCTGTGCAGAGCATAGGCACGTCTGTGTTGGTCAGGCGCGTCTGTGTTTTAAAAGATGTGAATTTTTGTCTTCTAGGTCAAATCGACAGTTCTGTGATGAACATACGCTATCGATCGGATAAGCTGCTGAGAGGATACACTCAAGCAGGTCCTCTAGGGAAGACTAAGATAGATCTAAGCACTTTGTGATGAATAGTGAGTACCAAGATAGAGTACTATGTGATGAACAGGGAGTACTAATGTAAGCAACACTTTGTGATGAACAGGGAGTGCAAATGTGAGTAACACTTTGTGATGAACAGTGAGTGTCACACACATAGTACTTTGTGATGAACAGGGAGTACTACTAGGATAGAAGCAACACTTTGTGATGAACAGTGAGTGTCACTAGGATAGAATGCCATATGCATTTAGATAAAAAGTAGCATTTTGTGATAAACAGGGAATGCCACTATGACTGACATGATTGATTTGCTTGACTGCAGGAGTATTTGCTGATGCTGGAGTCACGAGAGAGATTCCCATCTACTCAGAGATTGCGACTTGAGCTGATAGCCAAGGTGCGAGCTGCTATCGAGGCTATGGGATTGAGACATGATCTATATGTGCCTGAGTTTCAGGTGAACATGGGACTGTTGACTGCGCTGGCAGAGAGATGGCACTCCGAGACATGTACCTTTCATTTGCCGATGGGTGAGATGACAGTCACCCTTGAGGATGTATACAGGATTCTGCGGATACCGATCGATGGGGAGTTGATCCCATACGATCAAGATGGAGATAGGGAGGCCCTAAGATGAGTGTTCGAGGACCCAGGACTAGAGATGAGGGTTGGACACGTGGCGTGGGATACGATGATAGCCACAGGGCTAGCGCTGCCAGCAGTGGTAGGAGGAGCGATCAGTGGGTTCCTGTGTCCGGATAGGGCAACACGGAGGTTGGTTGTGGGCTGGGGAGGAGCACTGGAGACACTGGTGACACATCACACCAGATATGCTTGGGGACCGTGTGTGCTGGCACACCTCTACTATGAGCTACATCAGTTTGTATACCACGGATCAGTGGGATTAGGCTGCGGGGTGACATTGCTGCAGGTGTGGGTGTATGAGCATCTGCTAGTGATGAGGTCGATACACTTCAGAGGCAGGGGTCATGGACACAGTTTTGTTCACTTGTATGACATGATCACGTCACAGCCACAGATTGGCAGGTTAGAGCATTGGCGGCGGGTGATACTGAGTGGGAGCGGGATCAGGCTATTCAGTGGTATACAGAGGCTAAGACAACACCGAGGGCTGGGAGACAGGCAGCGGAGGATACAGGGGCAAGATATGCTTATGTCCTGCAGGGGAGGAGATTGCCTACTGGTGGGATCTCTATTACGGTGCAGTGCCAGCAGATCAGCGAGCGAGGAGCTTCCATAGACTGTCGCGTACAGCGACAACTACTGGAGGGAGACGGAGGAGACAGGCATTGAGTGGTGGGGTTATGGGTCCTCCATCACCACCAAATAGAGGGGACAGGAGGGATGATCCCAGGGCGGGTCCTTCAGGGGCTCAGATTCCATCGAGGCCAGGCGGCTCCGAGGGAAGGGGTTCATCATAGCCGTAGAGGGCTCCCTATGTATCAGTATTGTACCATTTTTTGTATGATGATGTAGACACTTGCTGGTGCTTTGTAGCCATATGATTTTGACATCATTGTATCATGACACTTTATGATTATATATGAGATGATTCATCTTTGCAGCAGCTATATGCATGTGTACCTATATGATGAGATGTTATTATGTGATGTTTTATTTTATGTTACGGATGCAAATATGTATATGATGTAATGCAGTATTTTTGTTCTTTTATGTTTTATATGTGTATGCATGATGCAAATGTGAATGTATGTAATGCAGATGAATATGATAATGCAAATGTAAATTGTGCTAACAGGTGTTGTGTGCAGGATGTGATATCTATATGTATGTATGAAATGCTTATATGTGGTAATGCAGGTGCAACTACATGCAATGCAAATGTTTTTGGTGTGTCATTATACTCAGTCATGTGATAGCAGGCTACGCGGACTTGAGAAGGACAATGGAAGTCAATCAAGAAAGGGGGATGGAAGACAGAAGATATGAAAGTGAAAGAGCTTCTTGTGCATTTTATCATCATTGAGCTTTATTATGGCAATTAGGTTATGACAATCGAGGCATATGTTCGACCCAGAAAGTCATTGTACCTGTTTGCATGGAGATGAGACAGTCACAAACAAGGAATGCCCCAGTTCATACTAGACTCACAGTGTCCTCATATCCTTGGACAAGTCATAGCATTACTAAGAGACAATCCACAGACAGCAAATACCAATAGGTGACGATACCCCATCCTCGCCTTTATAGTCAAAGACATCCTGGAGATAGAATATCTAGTTAGAGACATCCCGAAAAAGCTAAAAGACATGTCACCAAAAGATAAAATCAAAAGAAAACCAAGACTCGACACCAACATCCACTGTAGTCCTCAAGTTTAGTGTCTCTTGTCACTTGTATAAGTCTGATTTGATTGTGGTCACAATGTTTACTTTCACAAAAAGGATAGATAGCACGGAACCATATGTTGTCTGAGTCTGTTGAAAGATTTGATTTGTTGAAGCCCATTGTTGTTGCTGTGTCTCATCTAAAACTAACTGAATCCATGAAACTGATACTTTATTGTAGAGAAGATGAAACTTTATTGTGGATTGTGCGCGGATAGACGGAAGGAAGCTGGAAGAGACTGTACTCCTCGAAACATGTGATGTTCCCAGTTCCACACCCATTACTAGACGTAGGATTTTGCCTTAGCCACAGATAGGATCTGATTTATTATGGATGGAAAAGGGGGGTTTATTATGAATGGCTAACCAATCTTGGGTAGATCAATAACAAGCCATGATGGGAATGGGTAATTTTATTATGAACGAATAGGTTGTGAGTGTGTGCAAAGTGAAAGGATGAAAGTGAATCCTGAAGGAGGGAGGAGCAATGTCTCTACACATGGCGCTGGTGACCCAATTTTCACCATGGCACTTGCCCAGGGCGCCACCGAAGTGGTTTTCACCATTGGATGAAATTATTTCTCTTTACTTTTTTTGATTTTTTCAATGTTTTTTTTTGTGTGTCACAAGGCGCCTATTTGCCAGGTTTTCACCAAGTAACGATTTTTATATTTTAAGATTTTTTTTATTTTTTATTTTATTTTTATTTTTTTTGTATTTTTTGAATTAGGATACTCCAAAGAGCTATGTGTAGAACCTGCGAAGGTGCATGCTGTTGATAGGATCCTCCAAAGGTTCACCTTCTATAGTTGAGAGCTGATATGCCCCAAATCCATATGCTGCTGTGATGATATAAGGACCGAGCCAATTTGGTTCGAACTTACCCTTCTTCTCTCTGTCTTGCTGATTTTGGGGGTTTTCTCTGAGAACTAAATCACCTACCTCAAATGTGCGAGGCTTGACCTTGTGATTGTAGCTGCGACTCATTCGTTGTTGGTAAGCCTTGAGATGATTAAAAGCAGTTTGTCTTCGTTCATCCAGTAGTTCCAGCTCTTGTAAGTGGGAGACCCTATAGTCTTCATCATTGATGATGTTTTGCAAAGAGACTCGTAAAGAGGGTAGCTCGACCTCAATAGGCAAGATAGCTTCAGCGCCATAGACAAGTGAATAAGGTGTAGCTCCTGTAGGTGTGCGGACACTTGTGCGGTAAGCCCAAAGTGCAGGATTAAGTTGGATATGCCAATTATGGCCAGCGTCGTCGACTGTCCTCTTTAGGATTTTAAGGATTGTTTTATTAGACGCCTCAGCTTGGCCATTACCTTGGGGGTAATATGGTGTGGAGAAATGATGAGAAATATGGAAGCAGTCACAGAGTTCATGAACATCCTAATTTTTGAAGGGACGCTCGTTATCAGTGATAATGGAAACAGGAATACCGTATCGGAAAATGATATAGTTGAGGATGAATGTAGCAATTTGTTTTCCTGTTGTATATGGTGAAAATGGATAACAATAATAACAAAATTGAAAGGCTAAATGAATTCAACCACCAAACCCTAGCCTAACAACAACAAAGATCCACCATAACATATGAAGATTACCTAACACAATGTAAATGAAACAAAATCACAAAGATTATACCATCACATGTCCAATAGAGTTTTGATCTCCACTCTTCCTATCTCCATTGATCTTGCTTGATATATTTGCTCTCAGATTTTTATGTGCACAAGAGCTTAACAAAGAATGGAATGTGGTTGCAAGTAGGATCGTAGTGTAGCCAATTGATCAAGTTGTTAGGGTTTGATAATGAAGAAAGCATCTCCTTAAATAGAAGACACTATAAGAAATGGAGGGATAAGATTGAGAGGTGTAAAAAGGAGGTCGGCTAGGTAGAAGAAATAATAAAATAATGAAAGAGGTAGGTAGTGTAGGAATTAAGAGATGAATGACATGTGTCATGTGTAAAAAAAAAGCTAATGAATTAATTAAACAAATAAAGATTTATTTAATTAATAGAGGAAATGGGATAATTAAATAAATAAAATATTTATTTAATTTACGAAAAGGATAATTTAAATAAATAAATGTATTTATTTAAATGAGAAATAAGGCTAGAAGAGGATAAATGAATTAATTAAATAAATAAAAATTTATTTAATTAATAGAAGAATTAGGCTTAGATAATTAAATAAATAAAATATTTATTTAATTAGACATGACAATTTTGGGTGTCTACACCTGTGACTTGTGTGAGAGGCACGACTTCAATCCATTTTGTGAAATACTCTGTGGCAGTGATAATGAATTTATGACCATTGGAAGAAGGAGGGTGAATCTTGCCTATGAGATTGAGTCCCCACTGACAAAAGGGCCAAGGAGATGCAAGTGGTTGAAGTTCTTGTGCTAGCGCATGTATGAGGTCTCCATGAATTTGACATTGCTTGCATTTCTTGACAAACTGATATGAGTCTTTTTCCATATTGGGCCAGTAATATCCAGTCCTGATGAGTTTCTTGGCCAAGGTAGGACCATTAGCATGTGGACCACATATCCCTTCATGTACTTCACGTAACGCAATCTGAGCTTCATCGCTTTCTAAACATCTAAGAAGAGTGCCATCTAGACCTCGCCGGTATAGGATATCAGCTAAAATGACATATCGAGAGGATTGGCGAATAAAAGTGCGACGTTGGTTATTTGATAGATCAAGAGGTAGAGTATTGTCACGAAGGTATGTGAAAATGGAACCATATAACTGGGACTCGAGACCAACAATGCATATCATCTCAGTAGGCATGATCTCATATGAAGGAACCAAAAGGTTATCCACCAAGAACTCATAGCGGGTCTCGTTTGGAGGTAGATCAATTAGTGAAGCAATTGTAGCCATGGCATCTGCGACATGATTCTGCTCTCTTGGTATCTGCTCAAAGTCTATCTTTGTGAAGTGTTGCTTTAGGTCATCCACCATTTGTTTATAAGGCATTAGTTTTTCATCTTTTGTTTGGTAATCATCAATTGTTTGACGGATGACAAGTTGGGAGTCCCCAAAAACATGAAGTTCGTGGATCTTCCATTGAACTGCAATTCGTAACCCAGTTGTTAATGCCTCATATTCCGCTATATTGTTAGTGCAAGGAAATGATAAGCGGTATGATTTTGGTATAGAATCCCCTTGAGGAGTTATAAAGAGGATGCCGGCTCCTGCCCCATGCTATGTGTATGAGCCGTCGAAGTACAGTTGCCATGGCTTTGCATGTGACATTGTCAAAATAGATTCATTTGGAAATTCTGAACTTAGAGGAACATCATCTATCATGGGAGCATCTACTAATTGATCTGCGATGGCTTGTCCTTTTATTGCTTTTCTATCCACATACTCGATGTCGAATTCACTTAGGATCATTACCCACTTGGCTAGTCGCCCAGTAAGTGTTGCTTTATTGAGAAGATATTTCAATGGATCGATCCTTGCAACTAACTTAGTCTTATGAGTGAGCATGTAATGTCGTAATTTCTATGAAGCAAAGACCACGGCGAGACATGCATGCTCAATTGGTGTGTAGTTTAGCTCATATCCTACCAATGTGTGATTGATATAGTATACTGCTTTTTCTTTGCCCTCAACAATTTGTTGTGCTAAGAGTGCCCCCAATGTTGTTGGAGTAGCTGATATGTATAGTAACAGTGGTTGATCTGGAACTGGTGGCATCAGAACTGGTGGATTTAGAAGATAATCTTTGAGCGTCTGGAAAGCCCGTTGATAGTTATCATCCCATTTGAATTTGATGTTTTTATGTAGTAGGTGCTGAAAAGGATTACACTTATCTACAAGTTGTGCTATGAATCTTCGGATGGATTGAAGTCTGCCTTGTAAGGATCAAAGTTGACTGATATTTCTTGGTGGTTGCATCTCCAAGATGGCCTTGACTTTTGCTGGATCAACTTCAATTCCTCTTTTGGATACAATGAATCCTAGGAGCTTCCCGGAGCTTACTCCAAAGACACGTTTCTTGGGGTTTAATCTTACTTTGTATTTTTCCAACCGATCAAAGACGACTAAAAGTATGTCCAAATGTGTATTTCTGTCTATTGATTTTCCCAAGAGGTCATCGACATAATCTTCCATAGTTACGTGTATGAGATCATGAAAGATGGTAGTCATGGCTCTTTGATATGTAGCACCTGCATTCTTTAGCTCGAAGGGCATGACGTTCCAGCAGAAAGTTCCCCACGGATAAGTGAATGATGTTTTGTGTTGATCCTCGGGCGCGATCCTTATTTGATTATAACCAGAGAATCCATCCATCAATGATAACATTTCATGACCTGTTGTGAGATCAACAATCAAGTCAATATTTGGTAATGGGAAGTCATCCTTTGGACAAGCTTTGTTGATGTCTTTGAAATCTGTACAAATTCTGATGCTGCGATTTGGTTTACTGATAGGCACTAAATTAGAGATCCATTCAAGATAATCAATTGGGCGTATGAATCCGACATCCAATAATTTCTCAAGTTCTGCTTTGACTAGTAATGCCACTTGTGGATGCATCTCTCTTAATTTCTGTTTCACTGGTTTTGCCCTCGGTTTAACTGTCAAATGATGCATTACCAAATCCGGGTCCAACCTAGGCATATCAGCATATGACTAGGCAAAGTTGATTTGTCGTTCTTTGAAGAAACTTATGAATTTTGACCTTTCTAACTTTGTCAATGATTGAGCTAGGAATATGTTGTGTGGAACCTCTTCTGTACCAATGTTTGTCTTGATAGTCTCCTCTACCAACATGGATGACTTTTCCTCATATAATGCTGGGAGAATGTTGAGCCTTCCATCTTCGGGTGCCTCAGAGAGGTTTTCGCCCTCAGATACATCCTTTCTTTTTACTTTTTTGGGGTCAGATAGCGCCACAGTGTGGTTTTCACCATAAGACCCTTGATTTGTTCTTATTTTCACATTTATGTGACTGGAAGGTCCGACACCCTCACCAAAATATGCTACGCTATTGAGTTCTATAGTGTATCCCGCTTTGTGGTCCCCAAGGGGAAGATCATCTCGTATGCCAAGATAGTCAATAAAAGCTTCGTCATTTTGGAATGTGTCAAATTGTGCAGGTCCTTCATGATCCCAGTCAATGAGTTGGTGGTGGACAAGGGGAAGACCTTTAACGTCTTCGAAGTTAGTGGGGCTAAGAGTGAAGATGCAGTTATATTCAGGTATGTCAAGGTAATTATTGAGGTCATCGATGGCACTCTCCTCATCAGTCTCGATTGCGAACGAATCCAAATTATTATCACTAGTAGCGCATTCTGGGACAGGTGTTCTCATCCTATGTGATTTCAACCTAGGACCTTGAGACAAGGACTGTGTGAAATCCTCATGGGTTGTTTCTTGACCAACTCTGAACTTGTTATAAAATTCCTCTTCTTTTGTGGGTTCTTCTGGCTCTCTGAATATCTCGGTGAGCTCATAGTCACTGGAAGACTTGTTGGAACCCCATTCCCATTTGTTGGAATCTGTGGAATAGTGATCCTCTTATTGAATTTTGGCAGCTTTGATTTGTAAGGCTCCTTCTGTCCTTTGGGTGTGGACCTTGGAAGTTAAGAAACCAAGTCATTTCAAGCGTTCCTTTTTGAAAGTCAATTCAAGTTGTAAAGGTTCAATGATTCCTTCCTTTCGTAACCCAAGAGGGCTTTTTCCATCATACCCGAATTTTTGTAGAATTTTGAAGCCTTTGCTATATTTCTCACATGGTAGACTGATGTGATCTTGTGTGTCATCTTCAATGTCTTTGTAAAGCATTTTGTACAAGTCTTCCTCTTCCAGTTCACCCCATCTTTGAAAGGTAGTAGGGTCCCATTTGAGTATCATGATGGATACTTGCTTGTTAGGATGTGGTCTTCCATATTCTTTAGGGGAACTCATGACTTGTCGTAAGTACATGGTCTGATTTAAAGTGTATTCCCCCATACCCTTGTCTTGAAACTTGCACTTAAGCTCACCTTGTTTTGATGTCGAAGGTTTTAGTGACTCAGGATCAATGTATGCCGAGGAAGGAACAACTTCACGATTACTGGGAATGATGGTCTCAGTCTTTGATCTAAGATTATTGCAGTATATGAACGAATTAGGATCACCATTAACTGCTACTTCTATTCCATTGTGAGGAAACTTAATGCATTGGTGATATGTGGATGGGATTGCCCTCATTTCATGAATCCAAGGACGTCCTAGTAATATGTTATAAGTGAGATCCAGGTCTAGGACTTGACAAACCACATCCTTTGTAACTGGCCCAACTCTGAGAGGTAGGGTGACTATGCCCTTGGACGACCGTTCTTCATCATCATATGCCTTGATGGTGATTTGATTTGTAGAATTCACAGCCTTATCAAAATATCCCAATTGTTTAATAGTGCTTAATGTACAAATGTTTAGACCTGCTCCTCCATCTATCGAGACTCTTTTTATTTGATGTTTGTGTATGAAGGCTTCAACGTGTAGCAGTGCATTATGTGGCTGACTTACGGAGGCATCATCGGCTTCTGTGAATGTAAGGGAATGTGGAACGGAAAGGTATCCCACCATGGCTTGAAACTGGTCCACGTTCAGATCAGTAGGAATGGCGGTGTCTCTCAAGATTTTGTCAAGAATGGCTTTATGAGCGGGGGATATGCGTAGTAGCTGAAGGATGGAGATGAGCGCGGGTGTCTTCCCTAACTGTTCTACAAGATCATACTCAGGTTTGGTTGATGAAGAAGTGGTGTTCTTAGTTGGAGCACCTTGCAAAGTGATTTTACCTCGGCGGGTTGTAACATGACATTCAGAAGTAGGTTCGGAAGAAGATCCAACACCCTTTAGGACAATCCTAGGTCTCTGGGTAGAATTCTCAGACGTTTTGTCCTTGATGATAATGGTAGAGACATAATTGTCCATTGAGATGTGATTGATAGTTGAATCATAGTTGTAGGATGCTTTGGTATAGTTGGTTTGGTCCTCTGTGGCTTTTCCCTTGTCATGTTTTGGGAATGGTTCCTTAAACATCTCATGTTCTTGATTAGATGAGTGTCCTTCAATTTCAATATCACCTCTATCAATGAGATCTTGTATGATGTTCTTTAGTCAATGACAATTTCCTGTCTTATGACCCTTGCTCTTATGAAATTCACAATATTCATCATCATTCCACCAATTTGGTTTAACCTTCGGTTCATATGGGGGAAAATCTGGAACTGTGATTACTTTATTTGCCACTAGCTTCTTGAAGACTGACTCAAGTGGTTCTCCCAAGGGAGTGTATTTCCTTTGTGATCTGGAAGTTGTTTGAGTATTCACTTGATTGTTTGTAGAACTTGATCCCGAAAAGATGAATTTGGGTCGTACTGTGTTGGCGTCAACAACACCATCATTGACTGTGTTCTTGTTTTTATTCCAAAATCTTGGCTTATCTTTTCCTTTAAATTCATCTTTGTTTTCCTTGAATATCTTAATGACTCCTTGTTCAATTAGGACCTTCTCTATCGCTAAGCCTTTTTCAATGATGTCCTTGAAGGTGGACAAACAAGCTTTTCTTAAGTCATAACCAATCTCTTTGTTAACATTCTGGGTGAACATTTCTACCATTTGTTTTTGTTGAATTTCACAAGAGCATCTGCTGGCTAGATTCCTCCATCTTTGTAAAAATGATGCAAAAGACTCTCCATCTTTTTGCTTGGTGTTGCACAAAGTAGTGATTGATATGTCTGTTTCTATGTTGTAGGAGAAATGTTGAATAAATGCCTCTGCTAAGTCACCCCATGACTTAATTCCAAGTGGAAGTTGGGAGAACCATTCCATAGCTTGATCACCTAGGCTCTGTGGGAATAATCTCATCAAATATGTCTCTTCTGCTGCTACCTCAATGCAAGCTGTGAAAAACTGTCTTATGTGTGCCTTAGGATCCCCTTTTCCTCTATACTTATCGAATTTAGGTGTCACAAAGTGTGTAGGAAAAGGAGGCATTGGAATGCTCTTGTCAAATGGATAAGGACATATGTCTCTCATTGTGTATGTTGGCTTCGGTGTATTTATGTCCTCCATTTTCTTTTGTAAGTCCCTGATTTGTTGCTCCAAATTGCTCTTAGGAGGAGATCGACTTCTTGGACCATACCCCATGCTTGAGGCACCAATTGGAGGAGGAGCATGTTGCATATATGGATGATATTGATCATACACGTGTTCATATGGAGGAGGTCTATAGTGATGCTGCATATATGGACCACTTGGTATAGATTCATGTTGAGGAATGCCATATCTATTTTGTGCATGTATACCATACTCTATAGGCATGTCATGTTCTAATGTGTTGCCCCTAAATTTGACACGGGGTTTCCTTATGTCCAAATTTTGAGCATGCCTTTGAATATCCAATTGCTTTGGTGGTTGATCCTTAGCGTTGATATGTGATTGAGCATATTTCTCTCCATAAGACTTCCATAATGGTCTGCGAAGGTGAGTATCATATGCTTGACCATGTGTGTATGGGACCTCTGGTTTTTGAAACAAAGATGATGGTGATTCAGGTACCATATGTGGTCCTCTATTGCCTCCACTATTAGGTCTCCTTTGATCCATGTTGGAGTGAGGTTGTTGCAAAGGTTTATGTTCCATTATTTGAGACATGTCAAAATCATGAGGTATCTTGGCTCCACTTTGTGCCATCATTTGTAAGAAGTATTGTCTATCCCTTCTCATTATTTCCTCAACCAATCGATTGAAATGGGGATTCATAATGGATTCTTCCACATCTGCTGAATGTACAGATAAGTTGTCCATGTTGTCATTATGTGTAGCATTGTTGTTTGTAGTGTCCATGTTCTCAACATTTGGAATGTTTCTATAGGCATCCATGTCAGGTAATGTAGTATGATCGGAATTGAAAAAGATATCATTGTCATACTCATAAGAACTCATGTTTGCTGACTCTTGAGTCTCTTTAGTTTCTCTCCTAGATCTTTGAAGATGGGTTTCAACCATGAACTAGGTATTGACCGAGATATGTGAGACTAGATAAAAAAATGGAAAAGGTATGGAAGACCAAGAGTTGGATGAAATGTAAATGAATCTGAAGTGTACTTGCAATGTCCAAAGTGTAAGACCAAGTGTGTATGTAGTAGAGTAGGTGTGACTTCCAAAGAGAGGATAGTTTCTCTTGATGAGGTAAGTTGACCTTGACTCTAAGTAAGACCAAATGAGACCCAAAGGTAAGAAACCTTGATGAGGGACCACTTAGCAAAGTGTTGTTGTATGTAGTGTGTTGGCAAAGTATGATGAGGACAAGCAAGTGACCTTTTGACTCAAGTTTAGACAAATGTGAATGCAATGTGAGGTGTAAAGCAATGATGGATTTTGTGAGACCCAAAGACAGGTTGAATGCTAAATGAAAACCTGGAGAAATGACCTAGGAAGCTCAAGAATTCCGAAACTGATTGTGTTTGTTTGCTAGACTGTAACAGTTTTTTTTTTTTCAATTCTGAACACAGGCGCGCCTGTACACTTCACAGATGCGGTTTCCCAACATAGACGTGGTTCTGTTTAACACAGACGCGTTTCTGGGATTTTTGTAAAATGCACTATTGATTCTGGGAACACAGACGTGTTTTTGCGCTTCACAGACGCGGTTATACAACACAGATGCTATTATGTCAGACACAGACGCATTTCTGCAAAATTTGTGCAATTTTTTCCAGTCTATGAAGTTGTTTTGTTGTGACCAAATCTGACTGTTTGACTGTTTTTCGTGACAAGAGGACACAATATTGATGAAGACCTAATGTTTTGCAAGTGTCTAGACTAAAAAATGACTCCAATAAAAGTGTGTTGTTTGATGTAAAATTATTTTGCATACACTTGAAGACACAAAAGACACAATGTTTTTGCTGTTTGGTCTTGAATGTTTTAAATGTTTTAAAATAAGTCAAGCACAATTCTTATGGCTGGCCAAGACAATAGTTGTTGATCCCACATGGGGTTTTACCCCCGAGGCTACGCTATTCAGAGCGGATACTTAGATGCTTGACCTCACTGGCTCCACCCTTGGCACTCACTTCTCGGGTCAGCCAAGCATCAGTCCCCATGAAAACTCCCTGTGGTGAACTTTGTATCTCTACTAAGAACCGTATGTGTGTGGGCCGCTACCAGAGGTCCGACCTCCTGCCCCAACAACTAGAAGGATTTGGGCTTCTAAAACAAAAAGGTTCTAGTAAGGGCATCTGCTCGTGTGGCCATACATGCGGCACTTTTAGCTCTGTAAATACAGAAGGCTCCCAGCCGGTAGGGGTTACGCCCTACAACTAATCAAATAAATTTGATCAAACGGGTTTATGGGGAGACATAGTGTCAGTATGAACTAATCAGCACACATTATTCATAGTTTTCACCATGAATACAGTTGTTTATAGTGGTTTGGAAGAGGTGGGTTTTCCTCGCTACCACTTGGGTCATTCTCTTCTCACTAGTAGTCCTAATGACCACACGGGAAGACAGGCCCTCTAAAGATTAAACAAAAAGAGCCTATTGCTCAAGACACAAAAGACAATGATTCAATTTTAGTGCACCAATTGAAGTGTTTGCTAGTCTATGAAAACAAGGCACACAATAAAAATCCAAAAACCCTTGCCAAGGACCCGCAACAAAAGAGTTGTTAGTAGTTTGGATTGTTTCAAATAATCACCCCTTCCTGCAAGCACACAAGTTAGGTAAATTTTAGATCCAAAAGACTTTGTGAAAATAGGGGCCTTCAACCAAACGATTTTGCTTTCAAGACAAGCTGCACCAATTTCGTTAGCTAGATCTGAAAAATGTTAGCTCAAAATAAACCAGATCAGAAACCCTAAATGCAAAATTCCAAAACTGAATCGATAAAACCCAAAATTTGAAACTGGTGAACACAGACGTGATTACCCTCAACACAGACGCGACTTCCTAACACAGACGCGGTTCTGTGAGACACAGATGCGGCTACAGAACGCAGACGTGACCTCTGGACACAAACGCGGCTAAAAACATCACAGATGCGACTTCATAACACAAATGCACTTTCCCGGAACCTGCAAAATAAAATACTGCCAGTGACACAGACGTGATTCCAGCTATTGCAGACGCGCCAAAAAAACAAAAACGCGATCCGAAAGTGCGCAGACGCGGGAATATCAAAATGCTGCCGAAAACATTAGATCTGCAACTTCAAAATACAAAATCTGCAACAAGGCTGTTAACTGCAAAAGGGACAAGAGTCCCACTGGGCATGCCAAAATGTATATGGTGAAAATGGATAACAACAATAACAATATTGAAAGGCTAAATGAATTCAACCACAAAACCCTAGCCTAACAACAATAAAGATCCACCATAACATATGAAGATTACCTAAGACAATGCAAATCAAATGAAATCACAAAGATTATACCATCACATGTCCAATAGGGTTTTGATCTCCATTCTTCCTATCTCCATTGATCTTGCTTGATATATTTGCTCTCAGATTTTATGTGCACAAGAGCTCAACAAAGAACGGAATGTGGTTGTAAGTAGGATCGTAGTGTAGTCAAGTCCTTAAGATGATTAGCATGATTGATTAGGTTGCATAGAACGATTAGAATGATTGATTAGGGTTTGATAATGAAGGAAGCATCTCCTTATATAGAAGACACTATATGAAATGGAGGGATAAGATTGAGAGGTGTAAAAGGAGGTCGGCTATGATTAGAGGGTAGGTAAAAGAAATAATAAAATAATGAAAGGGGTAGGTAGTGTATGAATTAAGAGATGAATGACATGTGTCATGGGTAGAAAATGTTAATGAATTAATTAAATAAATAATGATTTATTTAATTAATAGAAGAAGTGGGATCAATTAAATAAATAAGATATTTATTTAATTTAGGAAAAGGATAATTTAAATAAATAAATGTATTTATTTAAATGAGAAATAAGGCTAGAAGAGGATAAATGAATTAATTAAATAAATAAAGATTTATTTAATTAATAGAAGAATTAGGCTTCGATAATTAAATAAATAAAATATTTATTTAATTAGACATGACAATTTTAGGTGTCTACAGTAATAAATTTGGTCATATGGTGAATCAATGTAGAAGTAGAATGAATAATGGAATGAACAACATGAATATGTTCCTACCTTTATCGGTCAGTGTTTCATATGCAATAATTTTGGTCACAAGTCAAATATGTGTAGAGTAGTAATGAAGCACTTCCAAAACAAGAGATGCTATGATTGAGGAATGTTTGGACATATCTCTAACCACTACAGGATGAGACCAAATCATATCAACTTTAGACCTATACAAAATATTGTTTGACGCCCATGAAATAAAACAAGTCACATTGCAAAATACTGTAGAAGGAAGAATAGTGCTATGGTAGACAATAATAAATCAGATGAGAAGGGGAAGGCAAAGGTAGAAGAGATCAAAGACAAACATGAGAAGATGTGGGTCAGGAAAGGTGAATCTGAAGAAGACAATGGGTCTGCACCCAAATTCAGTGTAGGATCTTCATCTGGTAACTAGGGCTTAAATCATATGTGTAGATGTTATCCGAAAGTTTCAGTGAATATTTGATGCTCCGGTAAGCGACTTAATAAAAATCAAGGTAATTGGTTGCAACATTTATTACAATGAAGAATTAGGTTTTTGAAGGTTAAAAGGGCATTTCAAAGCTTCATTTGTCACAATGTGATCAAGAGAATAGTGTAGAGAAGAACAGAAAATCAATTTGGTGATCTCAACAATGATTTAAGTGATCCTAAAGTAAATTTTAGCCCTATTGCAAATTAAGGTATTTATCTGTTCAAATTATTAGTTTCCGCAAACCCTAAGTTTGAAATGGCTTCAACTTCTAGAATTGCTACTCGTTTGGTTGTTGAGATTAAGGATAGATCCAAACCTATTTTCAAGAAACACCCTTTCAAGTTTGTTGAAGACGATGCTAGAGGTTCTTTCTTTGGTACCCTACGGTGTTCTCCATAATGAAGTTATTAGGGCATACATCCACTGCGATCTTGAGGAGCTTGGCAATGCTGACATGTTGGAACTGTACAATAAATACTTGGTAGACAACTTGGGAAACCTCAAACTAGAGTATAAGGTTCTTCACGACAAGGGTTTTTCATAGTTTGTCCATTTTCCATTGTTCGACGAAGCAAAGTGGATATGGTATATTCTCAGTCGAGTCCATGATGAATTCATATGGCTTGATGGGCCTTACAAGATCAACAAACAAGAAATTCGAGTTGTGGCATGCCTCAATGAAACCGATGAAGTATCTAGCCTAAGGAAAGTGTTGAGTAACACAGTGATAATGACTATTGGTTCCAAATTTTACAATAGAGCAATGACTATCTTTTACATTTTGGAGCATGATGTGAAGTTTGCATCGATGGTGGTCAGATACAAGGTTTATCAATCAAGCAGACACAACTCTATCTCTAGTACTGCTATTTATTCAGCCTATCTAATGTTGAAGGAAGACAAGAGGTATGACCTATGCAAAGTTCTTTTGAATGAATTGATGAGTAATTTGAATAAATTTAAGAAAGACAAGAAACACAATTTTAGATATGGAACTCTTCTTATTTGCTTGGCCTTATACTTCTTGAATGAGATACCTGGTGTAAAAGGAAAGGTCCAATGGGCCTATGATAGACCAGTGGCAATGCAAATCAAAGAGGGATTGTGGGGAATAGGAGATGCTACAATGTGAATATCCATTCTTTAGGGTTATTTCAAATATTTCCAAGTTGCAATGAAAAATAGAGAAAGAATCCCTAAGGAGATTGTAGAGAAGTATGAGCAAGCTATTTGCTTTATGGTTGATAAAGATCAATGTTTGATGGAAGCCATGGAGCCTAGGACAGTTTGGATCATGCCCATGGGGTATGAAGTTGATTATATCATGATTGAGGTTTATGCTCAACACCTATTGAGTCAACCGATGGATCCTAAAGAAGAAAGATTTGGAACATTCAAGGAGAAGGATCTTAAATTGCACATGCAATTCATTGCACCTGCTAGAAAAAGAAAAGTTAAAAAGATGGCAGAGGAGGTGGCAACTCAAATGGGATTCATCCGGGAGGAGGTGAAGCAAACTAGAGAAAAACATGCTAAGCTGAAGGCCAAAGAGGAAGACAGGTCATAACTCAACTTGACACAAATCCCGATTTTGGTGACCTACAAGGAGAATCTACATCTATTCCTCTATTATCAACAAACTAGTTGATTGATGTGATAACTGTGGATAGTAATTTGAAGAATATTGGAACTTGCTATGGAAATATGAGTGAGGTAGGTCAGAGAGAAGTAGAAGAAGGTACAATTTTATACTTGCACGATTTTAGCAAAACATTGATTGAGATAGAGAAGAGCATCCCCAAGAATTTGTACAATATTATTGATGCAAGGAGACTAACTACCAACAATACAAACAAGGAGATGAAAGAAAGAGAGCTGGTAAATGTTTGCACTTGTATAACCCAAGATGAAGTCAAAAGACTCATAGAGGAAGCCAACGAGAAGGAGTTTAGAAACAAAACAGGGTAATGATTGGAAAGGTAGAAGAGGTAAGGAAGAAAGCAGAAGATATATGGAGAAAAATAATCATGAATGATCTTTTGTATAAAGATGCATTTAAGTCTTCTTAGTTGGAGGAAAAATAAGGTGTTTCTGATGATCAAAAGGATGAAACTCGGATTGAGGGACATCAGAAAGACCAAGGTAACACAACTCTTGATGCTAAGACTGGTGATAATCCTCTAGTGGTAGATAGTTCAATATCCCCTGAGATCTAAAAGGATGATACTACACCAAGTGGCAACACCGGTGTAAAAGATAAAGGGAATGATGCAAAGAAAAGGGAAGTTGAGAGTGTAGAAGTAAAGATTGTTGAGGTAGATAAGGGAAAAGGAGTTGTTGATGCTCTGGCAATTGACACTCCAAAGATTAAGACCCTGCCCCATATATTAATAAATTTTGATGGGTCGTTAGATATTGGAAAGATGTCTCCCACAAAGAAGTTAATGCTAGTTGCAATGGTTCAAGTCCAAGCTAGTCAAGACCTAATTAAGTCAGAGACTAAGGATAGAAAGCTTATTCAAATGTCAAATGATGTTTTGCAAAAAGTGGCTCCCAATGTATAGTTGGATTCCAATGCTAGCCCCTCTAGAAAATTGTCACAATTGATTAATAGTGTAAATACAATTTTTGGTTCTTTAGAGAAGTCTGCTACCAAGAAAGTTTTGGATAGATTTAAGGATGTGAGGATTTAGCCATTCTGAAAGATGATTGAAGATGATAGAGTTAGATTGAATAAGAGTCTGCAAATTATTTATGAAGCATTGACAGAAGGTGGTAATTAGTCTTGTCTATTTTTTCTTAAATTCACAGTAGATATAGACAAGCAAATAAGTGTTTGCCTGGGCAAACTTGCTAGTATTTCACAGTCCTTTGATCCCAATATAGCTATAACTAGCAGTGTTGAAGGACAAATATTGTCTCTAAATAATCAGAACTTGAGCCTCAGTGTGGACAAGGACAGTATTTTGAGAAGAGTCGGTGAACTCTGGAACTTGATTGTCCCTAGGTTGGACACCATGTTGTGTAATAAGGTAGATTTTATAAAGGAAATGGATCGACCTGTGCCATTTGATCTGAAGGAAGTAGAAATTCATGCAACTGTATTTAATGCATTTATTACAATTTTGGATAACTTGAAGAGTGGGTGGGACACTCATCTATGATTTTTGAAGACCATTTATGATGACATCTTCAAGTATTTGTAAAGTCTTCGGCAAGTATCTCTGTATATAAATTTTAGACAACACCCCAACTTTGGCATTGATGTCAAAGGGGGAGAGATAAGGTGAAAAATTTACAAAAAAGTGTAATTATAGATTTCCGAATTCTTTATCTAAGGGGGAGCCTTAGAAATTATTTTGATCCGGTGTGCAGTTCTCAACACTTAGCCATTTTTCACGAGTGTTGCCATCAATGCCAAAGGGGGAGATTATTGGCAATTGACATGCATATGGTGACTTTTGGTGATTGATTATTGGTTTAGGGTTGTCATTGATGGAAACTCTTCATGAGATTCCTATCTAGTAATCACAGATCTTGATTTCCGGAAGAGGATGTCAACCGGTATTTGAGGATGAACAGAGCAGTTTTGCTCCGGAAGATTTTTCGGTGATTTCAGAGCCATGAATCATATATGGGTTGATTGAGCCGACATAGAAGCATCTTTTTATAATTGTTTTGGTGATCCACATTTATCCTTGGTGATCCTGTCAGGCCGACATATGACTACACGTTACGCTAGCAAGTCGACTTGATAAATGATCTATTTTGTGATTATCGATATATAAGTTCGGTGTAGAAGCTATTTTTAATGTATGGTATGATTGTATGCGAGTGAGTGGTGATCGAGAACCTATTTTGATGCAGTTTCATGTGCACATTATTGATCTGGTAGCTGATTGAGATAGAGAATAGGGCAGAACAAAGCAGACCAACAGAGGTGATTCAGTCGGTGTATTTGGCACTTAATCGGAACTTATCCAGGCATTGTAGATGCTATTTCAAAGTTCATTTACTGTAATTCATCATTGTAATTAATCAGTAAGGCAGTGAGCTTTCTGGGGTTGCAACCCCTATTGTATTTGAGCAGTGAGCTCTAGGCATTGTACCTAAATCCCTGTGCATTCCCCATATTGTAATATTTTTGTGCTACTGGCCATAGTGGAATAATATTGTGGGTTCAAATCCCATTGTTGTTTTTCCCATTTGGGTTTCCACATAAAAATCCGGTGTTATGATCTTGTGGTTGATTGTTTTATGTTTCTGCATTTCAGTTTCAAGTATTTGGTTCCAGTGGTCTAAAGATAAGTTTGAAAATTTGCTAACTGATGGATCACTGATTCACCCCCCCGCCCCACCCCCACTCAATGATCCCTGATTCCAACAAAGGGGATCTTAGTATAGATAAATTGATAGTGAGAAATAAAATCATTAAAGCTCTCATTCAAATTTTGCTTACAACAAATAAGGTCAACTATGGTGACCTTGCTTCCAATGTTTGCTTGAAACCAGGGAAGAAATGTATCTATACTTTAATCAATTTTTTTGATAGAATGATCAGGTAAGGAATTGTATCACTCTAATGTGGTCCCCATAAGAGACCAAGTGAATAGTTTCAACAAAGTAAAATTCAAGTTATGATAATAATTACATATAGTCATAAAGGAATCAATATAAATGTTAAGATCACCTTCTCCATTATACCAGTCAAATTTCAATGACTCAACCCCTTGGGGAGTAATGGTGTTTAAGATACTTAGGTCAAGCAGGCCACAATGATAATATGTTACTACAACTATCCAATAATCAAGAAAATGATGTTCAGGATAGGATCGTTAGGTGGAAGAGGTGGAGACAGATTGTGAGTAGCAATAGAAGCACAAGCACTAGCACCACTCCTAGCACCAACAGTAAGAATAGTACTAGCACCCACACTAATTCTAGTAGAAGCAGTCTGAGCAGTGAAAGTAGCAACAATGGAGCTAGCAGACATGTTGGTATACACCAAGGGGTTCTGGGAAACATTAATACTTGAGATAATGCCATCTAATAATGGATCAATAGTACATAAAACATCCACCATGTGGACTGACACTCGAGGGGTATTGACACCAATCTGTGTATCATTATACCATTTGTATCATATTGATTGTCTTGGGTGCTACCCTTAGCAAGTGGAATATGAGATATCACGATCTTTGATAAAGCCCTTAACATCTCCAGGCCTTACTATCTGAGATAAGCATGTCTCTTAGATTACTAATCACAAAACCAACCTAGGAGAGGAGTTTTTCCTAATTTAGGAACTCTTTGAAGTCCATCAAGTTATCCTCTAAAGATTGAATCTAGTCTAGCATAACTATAAGAGAAGACTCATGATCAATAGTGGGAGTAGACCTCATAAGACTTTTCGTTAAATGTGTGTAAATTGAAACAATTATGCTTGAAAGTATTTATTGTTCAAATATATTAAAAAATAGATATTGATAATATAAATCTTTCAATTAAAAATATTGAAGAAATATTGAATAAGAGATACCAAGTCTATCTAAGCATGTATAATATGCAAGTTTCATGAAAATTTAAATGTCCAAAATGACATGACATTTTCCCTTACATAAAAAAAAATCTAAAAACCTAAATCAATTATTATTATTACAGGACTTTAAAAATTATATCTACCAACCTTTTCCATACTTTTCCACATACGGATAAGACTTCAAAAAATCAGCAATTAGAAGTTCCACATCGTCTTTGAAATTCTTAAAACTTTGAATTTTATCATTTGAACAAACTCGCTACATCTTCCACACTCTCAAAGACTTGGTCTGCCATTAAAAAGTGTATGAGCAACAGTGATTTGTCGTCGAGGTGTGATTAAGTTATATTTTACCCACTACGCACTTCATTGACTACTCATCACTTTCGCTCAAGACTGAAAATTGTATTAAGGAAACTTCCAAGATGTTTGATGTTTGATGTTTGATGTTTGAGGTGGGTAACGCACATCAGCTATAGCGACATTTTGCTACCTAGTGAGAAATCGACCACACATTTCTACGCAGTGAGAACACAACCAAAATAAATTTCCACGCTACATCATATAAAAGTTTTATCATATGGGACCAAATCTGTCGGTCATTGACTGTGCATTAGTCCTTGATTTGGCCCCCACGTGTCAAAACGATTAAATCAGTGGGGAATCTGAGGCAAATAATTCATCATGAGTTGTTGAAAGTTGAAACTGCCTCACAGGCGATTGAATCGTGGCATTTGCACATCATTGAATGAACTGGGCAAATGTAGAGACATTTCAATTTCGAGGAAACCACATTTAAGCTTTACAGTCAATGAAGTGCTTTTCCGTACTATTACATTATGAACTGGGGCGCTTCAGTTACAGAAAAAGAGGATCGGGCCCCATTTTGAAATTCTTTATGTAACTCAGGCACACTGTTCGAGGGACAGAAATCTTCAAGATTAGATTTTTCATCCACCACCAGTCATCTCAGTCATAAAAAAGTTATAATTGATGTTTGATTAGAAGCTTCATGACTTAGAAAATTTTGGACGTAATGGGAGTGAAAGAGCTGGGTGACTACTGAGGATTTGCCACGAAGGAAACAAAAAAATTCACTATTATAAACGGAAAGAGTCGATATTCCATAAAGCAAAAGCTAAAAATGTGTATTAAATTAGCAATTGAACTTCTAAAATGATAATATTTTAAGTCTTTATTTGCATGTAGAAAATATGGATAAGGTTAGTAGATATGACTTTTAAAGTTTTTCTTTTTTTTAATTGAAATTTATTTATATAATCTTAATTTTAAAATGTGTAATTTATTATTGTCATAATTTATTTTAAATGGTATATATGATTAAATTTATTTATTTTTTAATAAATTATTACAAGTTGTAATCTTGATCATGTAGAAATGATAAAGATTCACAATAATTGATTTAGATTTTTAGTAATATTTCTATAAGGGCAATGTCATAATGTAAAGTATCCTTCCAACATGACAAACTTCAATGGTGGTCACCTACTGACAAAATAACCTTAGAGAGAAGCCCTAGACGAGTTTAGATGAGATTGCGTGCCTAGATGATTTTTTTAAATTGTAGTTGATAGAATTAGAGTTTATATTATTTATATTGATTTACTTTTTACTCTATATTCTTTATTCTTTCTTCTTCTTTTCATGAAACTTAAATTCCAATTCACATTGTGTAGCATCTTCACCCTCATCCAAGAGGCCTACTTAGATATTAAATAAATTTATTATTGTTATTATAATTATTATATATGTTAATTTTTTTATATTTGAAATTGTAAAATTATGGATTTTTTTAATGTATTTATATAATGACAAATAGTGTAATCTTATATTAAGTTGAGCTCATTCCTTTAGCTTTTGCCCATTTTTAAAAACACAGATGCTTAAATGCTAGCCCTCCCTTATCTTCGTGTGCACATACAACAACACTATATCTCATAGTTATAACACTTATTTACACATACCTTTGCATAGCAATTAGCCATCAAGATTTGACAATTTTCTTACCTAGTGTTATTTCTATGGTTGCAAGGTCATTCCTCATACATAGACTAGCCCCTTTTATTTTCCTAACCTAAGTCAACTTAGCATACCTTTGCATGATTTAGTCCTAAGTGCAAGTATTTGAAGGCATTTAATTACATGTATCTCACTTCTCTCATCTATCAAGCATTCTCTCTCATTGTAACATTTTATCAACAATTAATTCACTAAATTTCTCATTTATTGTAGAAGTAAATTTTTATTCATCTAAAAATATTAAAGGAATAAATAATGTCAGCTCTTATTTCTCTATTCAGGCCAAATTGATAGTCTAACTAGAATATTAACATATTGTATAAATCAATTTTCTTGCACACTTAGGATAGATTAAGTTATCCTTTACATTTTTGTGAACCTAACTATAGAGTGGGAAAAGTGAACCACTATGATAGGCGATTAAACCCCCCAAGAAATCACTAATCTTTCTCTCCACTCAAGAATAAGCAAAAAGCACTAAGGTTGTCAAGTACCAATAGATAAAAAATATTTTGATCACAGAACCCAAAAGCACAAGTCACAGAGATTGTCTGGTACCTCCACAAGCTCTCTATTTAGAATGCACACATAACTCGTAGATGACGGTGCCATGCACTGCCATCATGCATAGACAAAGCACAAAGATTGTACCAAAAAATACAAATGTGAGAGAACCTCAAATTTTTATGTTTTAATAATATAGGAAACAAAGAATGACAATAACAAAGTAAATACACTAATAATGATAAGAGAAAAGGCTAAAAGATAATCTCATAGTGGTCTAGAGTATGAAGCTTCTAGCAAGTATGATTCTTCGTCAACAAACCTACACACAAAATAGAAAGATGAGATGTTGGGGTTGTGTTTAAGAGGTTTGTCATAGTCAAACCTCCTTTGGTGTTTCCACCTCCACGGACAACCAAGATAGCCAAAAGATAAAATGATAAATGATATATAAAGAAAGAAAAGAGATAATCCATATGATAATGAAAATGTGATCATGAAAGATGTAACAACAAAAGGGAAGAAAATCCCATTCAAAAATGAGAAAGTGTAAGCCTGCTGGAATGAAGATGGGCACAAGAACCCTCAAATATGTGCAAAGCTACAAAAATGGTAGATGAGAGCAACAAAAAAGTGCAACAATACTGATAATGAACATAGCAAAAAAACCAGTGAAAATGATCAATAATGCCAAGAAGAAGTTTCCCAAATTGTCAAAGCAATCAGAGAGGAAGAATGAAGCAAATATAGAAAAATAACCAACCCAAAACATATTCTCGATGTCGGTGGATGCAAAAGGATGAATTAAATTGGCAAAAATAGTAGGCGTAACGCTCCACCAACCACCTTTGAACTACATCTTTATGTGGTGTAAGATTGATGCGCATATGTCTTCACAATGTGCAAATATCCCTGAGTCAAATAGTCAACAAGGTCAAGAAAATGGACAAAAAGGGATGACAAGGAAAGCCAAGCGGGTGGACAGATGGAAGCTAAGGGACATCTTTGATTTAGCTTAAATTGGAGATGCTCATTATGACATGGAATTGTACAAGGTGTAGTTTACAATGTTACATTATGCCCCCACTTTAGTGAGCATATCATAAGAGAGATGCAAGTTAAAGAAAAAAATAAAAAGTTGAGAAAATTTTACCAAGATACAAAGGGAAAGCAGAATCCTCCATTCATGTGGAGTTTTCCCCAGGGAATAGACCTAAACGTTTGTGAGATATTGTTGAGCTATTTTATCACAAACATGATAGCTACAAACAAACATTTTATACAAAAATGATTATATTTAGATAGAGATTGCAAAGATAGTAATCACTTAAAGATTATTTTTAGATTGTGCCAATATGGGTAGCAAGTTTTGCTATGCTAGATAGCCATACGGTAGGGAGGCATGCGACAACTACAAATTGCATTATATGACAACCACATAAGAGATTAAAGATTGATTGGATAGTGCTTTGGCCCCATGATAAAATAGGGTAAGTGCACCAAGATGGTGTGCAAAAAAGGGGGTATAAGTGGACACTTTTTTTTTCTTCTGAAATCAGGTAAACCTAAACTTCGAGGAGAAAGTTGAGAGTCATCCACTCAAGATATGAAGATACTCAAAGAACAAAGATTGTAGTACTCTGAATCTAGTTTGTAAAATACTATTTTTTTTTCAAAATTAGATAAGATTAAGGGGGTCAAATAATTCATGCACGGAAAAAAGACCCTATTTTTTCTTGAAAAACATAACATAGTGTCTGACGTGCACATCAAAAAGGTCATAGTTAGATTTAGTATTTTGACAAATCCTTTGGCAGAAAGATATTTAAGAGTGAGCACTAGAAGTTGTGTATTTTTTTATTGATTTTTTTTTAATGATTTTTTTAGTCGAGCACATCCTGAAAATGAGGTACCTGTTCATGCGTGAAGCATAACTTGCACCAAAACAATAAAAAATGCAAAAAAAAATTTAATTTTTTTTTGTAAAGAATCAAGTGCACTACAATGATATATAAAGTTTTTTATATTTGGATAAGTAGATCAAAAGTTATTAAAAAAAATGGTACACATATGTCTTTGAGAACTATGGAGACATTGGTAAAAGAAAATCAATAATAATATGTTATTGTTGTTCAAATTTTTTTAAAATTATATGGTTAGAAATCTCAGAAGATGGGTGAAAATATGGTGGAAATTTTAGAAATACCCACTTGATGAAGTGTAAATTGTTGGCTTGATGATGATTGTAATGTATTCATCACTTGTTGTCATTTATGAAACACTCTCTCACACACATATGATTACATTGACTATCCGTGCAACTTCAATTGGTTTACACTATCAACCAGTATGTTTAAGGTTTATCTCTAACCAGTACTTTGTGTCAGCCGGTATGTGCATAAGAGACAACCTGTGGCTACACTAAGTTGGCATCAAAATGAAGATGAAGATGATGATGGAGATCAAATAGAAGATTCCAAGACAATGGTTCACATGTTTTGTTCCTACCAGTATTGATTGTTCTAACCGGTATCTGATTTTGTGATGAGTTACCAACACCAACTTCTTGGCGGTCATTTTTGTGATGAGTTTTGATCACTTGTCTAGATACACTGCACCTAGGAAATTGTGTTTTGATTTTCTTAGACTGACATAAGATTTGAATGTCTATTTAAAGACATCTTAGTCAATCATTTGTCTAGATACACTGCACCTAGGAAATAAAGAAGGAGATAGATATTTAAAAAGAAAAGAAAGAGATATAGAGAAAAGTATAGGGAGAGATAAAGATACAGAGAGATATGGAGATCAAGAGATATAGAGGAAGCGAGAGATATATATTGTGAGATAGAGGGATAGAGAGATAGGCAAAGCAGGGGGAGAGAAGGGGAAATATCTCAATATATAGAGAGAGTGAGAGGGACAAAGGGGGAGATAAAGATAAAAACATGATATTGAGAGAAAAAGAGAGATACAAAGACAAGAAGATAGAGGTAGAGACTAGAGAAAGATATAGATAGAAAGAGAAAGAAAGAGGACTGGGAGAGAGAGATAGAGAGATAAATAGAGATAGAGAAGTAGAGATAAAGATAGAGTAGAAGAGATGGAGAGAAAGATGGAATGAATGAGAGAGACATACATAGAGGAAGTGATATAGATAAAGTGAGATATGGAGAAATAGAGAGGAATGTAAAGAGAGATAGAGAGAGCGAGATAAAGTTAGAGAGATATGGGTAAAAAGAGATAGAGAGGAGGGAGAGGGAGATAGACAAAGATAGAGATATAAAGCAGAGAGAGATAGACTATAAATGCATCATTACATGTGAAACCATCATTAAATTCTAATCCTCAACACAAAGATCATAACATCTTATAGATGAATGCAGAAATATATCATACCAAGGTATTAGATCTTTACAATAATTTTATTCAACTCACTTTTTATATACCTTTACAAATATAGTTAGTAATTTTAACCTAATCTTATATCTCTAACTCACATAAGGTTAGCACAAACTTAGAAATGACCTCTCATGATTCATCATTTAATTCAAGTTTTCCTATTAATGTGGATTTGTGCATGTTACCTCTGCTTGTGTCCACTTCCAAAGGCTTGTAAGTCCAAGTCCCTAACACCATATGGTTTAAGGTTAGAATTGTGCCTTAGGTGACTTTCGTAGGACGGATACCCTTAATCCTTAAATCTTAATGAAAGAATTTTGAGCTTAAGTATTGTTCTCACATATTGAATAATAAAACAATCTTGTGAATGATATTAAATTATCTATTAAAAATTTTCAAAAATTGATTGTTCTATTATTAAATTGAGAACAAGAACATCCTTGTTACAAATAAATGTTATTTAAACTTGATTAATACATTATTGTTTTGAATAATTTCAATCACAGTAAATATTTTTACAAATAAAAATAGAAACTTAAAAATATTTTATAAATTTAAATAATTATAAAACATTTAATTAAAAATATAAATACAAGAATTTTCAAAGTTAATTATATTATATTATGAAATTTTTATAATTTGTATAATAAAGACTAATACATACTTAAAAAGTATAATTTAAAGTAACTTTCAGTAAAAAGTGGGAAAAACTATTATGAAAAAAATACTTAGTTACCTAATAATTCTTTTTAAGTAAATAAATTAGAAAAATAAATTGGTTGAATTTTACATACAACTGATAGAGAATGACAAAATTAGAGAGATGATAGAGGATAACTAGAGAGATAGAAATATGGAGTGAGAGGGAGAGAGAGAGGTCAGGAGATAGAGATAGATATGGAGATGTATATGAGAGGGAGAGATAAATAGAGAGAGAGGGGAACGAGATAGAGGTATTTATTTAATTGACTCATGTTTCTCATATCATGTGACTCCTCAGAAGGAGCAGTTCTATCTTCCTACCATTCTTATGATTGAGGAGAAATGTATATAGGTGACAATAGTTTGCATCAAATTGTTGAATGTGGGAAGATGCAATTGTGATTTTTTCTTGGTGGATGCAAATATCTCATAGAACGTGATTATTGCAATCACACTAAAACATTGACCAATGACAACTAAATGTGATTTGTAGACATAGATGATTAAGATAGCTTTGTCGTGCATGACTAATAATACCTATCAATTATAGATCCTAAATACCCTAGACATAAGAATTTAATTAAAAATAATCATATAAATTTATTTATTAACAAATATTATCACTAATTTAATACAAACAAATAAAATTAATGACATTATTGATCCTTTTTTCGTATAAGCTATCATGTTAAATTGAAGGTCAAAATATAATTATATTTGTTCTTCTCTATACACCTTTGCTTCTTCTTTAAAATGTAAGTAGTAATGCAAGTAAATTATTTAAAATGTGTTCTTTTTTCTTGCTAATTAAAGTCACAATTTGTGTAAATTAGAATCTAAATGGGTAACAGTTGTTAAGAAACAAATTGTTTACTTATCATTTGCTTGTAGTGAGCTCTAGATTAGTAACAACAATATGTGATACTATTGCACGAATGGTAGAGGATCACAGTGTAGAAAAGGTTTTTCATGGCTTTTGTGGAAAGTAGATCTCTTAAGAAATTTTCTTCTAGTCTATTGGTAAGGGTATCCGTTTTGTTAAATTTGAGGAGTGCTTCATCCATTACATAGATTACTCATTTACCTATTGTCCATAAACATAAGCATATAAGATTATTAAATAAATTAAATTATACTTCTAATTTTTTAAAAATTACATTAAAATTATTAAAACTCAAATTTAAACATTTATATTAAACATTACAAATTGGACTAAAAGGGTAAAAACTTTATTGAAAATCAGACACAAGCATTACAAAGAGAACCAGAGCCCCGAGGCCCCAGAGAAGAACTACCAACCCAACTACAAATCAACCAGCTTCAAAACCATCCATGTCCTCAATGAAAATCTTCTGCAATTCCTGACAGTAATCCCCAGAGAGATGCTCCCAACCTTGAACTTTCCAATCACTATCATGTTTTGAGGCCCACTTGGCCAAGCAATCAGCCACTCCATTCCATTCTCGAGGAATATGGATGAAGGACACCTGCTCCATTAAATAGCTAATTTGGAGAATCTGCTAAACAATCCCTGCCAACTGCCACTGAATCCCACTCACCTTCTGCTCAAACAACAAGTTAACAACAATTTGTGAATCCGATTCACAAATCACCTTCCTACAACCCAATGCCAAAGCCTGCTCAAGTGCATAAAGAATCGCAAAACCCTCCATAAAATTATTAGACTGCCACCCTTTATGCACCGAAAAGAAGAAAACAACCTCCCCCCTGCTATTCCTGCCAACACCACCTACTCCAGTAGGGCCTGGGTTACCCCTAGATGAGCCATCGGTGTTAATCTTGATAAACTCATCCTGAGGGGGTATCCACCTTCCCACCCTTTGCACCTTCTTCATAGCTCGTCTACCTCTCCTGACACAAGCAGAGGCAGGAGACAACTTCTGCATGCCAAGCCTACTCACAATATCTGCCTCATCTCTACCCAGTAGGAAATTCACCTCACATTTAGCTTCCACTGTCTCCCGAATCATAGCAGTGATCCTATTCCAAACTTGTTGAACAAACAATTTGGCCTCACGAAAGATCCTCCTGTTCCTTTCGAGCCATATCTGCCACAGAATGAAGATGGGCCCAATATACCAGACAATCTGGAGGAAGGAGGATGGAATAGGAGGTCTGCCCAAACTGCTCCAAAACTCCACCAGAGAATCTGTATGGACACAAGGATGCTTCCACACCCCCCACCAATAGTGCCAGATAAGCATAGAGAAGGGGCATCTGAAGAACAGGTGTGAGGAATCTTCCTCTCTGTTACCACACAAAACACTTCGGCCAAGAAGCATTATTCCAAGTAAAGCCAGAGTCCAAGCAAAGCAGTTACACTTCGGCCAAGAAGCGTTATTCCACATCTGTTTCCACCAGTTCACTTCTCTTCCCTCAAGTCTTCGGCTCAACAATTCCCAGTATCCACTAGCCACATAAAAAACGCCCTTAGGATTTGGAGACCAAGCAAGCCCATCCCTACCCTTAAGGGAGCTACAATGTCTATTCGCCAAAATGCCCTGTAACTCAACACACTCTTCCTCCATCCCAACAACCAGCCATTTAGGAGTCTTCCACCATTCCAAATCCAACTGACCGCACCTATAGACAACCTTAAAGTCACTCACCCTTGACCATCCCACTTCCAAAAACCTTTGGCCCAGGTTACCAAGGTTAGGAAACTGATCAAGGATGGGAGGGTATCCATCCCAAGAGTCATTCCAAAAAAGGACCTCTTCCCCCCCTTCTGCAAATCCAAAAAAGCCCTGCCTTAATGAGAGAAGCCCCCCTCTTGAGAGTGTACCAGATCGATGAGCCCTTTCCTTCAAGCGGATATCTAGGGATTTCTTCCATCGGGATCCTCTGCATATATTTGTTGGCCAAAATCCTGGTCCAGCCTCGATCCTGCTCAACACACCACCTCCAGTACAATTTAGCTGCAAGTGCTTCCCCAAAAAGAATAGACTGCCTTAACCCAAGCCCCCCCAACTGCTTCGGGCTACACACCAGGTCCCAATTGACCAGACTCCATTTGGAAGAGGAGAGATTACCTACCCATAAGAATTGCCTAGCCAGAGAGTCCAAACCCTTCAAGAACCACTTAGGAGCCACCCGAAGCATACATCAATAGATCGGAAGAGCCTAAACCACTGACTGAATCAATTGAACCCTCCCCGCAAAGGATAACCATCTATGAGTCTAGTGATCAACCTTCGAGCATAATTTATCCAATATCCCCTGCCACGACTCCCTAGTAGGGTTGCCAGGAGAAATAGGAATACCCAAATAAGTCAAGGGCAGGGAGCCAAGTTGGAATCTCAAGATAAGAGCAATCCTCCTTTGAATAGATTCAGAAGTGTTGAAAAAGAGGATAGAAGATTTATCCTCATTGATCAACTGGCCAGAAGCCACAAGATAAACATCCAGGACCTTACGCAAATTAGTAGCTTCGTTGATTCGAGCCAGCCCCATAAGGGCTATATCATCCACAAACTACAAGTCAAACTACGGCTGCAAGTCATTACCCCATCTCTAACCCTGAATAGTACCCAAGCCCACATTATGCTTAATCAGCCTCCCCAAACCCTCAACAAGAAGAATGAATAGATAAGGGGAGAGGGGATCCCCCTTGCGGAGACCCCTAGAAGGACCAAACAGCTCAGTATGGTCCCCATTGATAAGCACAGAGAAAGAGATGGACGTAACACAACTCATAACCCACTGGATCCACTCGTTAGCAAAACCAAAAGCCCTGAGGATCTTCTGAAGGAAGGACCACTGAACTCTATCGTACGCCTTAGCCATATCCAGCTTGATAAACATAGCTTTTTCCTTAGAGGTTGCCATAGAATGAATGGTCTATGTAGCAATGACCACCCCATCCAGAATTTGGCGCCCTTCCACAAACCCACTCTACTCCTCAGAAATAACATTCCCCAGGCACTTCTTCAATCTATCCGCTATCAGCTTAGAGATGATCTTATAAATCACATTGTAGAGAGAGATAGGGCAGAACTGGCCTAACCAGTCGGCCCCTTCACACTTGGGGATTAGAGCAATGAAGGTCACATTCAATGCCCTAAGAATTTGCTTATTCCTCTAGGACTTCTGGACTACTTCCAATAAATCCAGCTTAATAATATCCCAGAACTCTTGAAAGAATTCAACCAGGAACCCATCTGGTCTAGGAGCCTTTCCTTTCCTCATATGGAAGAGAATCCCCTCAAGTTCTTCCAGTAAAATAGGACACAAAAGCTGCTCATTCATCTCCCTCGAGACAAGAGAAGGGATGCAAGACAGATCTAGATTCTCCTCCACTGTTTCCCCCTGGGACGGGAAAAACTAAAGAGACTCCCTAGACATCTCCTGCAAGGATAAGCACTGCTCACCTCTATCATTAACTAGAACAGGAATGGAATTTTCGTGTCTCCTTCCTTTCACTAAGTTGAAGAAGAAAACAGTGTTCTTGTCCCCCTCCTTCAGCCAATCTATACGAGCTCTCTGCTTCCAATATATTTCTTCCCTAAGCTCCCATTCCTCTACCACCTTGATAGCCTTGTCTTCCTCTTTAAGCAATTCCTCAGACAACCCATGCTCTTTGATTTCACTGGTGATCTCATTCAACACAATTTGAGTAGCTTTCTTATCATGAAAAATGTTCCCAAAACCTTGTCGGTTCCACTGTTTAAGCTGATGTTTAACAAATTGCAACTGCTTGGCAAAAGAGTACATGGTAGTGCCAAAGGCCGGCCTCCCTTTCCTCCGCCAGTCCGCCTCCCTTTCCTCCACCAGTCCGCAACAAGAACCTGCAAAGAAGGGTCCCAAAGCCACATAAGTTGGAATTTGAATGAAGGCGAACTGGCTACCCGAGTTGAAGACGAAACCAACTTGATGGGCCAGTGATCCGACCCTCTCCAGTCAAGAATCTTAGAACTTGTGGACCACCCCCTGCCAATCCAAAAGCAAGAAACCAGAAAATGATCCAACCGTTCAGCAATCCAATTCTCTCCCACCCTCCTATTGTTCCAAGTGAACAAACCATTGCTAGGCTTGATGTCAACCAGCTGCAGCAAGGAGATACTATCTTGGAAAAGGAAAGAAGAACGTTCCAACCGCATCACACCCCCCTTCTTTTCACTCAACTCCAGGATGGCATTGAAGTCTCCTGCCATAATCCAAGGATGAAAAAAGGCCAACCTTCGCATACCAGAAACATGAGACCATAAATTTTGCTTACTTTGAAGATCAGTGGGAGCATAGATATTTAAAAACAAGATGAATTCCCCAGTCTCGAGACTAGATAGCACCCCAGATAACGAGGATCTGGAGGCAGCCCACCAAATAGGGTGAAACCTTAAGGGGTTCCAAAGACAGGCCACCCCTCCCGAGGAACCAACTGCCCCAACACATTGACACTCGCCTCGCTCCCACAGCTTTGGCACGAGACCCATCATACTCTCCACTGAAAGTTTAGTTTCTTGCAAGAAAAGGACATCAGGTGAATGATTCCTAATCAAATCCAAAACAACTTTTTGTCTAGGGCCGTTGTTCAAGCCCCTTACATTCCATGAGAGCACAATCATTTAGGAGGGTTGGAAAAGTGTGAATCCAAAGTCTTCACTGACCCCGACTCAACCAAATTCTCCCCCATCAATTTGATCTTATCCAGATCCTTCTTTCTGCCAACCTTTGAGCTCTTCTCTGAAGCACTTTTCTTAATATCTTTCTGATGTAGACCTAGGTGAACGAAAGACTTATTACTTTTAACCCCAACCGGTTCCAATTTAAAGCAATCGGAGAACCCTCCACCTCAGCCAGATTCATCTCAATACCAAGAGCCAGGCCCAACTAAACCCCTACTATCTGGTCCATCACCATCTGCTGGCTTCCAACCACTAGCAGGGCTTGTGTAGACTCCTCCATTACACTTTCCGGAACCCCTCCTGATGCACCCTGATCTAGAGGGGTTAACCCCAGATTTACTTCCTGATGGCTCAGGTCATCCAAGGCCTCAAATCTGTTAAAGGTATCCTCCTGACGTCTCTCATGTAAGGGCCTCTTTTGTCCTCTATTCCTGTTCTTTGTCTTAACTGAGACAAAACCATCAACACCCTCTACCACAACTGACATGGCAGCTTTCCCTTTCGATTCTGACTGCTGAGGTTGTCGCACCACCGGTTTGTATCTAGGACACTTATGCTATAAATGACCATACTCATGACACAGACGACAGTGAAATGGTAAAGTCTCTAATCTAACTGTTGAACCCAAGAATAAGAGCTTGCACACATATCTATAGCATTTGGCAAGGGTTTACTAAGATCTATTTCAACACAGATATGTGCAAAGGTCATTACCTTTCTCCCTAGAGTTTGCGATGAGGATCCCACTAGCCTCCCAAACAGAGCAGCGAGCATCCATAGCACATCCTCCCGACAACATTCTACTGGAAGACGTGGTAACCAAACCCACACTGGAACCCTATTCGGGAGCTCCTCTGAAGGATTAAACCCCGCATGCCAAGGTTTGATGAATAATCCCACCTGGTTGTAAAAATACGGGCCTCCTTCAAAGACCCTATTGTGATCCTTCATGCAGTTGAAAGTAACCATGAAGTAGTTATTTGCCAGAAGCATAATCTCCATTTCCCCTTCTGGTGCCCAAGTTCGCTGCGCCCAGTTTTCCAAAAACTGCAGGGAAACCCTCGTTCCCAAAAACTTGCAGTATAGTGAGTGATTTGAAAAATATTCAATGTCTTCAGCTATTATCTCAGGAGGGATGATCAACATCAACCTCTCACTACATCTTTCCAGGCAACCATTAATCTTCACCATGCGAGAGCTACCAACACTCCCAGATCCCGAATCAGAAGAGAAGAGATTATTGTTAAACGTCTTGACATTCTGAAGTGGGGGTTTTGAGCCCACCACAACACAGAAATCCATGACTGGAGCAACCTTCGAGGCTTCCCCACCCAAACTCACCATTGGGGCACAATACATTAAAAAGTAACAAAGACAAAATGGCCAAGGGCCCACACCCCCAAGGGCTCCCCATGGAGGCTTGGCACCCAAGGCACCTCCCCTCACCAGCGCCACCAAAGAAAGGCCCATCGAAAATCCCTATCACATGGGATAGCCTCGACCGCAACAGGCTAAAACCACGCCCCCACGCAGTCTCCACACCGCCCTGCGACCACCCCCACACCCACAACTGAGCCCTACTAGCCCCTTCCGTGACCGTCTTCCCCTGACACCCTGCACTTCCCACCCCCACGCGAAACCGCACCAGAACTACCTGCGAGCTAGGGCCGCGAAACCCTAACTTGGCCTCCTGCACGCCCCCGCACGAACACCATTTTCCTTAAACATTACAAATTAAATCAAACTTAAAAACTAAAATTAAAATAAAAATTCTTTAAAATAAAAAATTAATTCATAATTTTAAATAGAGATGCAAAAGCTCCTACAACTTCTAAAACATCAATATCTCCCTTCTTATGATCTCAACAAAATTAAAAAAAACCTTTAAATAATATAAAAACTCAAACTTCTTAAGGCGTGACAAGTTGTCTATTATTTTTCCCAATGTTTTAATCATATTACCCATAAAAGTGAATGGCTACCTAGTTTTAAAACTGCATGCCAAACGTAGAATATTTGAAGAAAGCTAACAAAATTTAGATCACCTTTTTTTAGGGATATGAAAGCAAAGAGTAATAAAATATGTACTATGTTGTTGATGCTACGAAGAAGTTGCAATGCTTCATCTCTCTTTCCTGCTCCACAAAGACCTCTGATCAAATAGGCAAAACTGTTAGACTGGTCCCTTTGCATAGCTATTACTGACCTAACTAGAAGAATGAAGACTTTAATATTTCCTAAATCAGAGGGATAATGTTTTAACAGTCTTAGACGAAACAGATCAGGGGAGGCTCGTGGATTCTACAGTTGGAGGGTTGTTGTTCCTGCACTTGGCGGGACCAGGATTGATCTGCAGGGCAAGAAGGAGACAGTCTTGTGTTTTCTATTCTTCGCTAGGTGGACCTTTCCGCGCTCTTCTGGGTCAGGTGTACCCCACGTGCTCTATCTTTTTCTCCTTCCCCAGACTCTCTTTCGGCTTTTTTGGAATTTTTCTATTTTCAACACGTTTAATCCTCAAAATCACTCTAGTTCAAAACTTTAAGTGCATATACGATCAATGTAGCATGGATAAACTTTAAGTGCATATCAAATCACAAGTGGAGACAATTAGAAATAATTCAAAAACACTTAATCACAAGTAGCTTCAAAGTCAAATCAATGGTTCCCTATGAGATCCTTTTAGTTGAGGCCGCTATGTTCCCGATGGAGGCTTAAGCTATAATCCGTTTATTAAGTTACTTAAAAAGGGTTGAAAAAATGGATGAACATCGTTGGTCCAAAATGGTTACTATGGAGGAGTTAAAGCGTAGAAAGAGGATGTGGAAGAAGCAAAATGACAAATGGATGAACAAATGGGACATCCATTGGCAAGATTGTCCTAATTCTATTAAAGAGATAAAAATTTGGGTGCTAGAAAAGTTTAGGACTGCCATGTGGACAAAACAAAATGGTCAAAAAGATTCATTATGTTAAAGAATTTAATCCCATGTGGAAACATGATGAAAAGGCTTATTTAAAGGCTGAAATCAAGGGTAAGGCTAGGATCTTAATAACTCAGTTGAGGACCGGATTGCATCATCTTCGATGTGAAACGAGTAGATGGTCATCTCCCAAGGAAGAATGGGAGGAAAGGATTTGTATCTTTTGTGATAAAGGAGCTATTGAAATGGAGTGGCACTTCGTCATGGATTGTGTTGCATATGAGGATATCTGTAAGCAGTTTGAAAATGATCCAAAGGTGGACAATACGAGTAAACTATTTGAAGAAGCAAGGCTGCACAAAACTACAATTTTCTTAATCAAGATACATAAAAGGAGAGTTGACTTGGAGAAAAGCCTAAATTAGTGTTATTTTTTGGGTCCTTGGTCCCTTAGACTGTTTTGGTCTTGTGGACATTATTAAAATCCCTTCGTTCATTCATTCATTCATTCATGCATTGAATGGTTTCAAATATCGTGGATGGTGGGCGATTAACATAAACCATGACATATTTTTTCATTTTATGTATTTTTCTCACTTGTGATAATGATGACCATTTGGAAGAGAATTGAAGTGTTCACCCAACAAATAATGAAGCACCCTATCCTAGTCATGAGACACCACCTATTTGGCATGAGGGGAATTGGAAAATGGAAACGTATTATAAGCAAGTGGGTTTTACTTGTTTATTTATTATTCGGAACCCAAAATTGAAATGTCGTTATCAGTGGAAATGAAAATCTGTATAATCCACTATCAATAGTAATGTCATAGTGAAAGCAAGTTGCATGCAATATTACTGTCGAGGTGAATTCAAGATGCATGCAAGGATTATCTGGCTGCTTGATACAAAGAAATAAATGGTGAAATCCAACGATCACAAATGTTTTGATCCTCTTGCATAGCTCTTCATTGTTATGAACCATTGATCTACACCATATGGTGTCGTATGGTGTCCTAACGGGTCATATGTTGTCCTTAGGCATCATATGGTATCCCATGATCCCATAGGACACCATATGACCCCTAACAACACCATATGGCATCATAAGGAGTCATAAGGGGTCATATGACCCATAATGACATCGTATTGGGTTGTTATGGGTCATATTGTGTCCTAAGGGGTCATATGGTGTCGTAAAGGGGTCATATTGTCATATGACACAATATGACCCCTTAAGAAACAATATGACCCATAACAACACAATTTGATGTCATAAGGGGTCATATGGTGTCCTAAGGGGTCGTAGGACACAACACAACCCCTTAGGACACCATAGGACCCATACCGATCCAATATGGTGTCATAAGGGGTCATATGTTGTCCTTAGGGGTCATATGGTATCTGATGACCCCGTAGGATATCATATGACCCCTAACGACACCATATTGTGTCATAAGGGGTCATAAGGGCTCATATGACCCATAACGACACCATATAGAGTCGTAAAGTGTCATATTGTGTCCTAAGGGGTCACATGGTGTCTTAAAGGGGTCATATGATACAATATGACCCCTTAGGACACAATATAACCCATAGCGACACAATTTAGTGTCATAAGGGGTCATATGGTATCCTAAGGGGTCATAGGACACAATATGACCCCTTAGGACACCATAGGACCCATAACGACCCAATATGGTATCATAAGGGGTCATATGTTGTCCTTAGGGGTCATATGGTATCCCATGACCCCTTAGGACACCATACGACCCCTAACGACACCATATGGTATCATAAGAGGTCATAGTGTGTCATAAGGTGGCAAGATGAACCATTATTACAATATAACAAGCAGTGCCAATATTTCTTACAAAAATATGACTCTTAAGGGGTCATATGGTGTCCTACGGGGTCATAGGACACAATATGACCCCTTCTCCCTCCCTCTATCTATCTATCTCTCTCCCTTCCCCCTCCCTCTCTCTCTTCCCTCTCCTCCCCCCTCTTTCTCTCTCCTGATCTCTTTATATTCCCCCTCTCTCTCTTCCCTAATCTCTCTCTCTCTCTCTCTCTCTCTCTCTCTCTCTCTCTCTCTCTCTCTCTCTCTCTCTCTCTCTCTCTCTCTCTCTCTCTCTCTCTCTCTCTCCTTATCAGATATCTGATTTGCCTAGGTGTTTACCATGCCAAGGTGTATTGACACCAAGGCCAAGCAAAAAGTCAACACGGATTTTCGCATTTTTATCCATGTGGAAAAGGCTATTTTTTTCACATTGCCACTTTTTGGCCCCTAGTGATCCTGCACTAACACCCATACGGTTTTGTTAGGGCAACATTTTTTTAGTTGGCGAAAAAATCATTAGTCTCATTCAATCAAATGTTGTCGTGTGGCCAATTTATTGTTCTGCTCATTGTGATCATGAACCATCGGTTTTGAAATGTCAAGTTAGGCATTATTACCCTATGCATGCTCCTATTTTTCCCCCCCACACTCAGTTGAACGCTCGGGGTCATACCTTACCAACGTCGTCCCTTAAGCACCCTAAAAGCTAAAAATTGTCAAAATTTGATGAGCCCTAACTTGGAATCCGAGGTAACTGCGAACGATCTGTTTGAACCTATGAGGCCGCGAGAAGGGTCCCTACAAAATCCTATCTCAATTTTTCAAGACTCCCTACAGTTTTATTAGGGCAGCATTTTTTCAGTTGGTGAAAAAATCGTCAGTCTCATTCAATCAAATGTTGTCGCATGGCCAATTTCTCGTTCCACTCGTCGTTATCATGAACCATCAATTCCAACATTTCTAGGTAGTCATTCTTACCCTATGCATGCTTCTATTCCCCCCCCCCCCCCACTCGATCGAACACTCGGGGTCATACCCTACCATTGTCGTCTCTTGAGCACCCTAAGTGCTAAAATTTGTCAAACTTTGATGGGCCCTAACTCAGAATCCATGGCACCTGTGAACGATATGTTTGAACCTACGATGCCATGAGAGTGGTCCCTACAAAATCCTATCTCATTTTTTCAATATTCCCTATGGTTTTATTAGGGCAGCATTTTTTCTGTTGGCGAAAAAATCATCACTCATTCAATCAAATGTTGTTGCATGGCCAATTTATCGTTCTGCTCGTCGTGATCATGAACCGTTAGTTATGACATGTCCAGTTAGGAATTATTACCCTATTCATGCTCCTATTCCCCCCCCCACTCGGTCAAATGCTTGGGTTCATAGCCTACCGGTGTTGTCCCTTGAGCACCCTAAGTGCTAAAAATTGTCAAACTTTGATGACCCCTAACTTGGAATCCATGGCACCTGTGAATGATCTGTTTGAACCTATGGGTCCATGAGAGGGGTCCCTATAAAATACCTTCTTGGGTTTTCAAGATTCCCTACGGTTTTATTAGGGCAACATTTTTTCAGTTGGTGAAAAAATCGTCAGTCTCATTCAATCAAATGTTGTCGCTTGGCCAATTTCTTGTACTACTCATCATGATCACGAATTGTCTATTCCAACATGTCTAGTTAGGTATTACTACCCTATGCATTGCTCCTATTCCCCCCCCCCCCCCACTCGGTTGAATGCTCGGGGTCATACCGTATTGACGTCATCCCTTGAGCACCCTAAGTGTTAAAAATTGCCAAACTTTGATGGGCCCTAACTTGGAATCTGTGGCACCTGCGAATGATCCGTTTGGACCTATGGGTCCATGAGAGGGGTCCCTACAAAACCCTATCTCATTTTTTCAAGTTTCCCTATGGTTTTATTAGGGAAACATTTTTTTAGTTGGCAAAAATTCAGTCAGTCTCATTCAATGAAAAAATATAGATAAACAAGCATTACACTGTAGACATATAATGATCATCAATATTTCCATGTATTGTATACACATAATTACCATTACAATTGCATGTGACATCCATGAACGAATATGCAAACATGATTTTTCATCATTATCAATACAACTACACCAATGTACTCATCTATAGATACATTGTATATCATCAATATAACTAAACCAGTTTGCTCATGGACATCGTATATCATCATAACAAAGTTACATCAATTCACATCCATATACAAATATAACATCCCACTTCATCTACATCAGACATCCTCATACATCCTAAGAGAAAAGCTTATGTACAACAATGCTTGCATATAAATGAAGACCAAAATAAGCAACTTTTTTATGCAGAATGAATGTGCTACAGGAAACAAATTATAACACTTAAAACACATTATGTTGTTAAATTATAAATAGATCATTTGAAACATTTTTAAGACATATAAGATTGTATGATTATGAAACTTACCAGTTTCTCTGCAAAGTCTACAAGCATAACTTTGAAGAAAGACACATGTTGATTAAATCCCTTCTCACGACATTTCTCTGCATGGTTGAAGACGATGGTAGATATTGCCATTTATAAATGGAAATACATTCACTTGACATAGTGTGTGAAAGCTTACAAAATTTAATCACATTGACAAAGTGAGGGACTTAGTGTTTATGCACAAAATTTAATCTCATTAATGCACAAAGGAATATGTACCATCACCAAGAGTAAACTTGTCAATGACGAATGATCTAGCATGAACCAATATTTTTAAGAATTGTTAGTCTACACATAAAATGCATGCATGAACATAAAGGCTTTATGATAATCACTTCAACAAAAATGCATGATAATAAACGAAAAGGTGGGATTATATACCATAAAAATACGTCCCTTCGAATTATATCAAGAGAACCCACTATGTTGACGCAAAAATCATAATGTGATAGTGTTGTATATCATAAAAAAGACCTGCATGAGAATAAAGGTTTTGTGATAATTATATCATCAAAAATTATCAAATAGTGTTGTGTAATAAAAAAATTGTAAAGCTAATCAAATGCATGATAATAAGCCATGTTGCAAAAATGCGTCCCTTCGAATTATATCAAGTGTACCTGCTATGTGCATGCAAAAACTGTGTTGCCAAAAAAAATGTTTATCAATAGACCTATGTTTTGAACACATCCTTAATATACACGTAACAAACTTGAACATTAAGGTTTTCTGATCATTGTTTAAAATGAAATGCATGATAAAAAAAATAAGGCACCATTAAAGACCTACTACTCAAGTATGCCTGAAGGGTCATCTCTTTGCTTAAGAGTATCCAGTATTGCTTCATGATCAACAGTAGTCATTGTCCATATGTCTTTGGTCTTTGGTTTTTCTTGATGCTTCAACAAATTGACATTTGTAGCTATAATAAGGTGTGAATACATGAGAATGGTTTTGTGTCTCTCATAGTCTTTAAATACAGGTATGACATTCTTTCTAATCATGTATGTCTACAACCAAGTTCCCACAACAACAACTGAACCTGTAGGATATGTGAGCCCATCATCATCTGTCACTAATTGTGTTAGCTTCTGTTTTCCCTATACACATCATGCCAACCAATATTCCAATCTCTCTTCATTCCCTTGTGATGCAACAACTGCAAAAACATGTCCTGGTTGTACAAGATCTGATAGACAGTCATACTCAAGTGAACTTTTCATGTCATCATTTGACTAGGATATTGTTTGAGATAAAGGAGTTAGATATTGGGTAACCCATGTATTAGCCCACTCACTTGACTCGCATTGATCCCAATCACATTGAACAAAACTCTAAGAAAAACAAGCCAATGCTCGTGTCCAAATGGCCCATGTACTTGCATCTGCGTTGAGAAATGAATACATCTTTGAAGAATCTTTAATTGTTTGACAATCCAATTTGTTTCCCACTGTGCCCTCCTCAAACAACCAAAAGAATCTGGTCACTGTTCAATCAAGAGTACCTCCATGTGACAATGTTGAACTACACCAATCAACAATAGAACATGCATCAAAGAAATTTGCACCTGAAATCCTCAATTACTCCTTAACTAGATCTCTCTTCAAACATGCACCTGCTTTGTCATGCTCCCCCTTCCCATGTCATGCCTAAAAAAAACACCAAATATGAGGTATAGGCCTTTCTACATGCATTCTACTCAACCAATAAAACATATGGGCATTATTCAATTGACCTGTATAGTTATCTGACCATATGATATATCGATCAATTGCAATATCTTTCTCATGCAAGAACACAAAAAAATTCTTGAAATAATTTTGCACATACTCGAAGGAGTGTGATCTATCATCACTCATATAAAAATGATACTACTTGATTATCTTTTTGTCCTCTTTTGTACTATCAAGAGCATGTCTGTATGTAATGTGAACAAAAATAGTAATCTGGAGTGAATTGTAGTACTGAGACTGCACCTCATTCTGTGGTTGCAATGTATAGTTCTCCACAAAATCAACCACCGATACAATTGTGCCAATCGGGAAAGAGTTCTTACACATCCTGAACTGTTGATCGAATTCTTGTCCTCTTTTGTACTATCAAGAGCATGTCTGTATGTAATGTGAACAAAAATAGTAATCTGGAGTGAATTGTAGTATTGAGACTGCACCTCATTCTGTGGTTGCAATGTATAGTTCTCCGCAAAATCAACCACCGATACAATTGTGCCAATCGGGAAAGAGTTCTTACACATCCTGAACTGTTGATCGAATCACTGAGACCTATGGGTGTGCCTTGCATACTTGTAGAAAATATTTAGCTTAAAATACAAAATAAAATCAGCAACCCTCACTTCTCTTGAGACTAATTCACATCTAGAACCTTCACCTCCACTCTTCAAAGTATATTTCACTATCTCATATCTTTTTTTCTCAACATAATTCTTTCCAAACTCGTGTTTGTTGTCCTCATGAAAACATGAAACTAACTTTGACAACTCACCACATTGTGAATACTTCTCATTCAAACAATCATTTCTATAAAAATAGAAACCGTCATCTCTAGGGCATAAAAATAGATCTTGCAAGTCTCTTGATGATCTTGGAAATAACATTGCACCACACTCCTGCAACATCTCATTAGTATGCATCGTAGAACAAATATGACATAAAATTTCATGGTACATTGAAAACTCCACATGGTACTTGCAACAACAAGTATTACGAATCTTAAGAGGTACACAATAAAATGGCTTCAAAGATTCAAAGGCCCTTTGTGATATTTGCAAAGTTGGATGTACTTCACAAATTTTTTTATACAACATTGTTTGGCTTGATTCCAAGAAATGTTTGGGATGCAATGTGCGGTCTCGGTTGTCGATTCTTAATTTCAAAATGTCCTTTATATTAGGTGATACTCTAGAATTAGAGTACCAAAATTGTTGAATCTCCTCCTTCACATTGTCAGTCAACTTTATATCAACACGTGGAAACCTCCCACCAAAATCCCATGTATCATGTTGAAGTGGATTGTCAAGTCTTTGTCTTTGTGCAAGTGCTCTATCCAAAGTTTTATGGTTTAAGTTCAAATCAACACAAGTTTGTCTCATTTGATGAGCCTTCCTCAATTGATAGCTTACTAAGGATGTTGTAATCACTCTTCGAGAGACTCTCTTATCTATGTCCTTGGTATTCTTTCCAATAGAATCGAGAGCATCAAATAGATTTTTGGCAATAATAGAATTTCTATCCATCTTCTTGTTCATACGAATCTTCAATTTGTTTAGCAATGGTCTCATATTTATGATATTTAGCAACTGAACAAAAAGTTGGCATTGCTCGGTCAATGTCTTATTGCTAAAATTTTGGTTGAAAATTTGTGTAGCCCACAATCGAATGGTTCTTGTTGACCTCTTGCCTTCAAGATTCGCAATAATGTTCTCATCAATTTCAAGTAACCATTTTGGGGTTCTTGAAGGTCTTGGATTTAGAATTTGTCTTTCATCCATGAGAGGGTCTTCATTTCTAAAGTAATTAGGTGTTACATATTGTTCACTTGGTTGAGCAATTCCACCTTCAATGTCAAAGTTTTCCACATTTTCACCTCCAATGTTAAAAATTTTCACATGTTCACCTCCTATGTAAAACTTTTCTACATTTTCACGTCCAATGTAAAAAAAATTCATATTTACACCAAAATTATGGACACCTTCATTGTCAACTCCCAAATTTTCACTTTCCATTCTCACGTCTTCTTGATAATTTTCATTATCACTTTCAACATGTTTAACATTTTCATTTTCAATAACTTGTTCAACATTTTCAAATTCAATTTCCTCTTCACTTGAACATTAGCAACATTTAACATACCTTGTCTTCTCCTCTTATGACCTTCTCTATCTCTTTCTCTATACACTTCAATTTGATCATTTGAAAGCTTTCTTATGCATTTAGACTTCTGACGACTACTACTACCCATTTACCTCCACAAAGATGCTCCTAAATGATTGACAATGTAAGATTTGACTTTAAGAATATCTCAAAAGCACAAATTTGTCTCAACATGTTTGAAAACCTGTGATTCTCGACAAAAACCAAAATGTGGGGTCGTTGGAATCCACTAAATGGCCCACAAGGCTCTTTTTTATTTACAAAAATCGGATTATATTGGATATTCAATTTTAATGCATAAATTTGGGGTCCCAAAAATAAATCCCATTGTTGCCTTTTTTTTTATTGTTGCCACATTAATGGTAGTGGCACAAATCAAATATCCAATTTTAGTACTCATATTTTAGAGAGAGAGAGAGAGGGGGGGGGGGGGGGGGGGGGGGGAAGGAAGGGAGAGAGAGATTAGGGGAGACGTGGGGGAGGGGGAGAGAGGGAGGGAGGGGAAGGGAGAGAGAGATAGAGAGAGAGGGAAGGGGAAGGGGTCATATTGTGTCCTAAGGGGTCGTATTGTGTCCTATGACCCCTTAGGACACCATATGACCCATAATGTGTCAAATATTTGTAAGCAATATTGGCTCTTCTTTTTATATTGTAATAATGGTTCATCTTGCCACCTTATGACACACTATGATCCCTTATGACACCATATGGTGTTTTTAGGGGTTGTATGGTGTCCTAAGGGGTCGTGGGATACTGTATGACCCCTAAGGACAACATATGACCCCTTATGACACCATATTGGATTGTTATGGGTCCTATAGTGTCCTAAGGGGTCATATTGTGTCCTATGACCCCTTAAGACACCATATGACCCATTACGACACCAAATTGTGTCGGTATGGGTCATATTATGTCCTAAGGGGTTATATTGTGTCATATGACCCCTTTAAGACAAGAATATGATCCCTTAGGACACAATATGACCCATTATGACCCAATATGATGTTGTTATGGGTCATATGATCCCTTATGACTCCCTATGACACCATATGGTGTCGTTAGAGATCATATGGTGTCCTAAGGGGTCATGGGATACCATATGACTCCTAAGGACAACATATTATTTTTTAGGACACCATACGACCCCTAACGACACCATATGGTGTCAAAAGGGGTCATATGACCCATAATGACACCGTATAGAGTTGTAAAGGGTCATATTGTGTCCTAAGGGGTCATATTGTGGAATATGACCCCTTTAAGACACCATATGACCCCTTAGGACACAATATGACCCCTTATTACACCATATTGGGTTGTTATGGGTCCTACGGGGTCATATAACCCTCTCCCCTAATACACACACACACACACACACACACACACACACACACACACACATATATATATATATCTCCCTCTCCCATAGTCTTTCTCTCTCCGTCTCCCCTAATCTCTCTCTCTTTATCCCTCTCCCCTAATATTTCTCTCTCTTTCTCCCTTTCCCCTAATCTCTCTCTCTCTCTCTCTCTCTCCCTCTCCTCTTATCTATCTCCTCCTCCCCCCTCCCCTCTCTCCCCTACTCTCTCTCTCTCTCTCTCTCTCTCTCTCTCTCTCTCTCTCTCTCTCTCTCTTCCCCCCCTCTATCCCCCACTCCCTAATATCATATACTAATTTATTTATAAATTAATATATTGTACATTAATATATTATATATTAATAAACATTAGATTAATTATGTGCAAATTTAGTTATTGAATTTACTTATTAAAATCGGATATCCAATTTTAATGCATAAATTTGGGGTCCCAAAAATAATTCCCGTTGCCGCCTTTTTTTTTTACTATTGCCACTCCCCCCTCTACCTCTCCCTAATATCATATACTAATTTATTTATAAATTAATATAAATTATATATTAATATATTACATATTAATAAACAATAGACTAATTATGTGCAAATTTAGTTATTAAATTTACTTATTAAAATCGGATATCCAATTATAATCGGATATCCAATTGTACCAGCATCTGATTCTATCTGATACAAATTTTAAATTTGAAATTTTGGCTCGGATTTGCTTTGGGATTTGGCTTGGAAGTGACAAGCCTAGAAAGTCAATTGAAAAAATGTGTTTTTCAGTATTCCTCGATTTTCTAGAGTTTACACTGGTGGCTGACAACTTTTTTATAGCCAAAAATGATAAAACAAAAAGGGGTTTTTAAGGACGTTCTTAGCTTTCCAACAATATAAGGCTTGTCTTATTTTGACTTTAATAAATAATTTTTATTTATTTTCTAATTGAATTCTGACAAAAGTCCTGATTGATAGATTGAATGAAAAATACTCATAAGTTTCAAACGGTATAACATTTTTTAATCCGAAATATGCATCACATCCTATGCTTCGTCTACTATAGGGAAACATTAAAAAAAAATGAATTTCATAAGGTTTTGACCAAGTTAAGGTGGTCAGACGTAGGAGTTTTTGAATTTCTAAAAAGTTGTAGTAAAAAAATCATAAACAATTATTTACTTTATAAAAAAATATGTGTCACATCTAGACATGAGTCTAATACTTATATTATAAATCTTATAAAAAAATATTATGATTTTATTGTGATTAGGGTGGTTAGACATACGCTCACTTCTTATCTTTTTCCTAGAATTTTATTACCACTGCATTGAAATTTGAAATTTTCATCAAATAGAATTATTTTTTCCAGAAAAAAACTAGTCGCTTAGAAACTAAATTCAATTTTATATGGATTCTTTTCTTACATATTTTAAAAATAATGTTCACAACTTATTAAAATTTTCATGTCCAGTTGCATAACTCTGATTTTCTAAAATTTCATTGCCACTTAAGGGCCTGTTTTGGCACACCATGATCCTGCACATACCCAGGGAATCTTGAAAAACCAAGATATAATTTTGTAGGGACCCCTCTCGTGGACTCGTAGGTTCAAACAGACCGTTTGCAGGTGCCACGGATTCCGAGTTAGGGCTCGTTCAAGTTTGACAATTTTTAGCACTCAGGGTGCTCAAGGGATGACACCGGTAGGGTATGAACCCGAGCGTTCGACTGAGTCGGGGTGGGGGGGAAATAGGAGAATGCATAGGGTAATAATGCCTAGCTAGACATGTCAGAACCGACGGTTCATGATCAAAATGAGAATAATGAGAAATTGGCCACATGACAATATTTGATTGAATGAGACTGACGATTTTTTTGCCAATTGAAAAAATGTTGCCCTAAAAAACCATAAAAATTATTGAAAAAATGAGATAGGCTTTTGTAGGGACCCCTCTCGTGGCCCTGTAGGTTCAAACAAATCATTCACAGGTGCTAGATATTTCGAGTTAGGGCCTATCAAAGTTTGACAAGTTTTAGCACTTAGGGTGCTCAAGGGACGACTTCGGTAGGGTATGACCCTGAGCGTTCGAACGAGTGGGGGGGGGGGATAGGAGAATGCATAGGGTAAGAATGACTAACTAGACATGTCGAAATGGATGGTTTGTGATCACGACAAGTAGAACGAGATCACGATGAGCAAAACAATCTTGAGCAATTTTGCCAATATCAGTAACCTATGACTAGACATAACAAATATTTGTCTAGATGACCTTATTACATAAAAAATGATTATATTTCACCTTATTTACACTGAGAATCCATCAAAATAGTTGTCTTCCAAATTTGACCTCGTGGAGGCCTAATGAGCAAGGAGGTCATTAAATTTGGTGAAGTTGCCAAAGGCAACCAAATTTAACACTTATGATTTAGATGAAATGAATTATATATAATTTTAAGAATATACAAACAACACTTACAATGAAATGAAATGAATTATATTGTTCATTAAATAATCATTATTAACCATTGTTAATTATTGGATTGAAGATTAAAGTTTTCCATGATAACACCATGCACACATGACCAACAATTTATATGATCAACTATCAACTTCTGTATATATGAAAATGTCAAATGATTACAAGTGTATGTCCATACACAAATATGGCATAAACGCCAACTCAAACACAATCTATGTCTATATACGGGAATGCATGTCCATATACAAAATATACATGCCAACTAGACATGTAAGCATCCAAAAACTATCTATAACATCCTAAGCTACTGATGGATCATCAAAATTGATCCTCTTCACCGCATTGCTCGGCTCTGAAGGATCTTGCACAAGAAAATACAAACCACGATTAAGATTAGTTATATTATATAACTCACATTCGAAAAGTTAACATAAAAAAATGAAATATAATTGAACTATTCTTGTTTACCTCATATCCATGTTTTCTCTTTGGCTTTGGAGGACTCTTGATGTATGTCTTCAGTAGAGGAGGTATGCTTTCAATATTTTCATACACAACCTACATATGTTCATAAACATGACATTGATATAAGTTAGCATATAATTGTCACTAATAATAACAAATTATATCTACTAAACACAACATAAAATAAACACACATGTACTTGAGGCATCTCTTCTTCTTCTTCATCTTCAAATATAGTGGGTGTAGTCCACAAGGATGTGAAGCCAAGAATTTTCTGTACATATACACAACAAGTATGTGAAACTATCAATCTGTGTCTAGATGCATATAATCATTATAAGTTATTTAAAATATTTTATTAAATCATATTTTCATTCAATTACCTTTCCCTTGTCTCCAACTACACTACCAGATCCCAAATCACACAGCCCTGCACTCGTGCTACTTGTGCCCTACAAGAGTAAAATAAGATATACATGCAAGTTTCTACAGAATCTAATTAATACCAATATAAATGATGAGCATGTATGTACAATATAATACAAATGACTAGGTGCAATAATATATGTACCGTAAAGCTATCAAGGCCAAATAAAATGACCATCAAGGTACCCTCTTCGATTTGTCTCAACTCCTCCTTTGCCATCAACTATTAATTAGACCATGCAAAGAAAAATTAGTATTTAATATTATCTAGATTATAAATATTCATTTAAAATATAGAATGAATTGTGAAAATACAAAGCTTACCACTACATCATCAATGTATGATGGAGGTGCCTCCTCGCCTCTAGCATGCAAGGACTCTCTAGGGTATCCTCCAGTCCCTGTCATAACATTTGGGGCATCATGCATCTCATGCACCTCATAATTTGCAGTGTGCGCAGGAGGATCAACAGGTTGTCCAATTGGACCCAAACATAGGTGCCCACACATGACACAACTATGGGGAACACAGATGTGTGGAGTTGAGGAGGATGTGTTAGTGCCACTGGATGCACCACTACCATCAAAAGTAGGTTGAGCTACTGCCCCAACCTGAGAAACCAAAAGGCTACTCAAAGAGTGAATAGCCGATATGGTCTGTGATGCCGCCTCACATATGATATCTGGATGCTGCACTGGAGGTGGGGGATCAACAGGAGGAGGGGGGAAATATGGGCCCTGGACTACTCTGACTGCCCTAGGTATATTTTGGGGCATACCTGAACCCACACCCTGGAAAGGTTGGATGTCAAAGTAGTTCACATGTTTTCCTAAAACAAACTCAACATACAATTTTTTGATGAAGTAGAAGGGGACACCAAGATTGTTGTTGGGTGGTTTATCGAAAACCATCCACCAACGATCCCAAAAGTTTTTCACAATATCATCATTTGTGCACCATTTAATAGAAAGTTTTGTTTTTCTGGGGTCTACGGGTTGACCAGTGCGAGGATTCACAAACAATGTGGCAATAGCGGCTTTGCATATCTTGAGATCCTTGATCTCCTTATAGGACAAGTCATCCACATATTGTTTTCTCATAGAATCTCGCCACAAAAGAGCTCGACATTGTGCTCCTTAATGACGGTTTCTATACTCTTTATGATGGATGTGAGGGGATCAAACATTGGGTTCAGATGAGGGATCCTATGATAGACATCTGCAATCCCCCTCAATTGGTTCAAATTTTGTGCAATTAAATCCTAAATTGAAGGGGGTTTGGCAAAGGAGGGTTTGGTTGTTGTGGTTGTGGTTGATCAATGTTTGCACTGTTATCCCCCATTTTTAACCTAATTGAATGTAAACAATTGAATTTAGTTAACAAATTTGAACAATTTTGTATTTGATTTTAAAAAACCTAGTTTTCATGAAAAAACCATATTTTGAATGAAAAAACAAATAAAAATTAAAAAAATGAAAAAATTTGAATGAAAATGATGAAAAACAATGAAAATCCTACCTTTAATTGGTTGTTTTTGCAAATTTGGGTCACAAAATCGGATATCGGATTTGGTAGAAATCATACAGCCCGTGGGTGAAAAATAACCCACTGGCTGTCACAGTCCACTTATATTGTCTCAGAAAATCGAATATCCGATTTTTATAGTTAAATTATTTTAAAATAACATTATATTATATAAGAGAATAAAATATTATATAATATAATATATTATTATATTATATATTATATAATACTATATTATATAATATGTATTATATAATATATAATATATAATATATAATATATAATATATTATATAATATATAATTTATTTTTTAATTTAAAATTACCTATAAAAATTGGATATCCGATATTGTTAGATATTCGATTTAATTAGATATCCAATTTGCCTAGGTGTTTACCATGCCAAGGTGTACTGACACCTAGGCCAAGCAAAAAGTCAACATGAATTTTCGCGTTTTTAGGCGAGTGGAAAAGTCTATTTTTTTTACATCACCACTTTTTGGCCCCTCGTGATCCTGCACTAACCCACCCATTAAGTTGGGCTCATCCCTCTAGCTTTTGCCCGTCTTTAAAAAAATGCGTCCTTAAATGCCAGCCCTCCTTTATCTTTGTATGCACATACTCCAAAACTATATCTCATAGTTTTAACACTTATTTACACCTACCTCCACATATCAATTAGGCATCAAGATTTGACAATATTCTTGCCTAGAGTCATTTCTATGGTTGCAAGGTCATTCCTCATACATGTAGACTATCCCCTTTTAATTTCGCAACCTAAGTCAACTTAGCATACCTTTGCATGATTTAGTCCTAAGTGCATGTGTTTGAGGCATTTAATTACATGTATTTCACTTCTCTAATCTATTAAGCATTCTCTCTCATCGTAACATTTTATCAACAACTAATTCACTAAATTTCTCATTTATTGTAACTTAATGGATTTTTATTCATCTAAAAATATAAAAATAATAAATAATGTCAACTCTTATTTTTCTAATTAGACCAAATTGATAGTCTAAGTAGAATATTAAAATATTGTATAAATCAATTTTCTTGCACACTTAGGATAGATTAAGTTATCCTTTACATTTTTGTGAACCTATCTATAGAGTGGGAAAAGTGAACCACTATGACATGTGATTAAAACCCCCAAGAACTCACTAATCTTTCTCTCCACTCAATGATAAGAACAAGGCACTAAGGCTGTCAATTACTAACTGATAAAAAAATGTTTTGATAATAGAACTCGAAAGCACAAGTCATAGAGATTGTATGGCAACTACATAAGATCTCTGTCTAGGATGCACTTGTGAGTCAAAGACGATGGTGCGATGCATTGACATCATGTACAAATAGAGAAAAACAAATGTACCAAAAATACAAATGTGAAAGAACCTCAAATTTTATGCTTTAATAATATAGAAAATATAGAATGACAATAACAAAGCAAATAGGGTATGTGCAAGATCATGGTGGGCCAAACAGACCCTTAAGTGGCAATCAAAATTCAAAAAATTGAGTTAGGCAACTTGACGTAAAAATTTGAATAAGCTATCAGCATTATTTTAAAAATATGTAAGAATACAATTTGTAGTAAATTGAATGTAGTTTCTAAGCTACCAGTGGTTTTCTAAAATAAAATAAAAAATCTATTTGACAAAAATTTGAAATTTCAATGCAGTAGTACTAAATTTCAAGAAGAAGATAAGAAGTAGGTGTCTATTTGACCACCTTAACCACAATCAAATCATAATATTTTTTTCATAAGATTTTAGATATAAGTAGAAGATTCATGTTCGGATGCGACACACATTTTTTTGTAATTTTTTTCAAATAAATAATTAATTATGATTTTTCTACTACAAATTTTTAAAAATATAAAAAATTGTATGTTTGACCACCTTAATTTGGTCAAAACTTTGTGAAATTCGTTTTCTTTTAAAAATCTTACATTATGTGAAGCATATAATGTGACATGTTTTGGATACAAAAAATGCAATATCATTTGAAAGTTATAGATGTTTTTCAGTCAACCTATCAATTAGGACTTTAGTTAGAATTCAATTAGAAAATGAATAATAATTATTTATTAGAGGCAAAATATGGAAAAACTTATATTATTGGAAAGCTGAGAATTTCCTTAAAAAACCCTTTGCATTGCATCAATTTTGGCTAAAAAAAAAGTTGTCAGCCACCAGGGCGAAGTCTAGAAAAGTAAGGAAGACTTAAAAACACATTTTTTTCTGTTCACTTTCCAGGTTTGGCATGTCCTAGCCAAATCTCAATGCAATCCCGAGACAAATACCAAGGTTGTTGATTTATGCGAGAGGAATTGGATATCTGATATGAACCCAATATTCGATTTTTATTATAAATATAATTAATAATAAATAATAAATAATATATTATTATATATTATATTATTAATATATAATATATTATATAAAATATAATATAAATTATTATAGATTTTTTTTTTGATCGGTAATGGGTTGAAGCCGCATAATTTTGAATTATTATTATTATTATTGTTATTATGTTTATGTTTATGTTTGATTAGATTGACCCTAGACCTTCCCCATTTTTATGGAAGGCCAAGAGTCACAGCGTAGAATTCATTTTAGATGTACCTATTGGGAGTTGAACTTGGGTCTCCATAGTGAGAACCCAATGTTTTAACCAGTTAAGCTCAACCCCTTGGATAATTATTATAGATTATTAATAATAATATATTTATATAAAATATCCCTGAGGGTGTAGATGGGTTGGTTAAGCTGTTGAAACACATGGACAACTGACACAGATTCAAACCTCGATCCAACCAAAAGAGATGGTTTCCTAAGCCACACCCAAGTGGGGTCTATGGGTTCAACATGTGAGCTAGAGAACTAGTCTCGCCTTGCTTGGACTAACTCAGTAATAGGGTCGCTTGAGTGAGTCGTGGGGACTCTAAGATAACAATATATAGACATATAATATAAATAATATATTATAATATTAATATATAATAATTTATACTATATATTAATATCATAATATATTAATATATATAATAAAATATATTATTAATATATTCATAATATACTAATAATAAAACATATCGTATATCGGATATGTATCCAATATCCAATATGGCCGAACTAATTTCATGCCCTTTCTCACAAATATTGGATATCGAATAATATTCGATATCCATTACCTTGTTTAGGAGAGAGAGAGAGAGAGAGAGAGAGAGAGAGAGAGAGAGAGAGAGAGAGAGAGAGAGAGAGAGAGAGAGAGAGAGAGAGAGAGAGAGAGAGAGATGTTGAAGATATGGAATGCTAAGAGGGGAGAGGTGAATCAATATTCCCTTGAGCTTATTAAAGATTCTAACTAACCAATGACATAACATAGTTTAAGAGCAATAAAGAAAATTAACTCATAGCATATAACATAGTTTAAAAAAATATTATGATTTGATTATGGTTAAGGTGGTCAGATAGACACCACCTTAATCATATGGAGAGAGTGTTCTCTCAGGAATGATGCAATATGTAACTGGTTACACAATACAAGGGGTGGCTCATTGTCAGTTTGGGCTCACTACCCGAATACAAAAAGGCTCACTATTGGTTAATGGAAATGCAAAAATTGAACTATTAAGGTTGCATCTGACATATGCATACGTTACAATTCCTATGAAGTACATAAACTATCTCATACATTTACTATACTTAATCCGCACAACAATATTTACGTCCACAGTCTTTTTCGCATTTACACATAACACACAAATAGTTATTTTTCAACAACCATACTTCTAACATGCAACACTGATGGCAATATATAGCTGCATCAGTTTGACTGACAAGTCAACTCAATCGAAAAGGGGTGAGACCGAACTATCCATACGCTACAACAACCAAAATATCTCCACGCGATGTCGACTTCCAATCTTGAATCTTTAAACATCTTGAAGAGCACACTTCTAGCATATCTGGATAGGACTGGATCTAAAAACATCTCGAAGAATATGCTCTCATTTCTTTTGGATGGGACAAGATACAAAACATCATTTGGTAAGAGTAAATACCAGTCCCAAAGCTGTATGAAGTGAGTATAGCATGAAAAAGGAAACATCACATAAAGAAGCAAACTCCCAGACTGAATCACATACATACATTCCAGACCAAAAACATATCCACAACATCAATGTCAATAATGACAATAGGCTAAAAATCCCCCCTTTGTCATTGATGGCAATACAAAGTTATACATTATAAGTTTGCTTAAATTAAAATATTAACTATTTGAGAGGTTGCATAAAATAACATAAAAGTTAACACCTAACACAACTCCCCCTTTGACAACAATGACAAACGGTTAGAGAAAAAAGAGTTAGAAATAGTGCATAAATAAAAATGAAACTCCCCCTAAAGGGGACAACCACTATCATCCAAAGGACTTATTGAGATTCTAAGCATGTGTGGTCCAGGCATCATTGTGCATATCCCAGTAAGAGATGGCCTATGATAGGAACTCAATGTGAACTTGCATAGCTACCTGCAACTTTTTTGTCTCTTGAATGGAGCTGGCAACATAGTATGTGAATTGAGTGGCTCGGGAGAGGTCTCTGTTCATGATGGAAATATTGACATTGCTCAAATATCTCAATTTGTCTAAGGGAGGAATAATGTTGTCCCTTTGCTACTGCAATTCATAATACTCTTCATGGAGTTCCTCAATATTGGATCTTCCAGAGCCATATAAGTCCTTAAATAGTTTATAGTCTGCATAATCTTGCCATATCTTATCCTAAATAATATTCATTTCATCTTTGATGCTTTTGGAAGCATCTGGCCACTAAAGACTAAAGGCCAAGAGTATGTAACCATTTTCCAAATAAGACCAACCCTGAGAAATAAGTTGTTTAGCTGGTGATGTGCATATTCACACTTGGCTTGGAATTCATGCACAATCTTTTCTGTGTCTTCTTCTCTATCTTTTTCATACTTCTCTTTCAATTTCTCAATATGACTTCTCAACGAGGTGATCAACATTTTGCATTTCTCTTAATTGAGATTGTCTAGACCTACCTGACACTCAAGCATTCCAACATGGGGTGCTTCCAATAGGTCCTCAACAATCTTATCCTTTTTCTTAAAATCCTATCTTGCAGACCAAAGAAATGCTTCTCCAATCTCAAGCTTTTCAATCCGATCAACATTGGAGAAATCAACTGATTGCATGGAAGAGGTGATAAGTGGAATAATTAGAGGAGCATAAAATAGTTTCTTCCAAGTATCTTCAACAATACCAAAACTAGTACCAACTACTGTCACTAACCTAGATACCTGCACACTAGATTCCTTTTTCAGATTATCTTCCTTATCAATTGATGGAGCCTTGAGCTTAGGTTCATTCTTTTTAGGCTCGTCAGACACTTGATCATTTTGACTCTTATCAATAGAACCGTCAATTTATTTTCTTTTATCAGACTCTGAATAAACTAGAGGAACCTTAGAGGTTTCGGGAATATCCATAACACTATCCATAACATTATCCATAGTAGATGAATCATCAACTGTGTTATCATCAAGATTATCAATAGGGGTGTTACTAGGATTTATTGATAGATTCTCAGGCATACTAGTAGAAGTACCAGAATCAACATGAGGGAATAGACTAAGGTTATTAGCAATTGTCATTACAGTTTCCATGATCTCATTCTTAAGTTATTATTTGGCATTAACTTCTCCTAACATGAGACTACCTAGAGTCCTCTTGGATCTTAATTCAAAAACAATCTTTGATAAGAGTAGCCTTGTTATCATTGATAACTCAATGATGAACCATTAGTACCAAACCAGTACTGAGAGGGGGGGGGGGGTGAACCAGTACCAGCACAAATACAGTCCAAAACCGGTTTGATAGCAAATACTCCAAATGACTGACAAACAAGGACACTGGTAAAATAGAGTGCAATCGGTAACATTCAGTACAACTCAATCAGTCATGAACCGGTCACTCAATAAGCTTTCCTCTTAGCTCAATACTATAGTATCATTATATTCTCATGCATAAACAAGTAAACTTAACCATAAGATCTTCACAACAGTGAGTTCAATATGTTTTATAGATAGGCATAAAACATAGAACCTTCATGTGCTTAATAGGTAAAACAAAGCATCACAAGACAAAAGCATTTCACATGACACACATATTTTTTCATGTGGAAACCCAACTGGGAAAAACAACAGTGGGGATAAATACCCACAAGCTACCTTTTGAACTCTTTAGAAGTCTGCTCTGTTAGGAACCTTGTCCAGTTAAGGACATTACAATAGGTTTTGGTAGGAATCGATCCTGTTAGGGATCACCCGATTAAGGGATACCCGATTAAGGGTTAAACCCAGTAGGGTCACCTTGTTAGAGGATTTCAAGAACTCAATAGTTGAAAGGATATCCTAAGCTCTCTATCTTCTTAGAACTCATTAGCCTCGAGTTACCCAGTTAAGGGATTTGAATCAAGCTAGTTAAGACCACCCGATTTAAGGGATTTTGAATCAAGCCAGTTAAGGCTACCCTGTTAGGGGATTTTACAACTGTTGAAGTGGTTAGAGATCAATAGGTATTACAATGATCTATTAACAACACTCAATGCTAATGCAGATCCATTTAGGCTCCTCTTTTCCTTCTACACATTCACTTTGCAGGTATCTCTTCTCTCCTTTGGTCTGGCAAGAATTACTTATCACTTCCCTTGGATACACACTCACAACTTTTGCCAACAACCTTAGAAAGAAACACAACATCGACCTTATAGGAAACATATAGGTCGGTAGCAAAAACCCTAAACCCTAAACCTGTTAGGTTAAACAATTCAAGTGGTTCAATCCTAACCGTTGAATCATACTGCATTAAATGCAACAATCTTGAATCGATCTTAAGACATTCTCCATCGTCCATTATCCACTGATTTCTTGGCGGCTGATAACTCATCACACATTATCACCATTTGATAGACTTCACACATTCCCGAGGTAGACATGAATAGTCTTCTTCATGCAAGATCCTTAACGCGCACAGAGCTTACGTGGCAACACGATCTGTCCTCCATCATGCTACTAACTCATCACACAAAGATCACCGATTGAGTCACATAGACTTGAGGTACTCCAATCGAAAATCTTGAAGTAGAAGTTGCCTACCAACCGGTAGTCATACAATGCTTCCATGTGCCAGTTCCCATAACTACATGTCGGTTCACCTTGAACAAATATGCCGCTTCACTTTCCTTGAAAAAATATGCGACTTCACTTTGACATATAAATCGGTGCATACATATGCCGGTTCCTCTCTCTCTTCACCTACCACATGTGCCGGTTCACACCATGTCTCATATTGACATCAATGACAACATACAATATCATTATGTCTTCATGCCGGTTCACATAATGCCAACAATCTCCCCCTTTGGCATTGATGGCAATATACAAAAGATATCTTCTCTACTTCACATATTCTCCCCATTTGCTGTAGATATCTTTTCACTTCACTCCTTCTCCCCCTTTGACAACAATGCCAAAGTGGAGGTACAGTCATCACTGTTTCATCATGCTGCTCCCCTTGAGGAGTAGCATCCTTAAACACACCAATCAACCAAAGATTTGTCTTTCCAATACCTGACTGATGTGGAACAATCACTTTTAGTTTACCTCCTGAAGGGGCAATACCCCTAATTCACCTCTCAAATGCACAAATGTTGTCTTTGGGAGGGGCTTAGTGAATATGTCTGCTAACTGCTCCTTACTGGGCACATGCTCCAGTGCAATCTCTTTATTCTGAACCTTTTCCCTCAAGAAATGATACTTAAGCTCAAAATGCTTGGTTCTAGAATGTAAAACCGGATTCTTTGATATATTGATAGCACTTGTGTTATCACAAAATATGCTTACTAGTTCAGATACATGGATCTTGAAGCCTTCCAGTACATGTTTCATCCAAATTGTCTGAGTGCAGTTCATGAAAGCTGCAACATACTTCGCTTCCACTGTAGACTGAGAGATACAACTCTACTTTTTACTCATCCATGAGACCAGTATACCACCGAGAAAGAATGCACCACCAGTTGTGCTCTTCCGGTCATCCACATTACCTACCCAATCAGCATCTATGAACACTTTCAGATTGAAATTATTATTGTATGGGTACCACAATCCATAGTCAACTGTTCCCTTCAGATACCTAAGAATCTGCTTGACTGTAATCAAGTGAGATTCTCTTGGACTCTTCTGGAACCTTGCAATAATGCCAACTGCATGTGCAATATCCAGTCTGCTATGCACTACATAATGCAACTTACCAATCATTGATTAGTATTCCTTCTCATCAATCAATGCAAAATCATCCTCCTTTGTCAATTTGCAACTTGTCACCATCGGTGTACCAACCAGTTTGCTATCTTCCATGCCAAAAGTCTTCAACTCCTCTTTGACATATTTGGACTGAGTGATGAAGATTCCATCTTCCATCTGCTAGATCTGTAGTCCAATGAAGAACTTAATCTCCCCTATGAGTGACATCTCAAACTCTTTCTTCATCTCATCACCAAACTCATGACTCATCTTGTCATCTCCACCAAAGATGATGTCATCAACAAAAACTTCACAGATCAGAATCTGATCTCCTTCAAACTTCAAGTAGATATTGCTATCTTCACTTGTTCTCTCAAATCCAATCTTCACAAGATGGGAATGTAGGCGCTCATACCATGCCCTAGGTGCTTGCTGTAGACCATGTAATGCTTTATGTAGCTTACATACCATGTCACTCTCTTCAGATAGGGCAAACCCATCTGGTTGCTCAATATACACCTCCTCTTCAAGTACACCATTTAGGAATGCAGATTTTACATCCATTTGATATACCTTGAACCTCTTAAAAGCTGCATATGCAAGAAGCATACGAACTCCTTCCAATCTAGCTACAGGAGCAAAGGTTTCCCCATAGTCTTAGCTTCTTCTTGAGCATATCCTTTGCATACCAGTCTGGCTTTATTCCTAATCACTATGCTATCCTCATTCAACTTATTTCTGAACACCCATTTGGTGCCAATGACATTTTTATGCTCCGGTCTGGGTACCAAGGACCATGTACCATTTTTCTCTATCTGGTCAAGTTCTTCTTTCAATGCCTTGATCCAGTCTTCATCTTTATGAGCCTCTTTGAATGACTTAGGCTCAAATTTAGAGATCATACATGAGTTTTCTCTGATCTTTCTTCTGGTAAGGATTCCTGCATCCTTATCACCTATGATCTGCTTGGGATCATGATTCAACTTGACATATCGAGGAATGGTCTTAACTGGTTCTTGTTTCTTTTCTTCTTCATCCTCATCTTCATCAGTATCAACATTCACCGATTCAGGAACACTATTACTGGTACTCGGTTGACTAACAACCGGTTCCTAGAAGGTTGCAACTGGTTCATTTACAGCTTGCTCACTGCCGGTTTCCTCAGTCTTCTCAGAGGATTCATCAACTCTTACATTGATGCTTTCCATAATTCTTTGAGTCCTATTGTTGTAGCACTTGAAAGCTTTACTCTTGGTGGAATATCCTAGAAATATTCCCTCATCACATTTAGCTTCAAATTTGCCCTAATGTTCACTTCTCTTGATGTAACATTTGCTACCAAATACATTAAAGTAGTTAACCATAGGTGTCTTACCGGTCCAATACTCATAAGGAGTTTTGTCCTTACCCTTTTTGATGAGTACCCGGTTCATAGTGTAGACTACAGTGCTCACCGCTTCTCTCCAAAAGGTGTGAGCTACCTTTCCTTGGATCAACATGGTTCTAGCTGCTTCAACCATAGTCTGGTTATTCCTCTCTATTAGGCCATTCTACTACAGAGTCCGGGGGGCAAACAACTATCTCTTGATGCCAAATTCTTCACAATAATTGTTGAATTCATTGGAAGTGAATTCCCCTCCTTGATCAATTCTGAGACATTTGATCCTTTTACTGCTTTCTTTCTCCACTAATGCTCTGAAAGCTTTGAATTTCCCAAAATCTTTAGACTTGTCTTTCAAGAATGTGACCCACATCATTCTTGAGTAGTCATCGGTGAGAATCATGAAGTACCTATCACCCTGCACACTTCTAGTTTTCATAGGACCACATAAATCAATATTCACAAGATCAAGCAAGTTGTCAGCAGTGAAATATTTACCTTTAAAGGTTGAGGAAGACATTTTCCCCAATTGACATTCTCTACACAAGGTATTATCTGGTTTGCTCAGCACCGACAACCCTCTAACTGCCTTGATCTTACTAGCCTTCACAATGTTATCAAAGTTCACATGGCATAATCTCCTATGCCATATCCAGCTATCATCAAGCTTAGCCATAAGACATGTACTTATGTTTGCATTTAGATGAAATAGGTTACCTTTAGTCTGCATGCCAGTGGCTACCAATTTACCATCTTTACCTTTGATTCTGCAAACTCCATTCTTGAATTGCAGAGTGAGGCAACTGTCATTTAACTAAGCAACACTTAGAAGGTTGTGTCTGAGACCATCAACCCAGTACACATTGTCAGCACTACGCTTTCCATTCAAAGAGATGGACCCTCTGCCTTTGACCATGCATGGTGCATCATTGCCAAATCAAACCACACCACCATCATACTCCTCTAAGGATAGAAACTTGCTCCAGTCACCAGTCATATGGTGAGAACAACCACTGTCAATGATCCACTCATTGGAATCATCAAACTGGGAGACAAGAGCCTTCTTGTCTGCCACATCTTCCTTTACAGCAACAAACACAATGTCTTCATTCTCTTCATCTTCTGATTCCTCATCTGTGACACCTTCATCAACTGCCACAAAACAATTTCTCCGGTTTCCTCCTTTGAATTTCTTGAACCTTTCCAGTTTATCCTTGTTGTCACTATTAGGATAGTTCATAGCAATATGTCCTATCTAGTTATAGAAGAAACATTTCAAAGGTAGCTTACCTTTGTATTTACCAGTTCCTTTTGAGAATTTCCTGGCAAGAAGTGTTTCAAATTCCATCAGAAACTCTTCATCCTTCATTTCTCTGCTCTGATTAGGTTCCCCACTAGTGCTAGCCTCGTTTCCTTTTTTGGAAGGTATCACAGAGGCTCTAAAAGCTGATTCTGTCTTTTGAACACTACCATCAAAACTATTCAGCTCATAGGCTGTCAACTTGGCTATGATGGAGTCCAAGGATGCCTTAGACTTGTCTATTGATCTCAACTCCTGAATAGCAGCAACCCTTATTGCATAGACCGACAATAGGGATCTCAGGACTTTGCTTACCATAGTGGAATCTTCTATTTTGCCACCTGCACTCTTTATTTCTACAACAACTATTTTGATTCTTATTCCATACTACTAAATGGTCTCTCCTTCAACCATCCGCATGTCTTCAAACTTCCCTCTCAGGGTCTCTTCCTTAGCCTGTTTTACATGCTCATCACCACCATAGATATTTTCAAGAGCATCCCATACCTATTTGGGATTTGCCTTGTCCTGAACATCAATGAACTCAATGTTAGATAGACTACTGATGAGGCCTTCCATGACTTGCCCATTTTCTTGTATCTCTCTCTTTTGGTCATCGGTGAGAGTACCGATAGGAACAACATATACATTTTGAACATAACTCTAGTGTTGAACACCCATGCTTTTGATGAATATCTTCATCCTGTCTTTCCATATACCAAAATTTTCCCTGTTAAACTTTGGACCTTCCCTCTTCATCATTTGACTAGGATCTTTTCCTCAAGCGGTTAAGCTTACAACACAAACATAGAGGACCTGGAGAGCTCTGATACCAATTGATAACTCAATGATGAACCATTAGTACCAAATGAGTACTGAGAGGGGGGGGGAATCAGTACCAGCACAAATACAGTCCAAAACCGGTTTGACAACAAATACTCCAAATGACTGACAAATAGGGATACCGGTAAAACAGAGTGCAACCGGTAACATTCAGTACAGCTTAATCAGTCATGAACCGGTCACTCAATAAGCTTTTCTCTTAGCTCAATACTACAGTATCATTATATTCTTATGCATAAACAAGTAAAATTAACCATCAGATCTTCACAACAGTGAGTTCAATATGTTTTATAGACAGGCATAAAACATAGAACCTTCATGTGCTTAACAGGTAAAACAAAGTATCACAAGACAAAAGCATTTCACATGACACACATATTTTTTCACATGGAAACCCAACTGGGAAAAACCACGGTGGGGATGAATACCCACAAGCTGCTTTTTGAACTCTTTAGAAGTCCGCTCTGTTAGGAGCCTTGCTCGATTAAGGACATTACAATAGGTTCTGGTAGGAACTGATATTGTTAGGGATCACCCAGTTAAGGGTTAAACCTGGTAGGGTCACCTTGTTAGAGGATTTCAAGAACTCTATAGCTGAAATGATCTCCTAATCTCTCTAGCTTCTCAGAACTCATTAGCCTCGAGTTACCCAGTTAAGGGATTTGAATCAAGCTAGTTAAGACCACCCGATTTAAGGGATTTTGAATCAAGCCAGTTAAGGCTACCCTGTTAGGGGATTTTACAACTGTTGAAGTGGTTAGAGATCAATAGGTATTACAATGATCTATTAACAACACTCAATGCTAATGCAGATCCGTTTAGGCTCCTCTTTTCTTTCTGCACATTCACTTTGCAGGTATCTCTTCTCTCCTTTGGTCTGACAAGAATTACGTATCACTTCCCTTGGATACACACTCACAACTTTTGCCAACAACCTTAGAAAGAAACACAACATCGACCTTATAGGAAACATACAGGTCGGTAGCAAAAACCCTAATCCCTAAACCTGTTAGGTTAAACAATTCAAGTGGTTCAATCCTGACCGTTGAATCATACTGCATTAAATGCAACAATCTTGAATTGATCTCAATACACTCTCCATCGTCCATTATCCACCGATTTCTTGGCGGTTGATAACTCATCACACGTTATCACCGTTTTGACAAACTTCGCACAGTCCCGAGGTAGACAGGAATAGTCCTCTTCATGCAAGATCCTTCACGCGCACAGAGCTTACGTGGCAACACGATCTATCCTCCATCATACTGCTAACTCATCACATAGAGATCACCGATTGAGTCACACAGACTTGAGGTACTCCAACCGGAAATCCTGAAGTAGAAGCTACCTACCAACCAGTAGTCATACAATGCTTCCATGTGCCAGTTCCCATAACTACATGCCGGTTCACCTTGAACAAATATGCCACTTCACTTTCCTTGAACAAATATGCCACTTCACTTTGGCATATAAACCAGTGCATACATATGCCAGTTCCTCTCTCTCTTCACCTATCACATGTGTCGGTTCACACCATGTCTCATATTGACATCAATGACAACATACAATATCATTATGTCTTCATGCCAGTTCACATAATGCCATGCTGGTTCACATAATGCCAACAATCATGGGATAGAGTGAAACCAAAGTTAACTCAAAGACATGATCCTTAATGGATTGTTCTTCTTCCCCAACAATATGTCTTATCCTAATCAATTCATCATACAATTTTTTTGGAAAAATATTTCTAAACTAATCAGTCGCATCGTCATACTTGACACAGTAAAGCAAAAAAGCTTTAATAATATTGTTTTGATCCTCAACACTAGCCACAAAATAAAGACCGCCTACCTCTTCTCAGCTTGTACCTTGTGCAAGGGATTCACACAGACTTTCTACATCAAGGGGCTTCTTGACTTTCTTTTCTTTAGACTTTTAGACATGTGTCTAGTATTTCTCTACATCCTCCTCTTCTTCAGATTTAAGGATTAAGGTCTTTCTTTTAGCTTCTACTTTCTTCTTTGAGAAACTTGATTAGGGAAGCTCCTTCTGAGCAACTTTTGATACTTTAGATGCACTAGCAAGCCTTCCTGAACGTCTAATTTTAGTGATACCTTCCATAGTCAATTTGGCGTTATCCATGGATTCTTGAATCACTTTCCTCACCTTCTTTTCATGATCCTTCTTGGTGAGATCCATGCAGAAATACAAAGACTTTTCATTTGCAATCCCAAAATGTTCTTGAGACTCATCAACCAAACTCTACAATAGAAATTTGGCTACACCTTCAAGCATCTTAGGGGTGGCTTTATAGCAGAATGAACAAACCCAAACTTCCTTGGCACGACCACTTCCATATAGCATTTTTCAGTTGTGAGCACAAATGTAATGTCATTCTTGTACTTAACCACAATCTCCTTTGGGATCCTATCTCTGCTCTACATATTCATTTGAAAAATGGCAAAGAAACCAACAAATGCTTCATCTCTTGTCTTGTCATTGATGAACCCTCATAACTTATCAACAATCTGATGGGCTACAAGGTATCCAGAGACCAGAAAATCCTACCTCAATTGGGTAGCTCTTGCAAGAAATAAAATAGAATGCACAGGGATAGGGTACTAAATTTGAATGAGTGTTTCTTCTTCTAACATTGGGAAAAATTCCCTAAAAATTGTTGTTGAAGAATTTCACAAAGGTTGAAATCCTTGTTTAGCTCTGCCATTTCATACGCCATGTGAATTGTCATGGCTGAAATGGATTTTTCCCTATTTGTGAAATAAATCTTATTTTCGACCATCATTGACAAATACTTAACTACCGAATTCCAGACATTATTGATTTCCAAATAGTGCTTGTCAAATGTCGCACTGGTTAAATCCATAATAACCTTGTTCTTGGCAGATTTTGGACTGGGAATCTCTCCAGAATCAGTTAAGCTTAGTTATATCTTTCATTACATCCTTCGTTATAAGGTAGGTTTGATCTAACCAAAGGAATTCATCATGAAACATGCTCATGGATAACTTAACCCATTTTTTGTCATAATAAAAATTCAGTAAATTGTTCCATGTGTCTAATTTCTTCTTAGCTAGATTTGCAAATTCAAGCCTTACTTGGCTATACTCATTAATTATTTTCTTAGTCCACAAATCCAACATCTTCCTGTGATGATTGAATTCTTCCATCTTGAGATGAATATAAGACCGCACATCCTCAAGGGCATTTCAACTTATGGATATATTCAAGGGCATTTCTTAGATCTTTGCTTAAATCCATAAGTTCAATTGTCCATATCTCCTTCGAGTGGTTAAACTCTTCCAAATGACTTGACTCTGATACCAATTGTTGAATATCTAGAATATTGAGAAGGGGGGGGTGAATCAGTATTCCCTTGAACTTATTAAAGATTCTAACTAACCAATCACATAACATAGTTTAAGAACAATAAAGAAAATTAACTCATAACACATAACACATAACACTAGATTTATATGTGGAAAACCCAAAATGGGAAAAACCATGAAGAGAGTATTCTCTAAGGAATGATGCAATATGTAACTAGTTACAATGTACAAGGGGTGGCTCACTATCAGTTCATCTCACTACCAGTTTGGTTTCACTGCTGGATAATGGAGTACACAAAATTTGAACTATTAAGGTTACATTTGACATATGCATAGGTTACAGTTCCTTTGAAGTACACAAACTGTCTCATAAATTCATTGTACTTAATCCACACAATAATATTTACATCCATAGTCTTTTTTGCATTTACACATAGTACATAAATAGTTGTAACCAACAATTTGTGCCCACGATGAATAGAACGAGAATTTGCCTCCATTGCAACTTTTCATTGAATGCCTCTAACAATTTTGTATTAATTGATAATATTAAACCTAGGACACCAATTAGTGTGTGTGGTTTAAGGTTGGCCATATTTATATACTCAAATTACCATTTACCTTATCTTTTGAGTTGCCTGGCAACCAATTGGAAGAAAAACAATGGAGGAAGAATTTATTCCCAGTTCTCTAATATCTGTTGAAGAAAGAGAAAAAGACAGCTCTATAAGCCCAAATCTACTAGAGAGATTTTGGATTGAGTCAAAAGCTCTATGGAAAGTTGTAGTCGTTGCAATCTTCAATAAGTTTGCAATATATGGGTACTGTATACACCTAAAAATGGTTTGAAGATAATTAATTGAATAAGCAATTATTTAATTAATCTTCCTTTCCAATTTAATTGAATTCATTAGCAATTTAATTAAATTCCTCCACTCATCTACTTATTAATAAATCTAAGGAATTATTTAATAGGTTCATTTCAATAGTCCCATTTGATTAATTAATTCTTCCCCATCAAATTCATTTATTCTAAATCCCCTAATTAATTAAAAAAAATCAATTATGAGTTGTTGAAATTAATTAGCCTTTTCCTATTATTTGAATTTTTAAATTCAAATCCCCCACATGCCTCCTAACCATTTCTAAACCTAACCACTCCTAAACCTAACCCATTTCACCTAATTTTGAACCACATGTCCCCTTTCCTTGGACACTTTGCCTCTCATGAGCAAAGATTCTTGACACTTGTCACCAAGTGTTCCCTTTCCACCAACCTTTTCTCCAACCTCCTCCGATTTAACCATTGATATCTTCAAACTCAATCTTGACCGTTGATTCCTGCCACCTCACCCCTGGCCTTGGAAATCCTATAAATATCCCCCATGTTGGAGCACAAATCATCCCATCTCATTTTCATTTTAGGCATTGTTACTATAGGCATATAGCTCTTAGCATATCATTTGAGCATTGTTATTATAGGCATTTGCATCTTAGATCTAGCTTATTTTCTAGAATAATCATTGAATCATGTAGCTTAATCTCTCTTTTTGCTAGCTTAATTGCATCCTTATCATCTTAAATCCTCCATCTAGGTGTAGTCAAGTTAGTGGAACTTGCTTACCCCAATCTGAGAGCAAATCCACACTCACATCTATTAGGAGGCGATAGATCGCTTTGCCATGGTTTTATGTTTATTTTCTTTAAATTTGCTAATCATGCTCGTAATGATCTATTGAGTGTTTGTGTTGTAGCTACAAGTATCACACTTCATAGGCACGACATTTTGGCACCCACTGTGGGGCCAAAATTATCATTTTTGGCCTCTTAAGCTTCATCAAATACTCATCTCTGGTCGGGTCTGATTCAGAATATCGTACGAGCTCCTTTATAGCCTCGTACAAACTCCTTTTTGAGCTGGGATGAAAATCATTTCTTACTTGTATGAGCTCATTTCTCTCTTGTACGAGCTCTTTTATCTCTCACACAAGCTCAGAAATATTGTCGTACGAGCTGGTAAATCATGTTGTACGAAACTCTGCTTCTGTGTTTTTTAAAATAGACTTCATTTTTAGGGTTTTTATGCTTTAATCCGATTACTACTAATGCTAACCTTGGCCTGTTTGTGAGCTTTTTGGCAGCCTAACTAGTTTTTGCAGGACGTTGTCAAAGATTACGCTTGTCAAAGACTTATTTCAACAAAACACGTCATGACTACTAATGAATCTATTTTGTTGGTTGCCTAAAAAGAACTCAATCAAATTTTGTGTATTTCTTAAGTTTTTGTAGGCACACTTGTCTTTTGCTAAAGGAAATGAACAATCATGTATTATGTGTTTTTGATGATAGGAGAGTATGCTCTCACCTTTCTTAGGTGATCAGAAAGCTAGACTCATCTTTTACCTTCATTAGTGCATATCTTTAGTGAGCGTGCCCTCCCGAGGAGCTAATAACTCTTATCCATTAAGGCTAGCGAGAGGGGAACGACCTAAGTGGGAATGGCTAACGCCAAGAACTCCAACCCACTATAAAATAAACATGATTCGATGAAAATCAAGTCAACGACAGTGCTCGGGAATAGCTCTCCTCCGTACCTTCAGGTATATCAAACCTTGGTTTTCAAGGCTGGGAGACCTCTTAATTGAGTTTATACCTCGACGTGCCGAACAGATCCCTTACTAGTTCCAAATTAAAATTAGAAGCTACCCGATTCACCTCCGAAAGGGGGATAATCTTTGTGCAAGAGAGATAGTAACTCTCCCAAGACACTTGCCATATCATGCCCCCATTAGTGTTTGGAGTCGGATAATACGACGTTCAGAATCTATTGCATGAGACTCAACAGCCATATTCTGATTAGTTATTGGGTGTGTACCTAAGTTTGCAAGCAATGGTTTTCTCTCTTAGCCAACTTCCTTAGGGTTTAGCATGCTTTTGGTCACTTATCATATCACGTGTTTGTTGTGTATTCATCCCTAAATTGAAAAATTAGACATCTAAAACTAGAAAACATAAGCAAAACATCAAACTTCAGAGATCAAAATTCGACCAAACAAACATATTTGTCTCTGTCCTGTTCTTTGTTGTATGAGGCATTTATCTTGTCGTATGGCTTAGTAAAGTTTGTCGTACTATCTGGTGATTTATCGTATGAGATTCATCTTTTGTCATATGGCTCAGTAGGAATTGTCGTACGAGCCTATGCTTTTTCATATGAAATTCCTAGTTTGTCGTATGGTCTTGTATGTATTGTTGTTTGGGACTGTGTAGTCTATCGTACAAATCTCTGTATCTATCAGTCCAGAGCTGTTTCTTGCATGACGTTTTCAGATCTATCATTTTTGCTTGATCAATTTACAGGGAGCATAAACCCCTATTATCTGTCGCTTTGTGCTTAGATTGTCTTCTTGGTTCGCTTGGTCAAGTTATCATCCGTCAAATCAGATTCTAGAAATATACACCTTAAGATTTTTGAAGTAGTCACCCTCAACAAGTTCAAGATCTAACATCTCAAAGTGCATTATCACCCTCTTTGGTAAAATGATCACTCAAACATAGTTTCTCATCAGGATTTATCATCCTCTATCACGAAACTACAATGTTTGGTCAAGACAACCTTGTCCCACACCATAGGATATATCTTTCTTATTAGACTTGGCTTTTATCAAAATCATGATTGCACTCCAAAACCGAAGATCGAAAAACTTGCAAACTTTAAAACACTTGAATCCTCTTTTCCTGTCATATCACTCTATCATATCTACTTTGATAGGTGATCACTTATCGAAACAACTTTTAGACAATCAAATCCTAGTACAATATCCAATGCACGTGTATGCCCATTTTAACTAGAGCTCAGAGACGGGTATGTGCAGGATCATGGTGTGCCAAAACACGCCCTTAAGTGGCAATGAAATTTCAGAAAACCAGAGTTATGCAATTTGACATGAAAATTTGAATAAGTTGTGAACATTATTTTTAAAATATGTAAGAAGAAAATATATAGAAAATTGAATGTAGTTTCTAAGCTACTAGTTGTTTTTTGGGAAAAAAAATCCTATTTGATGAAAATTTCAAATTTCAATGCAGTGGTACTAAAATTTCAAGAAACAAATAAGAAGTATACGTATGTCTAACCACCCTAATCACAATCAAATCATAATATTTTTTTTATAATATTTATAATATAAGTATTAGACTCATGTCCGAATGTGACACATATTTTTTTAAATTTTTTATAAAGTAAATAATTATTTATGAATTTTTTACTACAACTTTTCAAAAATTCAGAAACTCCTACATCTGACTAGCTTAACTTAATCAAAACCTTATGAAATTTAATTTTTTTAATTTTTCTCTATAGTAGACGAAGCATAGGATGTGATGCATGTTTCGGATTCAAAAAATGTTATACCGTTTGAAAGTTATGAGTGTTTTTCAATTAATCTATCAATCAAGACTATTGTCAGAATTCAATTAGAAAATAAATAATAATTATTTATTAAAGTCGAAATAAGACAAGCCTTATATTGTTGGAAAGTTGGGAACGTCCTTAAAAAACCCTTTTCGTTTTATCAATTTTGGCTACAAAAAAAGTTGTCAGCCACCAGTGTAAAGTCTGGAAAATCAAGGAATACTGAAAAACATGTTTTTTAGTTGACTTTCCAAGCTTGTCAATTCCAAGCCAAATCCCAAAGCAAACCCGAACGAAAGATGGAGGGAAAAATTTATGTTTTAAAATTAGATATCCGATAAAATCGGATATCCATTTTTGAAAAAGTAAAAAAATTATTTTAGTAAATTGGGCATAACTTTTGCGTTTTATATCAAAAATTTGATTTTTTACAAGCATTGGAAAGGTAATTAAGATCTCTATGATATGGAATAGGTATATTTTCAATTATTTGTTTTCAAAAATAATTATAATTTATTTAAATTCATCCTTCATTTTTAAAACATAAAAAACTCATGACTTTTTCATATGATTTCCCCATTGCATGAATTTTTGTAACAATCATCTCAAAATAAACTAAATAAGTAATTAATAATAGAAAATTTATGAATTTTATTGAGTTTGATAAATTTTGATAAACCATGTTATCTATGTTTGTTCCTTTCTCCACCTCTCTCTCCTAAACCTATCACTCCACCTATTTGTTTCTTCCTCCCTCTCTTTTGTCCATATTTATACATTTCTCTCTAGACCTATATCTCTAACTATCATTGAATACCTCATTCATTCTCTCAAGCTCTACAAGGTTCTTATATTTCTACCTCTTCATAATTTCCTCATCTATGCCACTCTCTCTTCCCTAAGATCTAGACTAGTCTCTCTGCATTTCCTTCTCATCTCTAGCAACAAAATTCAGAGGAGACAAGGAGAGGCGTAGGGAAGTATCAAAAAAAGGAGAGGGTGGGAGAGGTGACAAGGAAAGATTAATTGGGGGGAAGAGAGAGTGTGAGAGAGAGAGCTAGAGGTAATTAGGTGGAAGGCGAAGGGAGAGAGGTAGGGATGATTGGGGTGAAGAGAGAATGAGAGGGAGAGTTTGAGATTATTAGGGGGTAGGAGGAGAGGGGGAGAGGGGAAAGTATCAACAAAGAGAGAAGAGAGATGGGGAAAGAGGTGAAGAGAGTCATAGAGAGTAATTAGGGGGTGGGGAGAGGGGGAGAGGGAAGTATTTATAAACTCATAGGAGGAGAGAGGTGATCAAGGGTAATTGAGGGAAAGATAATGTGAGAGAGAGTTGGGTGTAATTATCAGATAAGAAGAGAGGGAGAGATGTGGAGAGAGGTGAAGAGAGTGATAGAGAGAGGAAAATTAGGGGGAGCAGAGGGGAAGAGAGAAGTATTAACAAAGAGATGGACTAGAGAGAGGGTAATTAGGGGGCTCTCTCCCCATCTCTCTCCCCTCTTCCTTTGTTGATACTACCTCCCTCTCTCTCCCCCCTCCCCTTCCCCTAATTACCTTCTCTCTAGACCTCTCTCTTTGAACCTCTCTCCTCATCTCTCCCTCTCTCCCTTTGTTGATACTTTCCCATCACCCCTCTCCTCCCAACCCCTAATTACCCCCAACTCTCTCTAATTCTCTCTTCCCCAAATGCCATCTCTTTGTCATACCTATACTCACCTCTAACTTTACCATATGACCCCTTAGGTGCCGTTAGGTGTCATATTGTGTCCTAATGAGTCATGCTGTGGAATATGAACCCTTAGGACACCATATGATGTTGTTAGGGGTCATATGGTGTGCTAAGGAGTCATATTGTGTCTTAAAGGGTCATATGGTGTCCTATGACCTCTTAGGACACCATATGACTCCTTAAAACACTATATGGTGTTGTTATGGGTCATATGGTGTCCTAAGGGGTCATATGATATCCTATGACCCCTTAGGACAACATATTGTGTCGTTAGGGTTCGTATGGTGTGCTAAGGGGTCATAAGATATCATATGACCACTGAGGATAGCATATGACCTCTAAGGTGTTGTTAGGGGTCATATTGTGTCCTAAAGGGTCATATGGTGTCTCATGAACCTTTAGGACACCATATGACACCTTAGGGGACCATATGATGTTGTTATGGGTCTTATGGTGTCCTAAGGGGTAATATGGTGTTCTATGAGCCTTTAGGACACCATATGGTGTCGTTAGGGGTCATATGGTATCCTATGAACCTTTAGGACACCATATGACCCCTTATGTATTGTTAGGGGTTATATTGTGTCCTAACAGGTCATATGGTGTCCTATGACTCCTTAGGACACCATATGGTGTCTTTGGGGGTTGTATGGTGTGCTAAGGGGTCATATTGTGTCCTAAAGGGTGAAAGAACATCGTATGACCCCTTAGACACCATATGATCCATTAGGTTTTGTTAGGGGTCATACTATGTCCTAGGAGGTCATATGGTGTCCCATGACCCTTTAGGACACCATATGACCCCTTAGGACATCATATGGTGTTGTTATGGGTCTTATGGTGTCCTAAGGGGTCATATGGTGTTCTATAACCCCTTAAGACACCATATGATCCCTTAGGACACTATATGACGTTGTTAGGGGTCATATTGTGTCATAAGGGGTCATATGGTGTCCTATGACCCCTTGGGACACTATATGATGTCGTTAGGGGTCATATTGTGTTCTAAGGGGTCATATGGTGTCTTATGATCCCTTAGGGAACCTTATGGTATCATTATGGGTCATATGGTGACCTAAGGTGTGATATGGTGTTCTATGACCCCTTAGGACACCATATGGTGTTGTTATGGGTCATATGGTGTCCTAAGGAGTCATATGATGTCCTATGACCCCTTAGGACACCATATGACCCCTTAGGGAACTATTTGTTGTTTTTATGTGTTGCATGGTATCTTAAGGGGTCATATGGTGTTCTATGACCCCTTAGGATACCATATGAACCCTTTGGACACCATATGGTGTCGTTAGGGGTCGTATGTTGTGCTAAGGATTCATATGGTGTCCTATGACCCCTTAGGAAACTATATGACCCCTTAGTTGTTGTTAGGGTTTATTTTGTGTCCTAAGGGGTCATATAGTGTCTTATGACCCCTTAGGACACAATATGATGTCGTTAGGGGTCATATTATGTCCTAAGGGGTCATTTTGTGTCTTCTTATGTTCTAAGGGGTCATATGGTGTTATATGACCCCTTAGGATACCATACGACCCCTTGGGACACCATATGGTGTCGCAAGGAGTCGTATGGTGTTCTAAGGGGTCATATAGTGTCCTATTAACCCTTAGGACACTATATGACCCCTTCGGTCTCGTTAGACATCTTATTGTGTCCTAATGGGTCATATGGTGTCGTATGGCCCCTTAGGACATCATATGGTGTCATTATGTATTGTATGGTGTCCTAAGGGGTCATACGGTGTTCTATGACCCCTTAGGACACCATATGACCCCTTGGGACACCATATTGTGTCATTAAGGGTTGTATGGTGTGCTAAGGGGTTATATGGTGTCCTATTACCCCTTAGACCACCATATGACCCCTTAGGTATCATTAGGCATCATTTTGTGTCTCTAGGGCTCATATAGTGTCCTATGACCCCTTAGGACACTATACAGTGTTGTTAGAGCTCATATGGTGTATTATGACCCCTTAGGACACCATATGGTGTCATTATGCGTCGTATGGTGTCCTAAGGGGTCATATGGTGTTCTATGACTCCTTAGGACACCATATGACCCCTTAGGACACCATATTGTGTCATTAAGGGTCGTATGGTGTGCTAAGGGTTCATATGGTGTCCTATTGCCCCTTAGAACACCATATGACCCCTTAGGTATCATTAGGCATCATTTTGTGTCATTAGGGGTCATATGGTGGCCTACGACCCCTTAGGACACCATACAATGTCGTTAGGGGTCATATGGTGTATTATGACCCCTTAGGACACAATATGACCCCTTAGGTGTTGTTAAGGGTCATATTGTGTCCTAACAAGTCATATATTGTCCTAACACCCCTTAGGACACCATATGGTGTCGTTAGGGGTTGTATGGTGTTCTAAGGGGTCATATTGTGTCCTAAAGGTTCCTAGGACATCATATAACCCCTTAGGACACCATATGACCCCTTAGGTATTGTTAGGGGTCATATTGTTTCTTAAGGGGTCATATGGTGTCTCATGACACTACATGACCCCTTAGAACACCATATCATGTCGTTATGGGTCTTCTTGTGTTCAAAGGGGTCATATGGTGTTATATGACCCCTTAGGACACCATATGGTGTCATAAAGGGTGGTATGATGTCGTATGGTGTCCTAAGGGGTCATATGGTGTCCTATGACCCCTTGGGACACTATATGATGTCGTTAGGGTCATATTATGTCCTAAAGGGTAATATTGTGTCTTATGACCCCTTAAGACACTAGATGGCATTGTTATGGGTCGTATGGTGTTCTAAGGGGTCATATGGTGTTCTATAATGCTCTAGGACACCATATTATGTTGCTATGGGTCATATGGTCTCCTAAGGGGTCATATGGTGTCCTATGACCCCTTAGGACATCATATAACCCCTTGGGCATCGTTAGGTGTCATTTTGTGTCATTACGGGTCATATGGTGTCCTATGAACCCTTATGACATAATATGACCCCTTAAGACACCATATAGTGTCGTTAGGGGTCATATGGTGTCCTATGACCACTTAGGACACAATATGACCCCTTAGGTGTTGTTAGGGGTCATATTGTGTCCTAACGGGTCATATGGTGTCCTACGACCCCTTAGAACACCATATGGTGTCGTTAGGGGTTGTATGGTGTGCTAAGGGGTCATATTATGTCCTAAAGGTTCCTAGGACATCATATAACCCCTTAGGACACCATATGACCCCTTAGGTATCATTAGGGGTCATATTGTGTCCTAAGGGGTCATATAGTGTCTCATGACACCATATGACCCCTTAGGACACCATATCATGTTGTTATGGGCCTTCTTGTGTTATAAGGGGTCATATGGTGTTATATGACCCCTTAGGATACCATATGACCCCTTAGGACACCATATGGTGTTGTAAGGGATCATATGGTATTATAAGGGGTCATATGGTGTCCTATGACCCCTTATGACACTATATGACCCCTTAGGACACCATATGACCCCTTGGGACATTATATGGTGCTATGGGTTGTATGGTGTCCTAAGGGGTCATATGGTGTCCTATGACCCCTTAGGACACCATATGACCCTTTAGGATGCCACATTGTGTCATTAGGGGTTGTATGGTGTCCTAAGGGGTCATTTGGTGTCTTATGACCCCTTAAGACACCATATGGTGTCATTAGGGGTCTTATTGTGTCTTAAGGGGTCATATGGTGTTTTATGACCCCTTAGGACATGATATGACCCCTTAGGAGACCATATGGTGTCGTTAGGGGTCATATTGTGTCCTAAGGGGTCATATGATGTTCTATGACCCCTTAGGACATGATATAACCCCTTAGGAGACCATATATACTAAGTTTCAAATAAGGAGAGATATAAGGGTGAAGAGAGATGAAGAATTAAAGAGAGGGAAAAGAACTAAAGGACAAGGACATAAATAAAGATATAGATATTAAGGAGTATGAAGTGAGAGGGAGAAAAACTAAAGGACAAGGATGGATAGAAAGAGGTAGACATATCTAGATATTGAAAAGGAGAGAAGAAGATAGAGATAAAAAATGAAGATAAAGGGAGAGGGAGGTGAATAGATATAGAGAAAGAGAGAGGTAAAGACAAAGATAAATATATGAAGAGATGGAGAAAAACAGATAGAGAGGGGTAAAGAGAGAGATAAAAAAGGAAGAGATAGAGAGATATAAAGGAAGATAAATATTGATAGATAGAGATATATAGATAGTGCAAGAGAGTGAGAAAGAGAGATAGAGATTATAGATAGGGATAGATAGAGAGGGAGAGAGAGAAAGAGGAAGATATAGAGATATAAAGGCAATATAGAGAAGGATGTGGGGAGAGCCAAAGATATATAAAGATGGAGTAAATAAAGAGATAAAAGTAGAGAAAGTGAAAGATACTTCAATAGGGCAATAGAGGAAGAGATAGAAAAGTAGATTAATCATGTATAGAGGAAGATATATAAAGATAGAGGAACATATAAAAAGAGAGATTGATAGGGAAAGAGATGGAGATGTGAAGATGGAGATAGAGATAGATATGGATAGAAAGTGATAGAGAGAGTAAGACAAATGGAGGGAGAGATGGAGTGAATAAGTGAGATTTAGAGATAAGGAGATAAAAATATACATGAAGATAGATGTATAGGGATAGAGAGAGAGAGGGGACAAGATAGGGAGAGAAAGGAGGTGATAGAGACAAGTAATATATAAGTATAGGTAGGATAAGGTAGAGGAGGGAGATAAATAAAGATAAGAGAGATTATTAGAGAGAAATATAGAAATAAGGAGTGACAATGATGGAGTGGGAGAGAGAGAGAGATAGGAATAGAAAGATGGAGATATATGTAGAGATGCATGTAACTTGGGAATTTATTTATCTAGATGGAATGAGAAAATAATTTACATAAGTAGAGAATAAAGAGATATATAAAATATATTATATAAGTATAGATAGACAAGTGATAGATAAAGGAGGTGATAGGAAAAAAATGAGACTTTGTATGCAAAATTTGTGAGTATTTAAAGTTTTAAAATTGAGGAACTAAATTCAAATGATTATAATTAATTTTTGGTTTATAATATCATAAAACTACCTCATCCATTTGATATTTCTCTGAATTACCTTTCCAACGCCTGTAAAAAATCAAAATTTTGATAAAAAACGCAAAAGTTATGCCCATTTTACTAAACTATATTTTTTATGTTGAGAAAAACGGATATCCGATTTTGAAAGTATGATATCACAATAGTGACATCACAAATCGGATATCCGATTTGGTTTGGTATTACCAAACCAAATTCAAATTTTGCCCGACCCAAACAAAAAGTTAGCAGATTTTGGTGTGTTTGGGAAAGTTGAAAACGCATTTTTTTCTCCATTGCCACTTTTTGGCCCCCCATGATCTTGCACATAACCAAATGAAAGATTGCAGAAACAGAAATAAAAATGTTTGAAATAACTGAAGATCGTAGAAACATGGAACACGAAGATGAAATACAAGTAGAAGAGGAAATAACAAAACGACATGTCCGAGACATCAAAAAAGATCCTCAATTCGATAAATTTATGAAGAAAATATTGGAGGAAGAAAAAGAAAGATATTTCCTAATGTTAGCAAAATCTGGTGCTACACTTCCCCAAGATTTTGATGTGAACAAATTGACACAAAAGAAGAGTGACCTCCCCCCTTAATAACAAACAATATGAGGATATTTTTGGTCTCAAAATTAATGACACATCAATTCCTAGTAACACTAGAACCAATGAGGAAACTTACATTCCCAATGAAGAAACTTGATGAGATTATTTTCAAAAAGCTTAATTGGAATAGCTATGGAATGGTTCTTCAAACTTCCACCTGGAATCGGATCATTCTCAGAATTGGTAGATAAGTTTGTTTCACAATACTCTTACAACATACAACATGAAATAACAATGCTAGACCTATGTAACACCAAACAAAAGAGTGGAGAACCTTTCATGACATTTTTACAAAGATGGAGACGGTTAGCTTCACGGTACCCCCGTACAGTGCTAGAATATGAAAAATGGATATATTCATCGACAACTTAAATGATCAAATGAGTTACTATTTGAAAATGCAAGGAAATCAAAATTTTGGAAAGATGATTGATAATGGAATCAGAATGGAGGAATCAATGATAAAGAAGGACAAGCTGAAAATATTCAAAGATGAAGTTCATCCTCCTAACAACACTAACAACAACAATGATAAGCCAAAATTTTGGAATAGAAATCATAATTTCATCAATGATGGAATAGTGGATAACAACAATGTAAAACCAAAACAACCAGTTTTAAATTTATCCACTCACTTAGCACCAGCTTAGCAAAACAACAATCACCAAAAAACAACTATCAAAAATTTCTTTCGAAGACAATTTACAAACATCGGTGAACCCCTTGGATCCGCATTAAAAATGCTTCTCGCAAACAAATTAATTACTTTTCCCGAAGGAAGGAACTACGAACCTCAAGTGAAACCCGCTTGGTGGAATGACAACCATTATTGCAATTTCCATCAAAAGAAAGGACATCACACAGATAATTGTTAACGATTGAAACACGTCATCCAAGATTTGATTGATAATGGAGTAATAACTGTAGATGGACATACGATAAATGAATCTCATATAGCTTTTAAAACTCCACTTCCAAACTATGAGAAGGGTGAATCATCAATAGCGCATAATCGTAAGGGTAAAGCAAAGGTAAACTACGCTCATACATATGATAATATGGTAAATGTGATTGTAGTTAAAGAAAAACAACATCAAGAACCTACTCATGCTATCACGAGAAGCAAAGCTAAAGTTGTTTGGCTGAGTCCTACCCCTAACATGTCATTCACTACAAAACAATATAGAAAATGCCTGCACAAATATCCATCTTAGAACTTTTAAAGCTTTCACCTACACACAAAGAAATCTTGAATGAGCATTAGTTGATACGATAGTGTCTAAAGACCTTGATATAGATCAATTCCAAACCATGGTGGGACACCTCACAACCCCTCACTGCTTATCCTTCACTGAAGAAGATGACTTGTCCTTGCAACATCCCCATAATGCTCCCTTGCATATCAAAGTCCTCATTCATAAGATGCGAGTTAAACGTGTCCTAATAGATGGAGGAGCTAGCTTAAACATTTGTTCATTGAGTCTTGTTTGTGCTCTAGGTTATTCAAAAAATGCAGTTGATCCCTGGAAAAATATTACCATCAAAGCATATGATGAAGAAGAGCACTCCTCTAAAGGAGTGGTGATATTACCCATCAGAGTGGGACCTTTGCAGAAAGACAAGGCTTTCCAAGTTCTAGACTTGGACTTATCATACAACATACTCTTGGGAAGACCCTGGATTCATGAAATACAAGTTGTACCATCAACATATCATTAGTGCCTAAAATTTCCCTACAATGGGCAGGAAATCACGATCTCAGCAAATTCAAATCCATTTTAGTACTACAGTAATCTCAAACCAGCTCAAGAGGTCATTGTTCCTCATAATAGGGAGGCATCACCTTCAAACACACAATCCAAAGAAAAATCATTTGCCTCAATTTCATCAAGTATGGAAAAACAAATGCAGCTAAGAGATCGATGGAATGGAGAATATTCAATATCCCAATTACTACTCTCTCCTAAATCCTATGAAAAACCATCAAAATCTAAACAACAACCAATTGTGAGACATCTTCCAATATTTGATGGAGCATTTGTTAGTGCTGGGACCTTGTCAGAGGAAACAAAAGACAAAGATGAGATACAGTGGCTATACAAAGATGAAGAAGTCCAAAAAAAAATCAACAATGTCATAATACCTACAACACAATATGGAAAAGGATTTAGCATTCTTCAAAAAATGGGATACACTAGAACAAGTTCTATAGGAAACCAAAAAGAGGGAATCTCAGAACCTATCCAACGTCACACCCAACAAGCTACAGACAAAGAAAGCTTAGGGTATGGACAAGTTACTCTACCAGAGGACAGATCTTCTAGGCAACAACAAGAGGAATATGAAAACAGACAAGAACAACTTGCAATTGAAAGGGAGCAACAAGCACAAACAATGAAATGGCAAAAGAAGCAAGATTCAAATCAACAAGAGAAACAAATCAATGATATATCTCCCAAGTAGCATTAACTCTTAATCAAAACAAGAAAGAAGCTAATACAAGTCAAGAAGAGCTCATAGCAAGGTTGACAAAACTCAATCTCAGTCCAGAAGAAGTTGACTATGAAAGAAGAAAAGATGTAGCAAGAAAAATAGAACAAACAAATCACATACTGTATGAACAAATTTTTAGATTACAAGTTGCAAGTGAGACTGACTCTAATGAATGGGAATGGGATTCCTATCACTCTGAAGAATTAGCTGAAGAAAATTGCTTTAAAGAAGATGTAGAAGTCAATGTAGTTCACACGTATGCTAGACAAACGTCAGGAACTAGCCCACTTAAATTAGAATCACATTTGGCTGACTTGGAGTTAATTGAGGATGATCAGGAGCTCCTTGCACGAGGTCATTCTGATGAGAGTACCATTCTAGACAACCTACATATAGAAAAATTTGACACATCTATCATGACCCTTGATACCCTCGAATCATCTTAACCTGATGACCCCTTACCTATACTCCACCCTGAACTTATTGATTGGGAAAATGAAAGACATACTGGCGTTGATACCTTTCCTAATGACCATGCCATATCTGTATATCTTAATGCCATCGAACCAACAACAACTTTCACCAGGAATTTCAACAACGCATCTTCCAATTAGGTTGGTGCCAAATCTCCTAGTCGCAAAAGTGAAAATAAAGAAAAGAATATCAAATCTAATGCTGAAAACCATTTCTTGGCAACATTAGATCAGGAAAAAGTAAAAAGAAAGGACACATCTAACAGTAAAAACCTCCTCGAGGTGCCGAAAGATGGGAGATTTGACACTTTACCTATGTACTATCAAGAAAGGTCATCCATTTTGATTGAACCAACAGAGGCAGTTACCATTGGGACAACAAAGCAACCAAAGATTCTTCATCCAGCAACTTCTCTGTCTGAGCAAGAAATGCAACAATACATGGAATTCTTCAAATGATGGCAAATCAATTTTGGCTGGTCCTATGTAGATATGCCAGGGTTAGATCCAACGCTTATTATGCATCACCTAAATGTCAGTCCAGGAGCCAAACCAGTTAAACGGAAGTTACAGAAGATGCATCCTCATATTTCTCTTCTGGTCAAAGAAGAACTCAAGATATTATTGGATGTTAGATTCATCAGACCTGTCTCCTATCCTCAATGGGTATCAAACATTGTTCCTGTGTCCAAACCAGACAAAAGTATTAGAGTATGCATAGACTTCAGAGATCTTAATAATGCATGTCCAAGGGATGATTTTCCTTTGCCTAACATTGACATCATTGTAGTTTTAACAGCTAGACACTCCATGTTTTCTCTAATGGATGGTTTCTCTGGATACAATCAGATCAAAATAGCACCTGAAGATCAAGAAAATACAACTTTCACATGTCCATGGGGTACTTTTTGCTAGAATGTCACGCCTTTTGGATTAAAGAACGTAGGTGGTACATATCAAAGAGTTAAGACAATTATATTTCATGACATGATGCATACATTCATGGAAGACTATGTGGATGATATATTGGCCAAATCCTACAACAAAGAAGAACATATAGGGATACTAGAAAAGATCTTTGACCGGTTAGAACAATACAAGCTACGGCTAAACCCTAAGAAATGTTCCTTTGGTGTCACTTCCGGCAAGCTATTGGGATACATTGTTTTAGCTAGAGGTATCGAAGTAGATCCAGCTAAGGTCAAAGAAATCATGGAAATGACATCTCCTCGAAATATCAATCAACTCAGATCACTCCAGGGAAGACTATAGTCAATCAGAAGATTTGTTTCTCAACTAGCCGATAAATGCCAACCATTTACTCATCTCTTGCATAAAAATATTAATTTCAAGTGGGATCATCAATGTGAGGATGCATTCAACAAGATCAATGCCTATCTCATGCAACCACCCATCCTAATGTTACCAATTCCAAGAAAGCCATTATTACTTATGTATCAACCACCGAAGCACCATTAGGAGTTCTGCTTGCACAACAAGATAATGAAGGAAAAGAACAAGCTATCTACTACATCAACAGAACATTAGTATGATACAAGATCAACTATTCACCAACAAAAAAAGCATGCTTGGCAGTAGTTTTTGCTTCTCAAAGATTATGACACTATCTCCTATCTCACTCCATCAAGTTGATTGCTAAAATCGATCCATTGAAGTACTTACTTAGCAAGGCAACATTAATAGGACGACTAGCAAAATAGATCATGATTCTAAGTGAGTTTGATATTTAGTATGTTGACAGAAAAGCTATGAAAGGGCAAGTTATTGCCGACCAACTAGCAGAGGCACCACTTCAAGATGATCATCCTTTACTCATTGAATTTTCAGATGCTGATATCCTAACGGTCACCACAAAAACATGGCAATTATACTTTGATGGGTCATATACACAACATGGATCAAGAGCAGGTATTCTATTTATCACACCACAAGGTCATACCATTCCAAAAGCATACAAATTAAGTTTTCCATGCACCAATAATACAACAAAACATGAAGCTTTGGTTACAGGTATCAAAATGGCTATAGAATGGAACATTATACAACTTCAAGTCTTTGGAGACTCTCAACTCATCATCAATCAAATTAATGATGATTACCAAACAAAGGATGAAAAGTTAATGCCTTATAAGAAGATGGTAGATGATTTCAAGAAGTTTTTTGTAGAAATAACTTTTCAGCAAATTCCAAGGAATGACAACAAAGCAGTAGATGCCATGGCAACACTTGCTTCTCTACTTCAGACACAAGAAAATCAAAAGCGTTATGAATTCCTAGTGGAAGAGTTGTTTTACCCTGCTTATAATTGTCCTGATTCCCAAACTATTTGTCACCTTGTTGGGCATGATTCCTCCCACTATGGCCTAACGTATACATACCTAAAAGATAGCACCCTACCTCCCGATTTATCAAAGAACCAAAAGAGAAGGGTTAGTGCAAGATCAAGGGGGGCCAAAAAGTGGCGATGTGAAAAAAATAGCCTTCTTCACTCACCTAAAAACGTGAAAATCTGTGTTGACTTTTTGCTTGGCCTGGGTATCATTACACCTTGGCCTAGTAATTACCTATGCAAATCGGATATCCAATAAAAATCGAATATATTATTATAATATAATAATATATTATATAATAAATTTGTGGATGATTATTCAAGGATGATGTCAGTAATGTTTTTAAAAGAAAAATCAAATTTTTTTCAAATGTTTAAATGGTACAAGGCAAGAGTTGAAAATGAGACAGGAACACAACTGAAATGTCTTAGATCAGACAGAGGAGGAGAGTTCACATTTGATGAGTTCAACTTGTTCTGCAATGATCATGGTATTAAAAGACAAGTCTCTGCACCGAGAACCCCACAGCAAAATGGAATAGCTGAGAGGAGAAACAGATCTATTGTGGATTATGCCAGAACCCTGATGATTGAAAAGAAAGTGCCACAAACATTTTGGGGAGAAGCAATAAGCATAGTAGTTTACACCTTGAACCGAGTACAACTGAAGAAAGGAACTTTGAAGACACCTTATGAAATCTGGTATGACAAGAAACCCAATGTGAGTTATTTTAAAATCTTTGGAAGTAGATGCTATGTACACAAAGATGATAGAAATGGTAAGTTTGATCAGAAAAGTGAAGAAGGAACATTTCTTGGTTATTCTTCTAGAAGCAAAGCATATAAATGTCTGATCAAATCATCTAACAAAATAGTAGAAAGTGCAAATGTAAAAATTGATGAATTTACAAACAGAAATGATGAAGGAAACTCCAAAGAACCAAAAGATTATGAAGGATTGGTCTATGTTCAACTGAGAAGTCCTACCGAGATGACTACTAAAGGAAATGAAGAGAATATCCAGTTACCGAGTGATGAAGAAGAATATATAGGGTCTACCGAACCTGTATTAGCCAAGTATGTCTGAAGGAATCATGCATCAAGTCAGATTATAGGAGATAAGGATGATCCAGTGATGACAAGGAACAAATTGAGACAAAATACATGTTTGATATCTGAATTTGAACCGAGGATAGTGAAAGAGGCATTTAACAGTGAAGATTGGATAAATGCTATGACAGAAGAGATTGATCAAATCAAGAAGAATGACACATGGACACTGGTCCCAAGATCGAAGGACAAAAATGTAATCAGTACAAAGTGGATTTTCAGAAACCAGCTAAATGAAAATGGTGAGGTCATTCGAAATAAAGCAAGACTAGTTTGCAAAGGTTATGCTCAAGAAGAAGGAATTGATTATGGTGAAACTTTTGTACCTGTGGCAAGACTTGAAGGAGTAAGAACATTGTTGGCATATGCTGCATTCAAAAATTTCAAGGTATATCAAATGGATGTCAAATCTGCATTTCTGAATGGTATATTAAAAGAAGAAGTTTTTATTGAACAACCTGAAGGATTTGTTGAAGGAGAAATAATGATCAAGTATGCAAATTGAACAAAGCTTTATATGGTTTGAAACAAGCACCTAGAGCATGGTATGAGAGATTGCATTCATATTTGATCAAAATTGGTTTTATAAGAACAAGTGAAAACAACAATATGTACATGAAGAATGTTGAGAATGGAATACTGATCTCAGCCATATTTGTTGATGATATTATCTTTTGTGGAAATGACTCTCTATGCAAGAACTTTGGAAATGAAATGAGCAAAGAATTTGAGATGTCATTAATTGGTGAGATAAAGTATTTTATAGGTTTACAGATACTGCAAATGAAAGATGAGATTTTCATTACCCAATCCAAGTACATAAAGGAAATCTTGAAGAAATTTGGTATGGAGGATTCAAAACTAGTAAGTACTCCTATGACTACCAACTATAAACTATCAAAGAATGATGAATCTACATCTGTTGATGAGACACTTTACCGATCTATGATTGGAAAGTTGCAATATGTTGTTCATAGCAGGCCAGATATAACACATGCAGTAGGAATAGTTGCAAGATTCTCTGCAGATCCCAAGGAAACACACATGACAACAATCAAAAGAATTTTTAGATACTTAAAAGGCACTGAAGATTATGGCTTAGTATATCAGAAAGGAAATGTCTTTGATTTAAAAGTTTATGCTGATGTTGATTGGGCAGGCAACATTATGACAGGAAAAGCACAAGTGGAGGAGCTTTCTTTTTAGGAGAAAGACTAGTGAGTTGGCTTAGCAAGAAACAAGGATGTGTTTCACAGTCAACAACACAAGCTAAATATGTTGCTGCAACATTGAATTGTACTAATATAGCATGGATCAAACAACTGTTGGAACGCAAAAATGAGCAAGTTACCGAGCCAGTAACCATATTCTGTGATAATACTAGTGCCATAAACATTTCAAAGAATCCTGTGATGCACTCTAAGACAAAGCACATCTCTATCAAATATCATTATCTTAGAGAAGAAGTTCAAGAGAGGAAAGTGGTGTTGGAGTTTGTTAGCACAAAGGAGAAAATAGCAGATATCTTCGTTAAGCCACTACCAAGGGATACTTTTGAATATCTCAGAAGTCAGTTAGGGGTCCTACGCGTATCTTCCATTCACTGACCGAGTTCGGTGAAAGCATCAATTCGATGACTCTATAGAATATCTTTTAAGAGTTGATGCTGATTTACACACTTTAGGAATTTTTCTAAAGGTGTGCAGGAAACAATAAAAGGGACCAGGAATTGAAGACAAAATGCTCAGATCGAGACTAAGTAGATACATGACAACAAGGAATTCACTTCTCAGCGACAAAAATTATGTTTTAGTTCTTTTCATTTTTGGCATTGTTGTCAAAGGGGGAGAAGACTAATGACAGGGGGAGAGAATTTCAACATTTCAAAATTTCACAGCAATCCGAATCATTTAAAGTCAAATCAATTGGTTTTGCCATCAACGCCAAAGGGGGAGATTGTTGGCATTATAACAGACAAGGGAGATTGTTGGAATTCCAATTACAATAAGAGATTGTTGGTATTTCAATAACAATAATGAGAAGGTTCTTGATGACTATGGATATAATTGATTAAGGATGTTCACTGTCTTAACATTATTAGTTTGTCATTGATGTCAAGAAATTGATTTTCTGATTCAGTATGATGTTGCCATATCTTAAGAAGTATGTTTTGAAAAGAGTTAAGATGTCGGTAAAAGACAAAGAAAGAATATAATGAATAAGGGGAAGAATAAGTTATTCAATGGACAACTATTACCGAGTTACACAATGATGAGATCATGATGTTTTGATTGTTTTGATATCCTACATATGCTATTGTTTGTAAGGTTAATACTATACTATGTTACCGAGCAAAGAACCTAGTCGGTAAACCCTAAGGTTATCGCTATCAGTTAATGAAGGCAGAATGTCTACCGAGTAAAGTTTAGTATTTACCGAGATGCAACCGAGTAATAATAGAATGCATTGAATGTATAAAAGCATTATTTAATGAAGGAAGCTGATGAGCTGGAGTTGATTAAATGATTGGTAAGCCGTGCATGAAGTTTTTTAAAGAATCTATGGCAATAGAAGATCGACAGGAAGATCTACAGCTCAGATTGAACCGCAATACCTTAGCACAAGTTCCAAGAAATGTATGCAAGTTCCAAGGTGAGGTAAAACATTTTCAGATCAAAGGATACAATGAACCTGGTTGAGTTTGAAGATCTAATGGCTATGATTGATCATGGGAAATGTGATCAAGGAGATTAAGCGATTGGCAAATTATTTATAAATAAAGAACTATTGATAAACAATGTATGCGGGCAAGTGTATGCACAGGGATGCTACATAGTGATTACTGAGCATAGAAGCTTGAAGATCTATTTTGATAACAGAGTATAGAGCCCAGCAGAGGGACAAGATAAGTCCTATGACTAAGATTGTATTGAGAAAATAAGAATTTGCTTTAGCATTTGTAGATGTAAAGTTGCAGATATATTTTATTACTGTTATTTTGTGAAGTGACAGAAAATCTCTTAACCAAGTGGACTTAACAGTCTTATTTGTAAAACCCTCTAGCAAGGTGACATTCAGATTGAGTGCTTGAAATCCTTTAACAAGGTCACCTCTAACAAGGTGAAGATCCTAACAGATCTGAGGGAAATCCCTTAACTGGGTCACATCTAGCAATGTGTTTGTAATCTTTAACAGGATTTTCTTTTAACCGAGCATACTCTAGAAGAATATATTTCTTAGTGGGTCCAAAATCCCACAATGGTTTTTCCCTATTTGGGTTTCCACATTAAATCTGGTGTTATATGTTGTGTGATCTTATCTATTTATGAGTCTGCATGCTTTGCAGTTTTTCTGATAAAGTTTACTGAGGTTGAATCTGTTATTTTTATGGAAGATTAAGTTTGTATGATTCACCCCCCCCTCTCATCTTGTTAGCTTGGCATCTATACTAATCATATTAGTATCAGAACTATCAACATGAACACACTAATTTCCTCCAAGCGCGGCCCAATAGGTTTCCCAGGAATTCCAAAACCAGTTAGTCCCTCCGGACATAAATTAGAGACGTCACATCACACACTCCAGACATTGTTTGTTTGTATTGCATACTCTCTATGTATTTATCACCCTTTAACACTTTCCTCTTCTTTTCTCCAATCCCTCTCTTCTAGGCAGCTGATGAGCCTGTTTCCATGTCATTCAAGATAATGCCTACTTGCTTTCTTTTATGAAATTTACTTGCACACGAGTCTTCAACTTGTATCTTCTACTTCCGCACAAATATAAATTATAATTCACGCTGAGATGATAATTAAATAAAATAAGCATTTGTAAAGAAAAGATTTAGTCATTGGATATTACATATTATCTGACGGAAAGATCCTAGATCCAATTCTTGGAGAAAGGAAACATCATTGATAATCTTTTTTTCAAATAACACTGAATCAAATAAATTAAAAATGTTTGATGTAATTTTTAAAAGTAGAACTCATGCAATGCTTTCATGCACTGACGGCCAAGTCGTCTGACCCACAACATTATCCATAATATAACAAATCACCATAATAGGCTATTATAAAGTATCTATACAAAAATATGAAAGAACATTAAATTACCATTACAAACCAATAAACCATAAAATAGTGAAAATACAACCATAACCAAAAAAATTATAAATAGCAAGGGATAAATAAAAACTCAATAATTTAAAAATCTTGAATTCACTATACCACATTACAATCCACTAGGTATTCAACCTCTATGCCCATCATCTGAACACATTTTAAGCTATCCTGATGCCCGATGAGACTAGCGGGATAACTCGCATCAATCAGCAAGAAGAGAGGTCATCGACTTATGTTATCTTGATGAGTACGAAAAAATTAGTGACAACACAAAATCATATTTAAAACATCTCCCCCTTTGTCATTTATGGAAACACTCATGAAACCACCAAAACACCAATATATCTCTCCCCCTTTGACATCAAAGATAAGGACGTCTCTTCATCATTTTACAAACTCCATCAATCTCTACAAAATTTCTTCCCCTATCTTCATCATCCCCCCCTTAGTGTATGAACAAAACTAAGAACCAAAATTGTGCTCCAAAAATCTTCTACTCATCTACATATGTTTGTACAAAAACAAAAAATTCTTACCCACAAAAACTAAGTAGCTTGCATGGAAGGGGGCATAATGCCCTTGCGAACGAAATTGAGTTGATACCAAGAGGTCTTCCAATCTTCTTACATAGAGGCCAAAATATTGCATTGACTTTAAATAATCAAAAGAATATCCTTTGCCTCCCTAAAGTTATCTGAAACCTTCACCACCAAATCAAGCTTCTAAGAGTCTTCAAACAGTCTCACCATGCTGGTGAGTTGCAAGTCTACAACATCTCTCAGATGATCAAACCATTTCTTAATTTTGTTCTTTTGATTAGTCAATGGATTTAGTTGCATGTACAAGTTTTCTATTTGAAGCCTTTCATTTTCTTCTGCATCATTCTTCATGTCTAGAGTATTGGATAGTTGTACAATTTGTGATGCTATAATATCTATGTGACCCTTAATGTCCTTAGTATATTTAGACCATTACATTTAAAACATGTATGCCACCACTACATCCTTTACACTTTTCTAAAAAAAAAATTATGCTTTCTTGTAGTTGGATATATGTTGTTGCACATCTAATCACCAAAACTTCTAGTCTTTTCTCTTCCACCTTCTTCTCTACATCCTTCAAAACTTTGGCTTCCAATTTGAAAGAACGTTCCTTAAATCCATTAAGCATCAATTTTATTTTCTCTGCACTTGACAAAGACTCATCCAAAAATACTTCTAGAATTCCTTCATGAAGGACTTTCACTGCATCATTAATAAGTTATGAGCCCTATATTTGAGACTTAATAAAATTCTTGTGAGTAGAATGGTGAAGTATATCACCCAAACAAATCATATGCAAGGGAGACAATCACTTAAGGTCCATCTGATCCTGAGACATTGATGCCCACTTTAGCATGTCCCATCCTAAATATTCCCTAGGCATGTTTTGCTTTGTGCCCACTTTGATTCTACTCACATCGGCTTGAAATCTGCATTTTCAACTCCTTCCTCAACCTCTGTTCAATTTTAAGTCCTCATTGACAAGACTAGGATGCCTTAGGTGCCATGGTACTCATTATTGGGACCCAAAATAGCCCCTCATTTCTTGCCTCATGTGTGCAAAAAAAACATTAGTTTCATGTCAGTCAGCTCCAAAAATTCAAACATTTGAAGGGGTCTACCTACAATTCAAGTGATCTCTTGATTATAAAATCAATTCAATTCCAAGTGAACAAGCAATCAAGCATTCATCAAGCATTGAAGGAGAATTCAAGTTAAAGCACAACATTCATGATCAACATTTTGCATGACATCCTAAAGCCTTGTGTGAGGATTCAAGAAAGACTCATCAAGGTATCATGTTCAATTTCAAGCATTTTTAGATTAGATCTATCATTTCCCTCAAAAGGAAAACATTATACTTCAAGGTTAATTCACAAGCCGAGGTTTGACCTAGGAAAGCCCCCATCAACAAACCTATTTTTGTCATTTTGTGTGTAGGAAATTGATTTAGGAGTTACGTGTGAAGAATTTGATAAATTAAATGATGACAGTCAAACTCAAATTTGATGGCATGAAAAGCAGAAGACTAGGCTAGTTCACACCTCCTAGTACCAGGAATTTTTGATAACCTTTTGATAGTAGATTTTGTGTACCATCCTAATGCAAAAAGCATTCATTTTTTCTACATTCAACAGGTGGAGGATCTGGTCAATCTGCATCTCCTAGTCCCAACAATTCTACTTGAACACTCTGTCATAGGAGAAGAGATATGACTTCTAGGCCTACTAAGGAGATGCTTACTATTAGTCATATGATAAGAGAAAAGAGAAGAAACGTGAATACTACTAGCTAACAAGTTGTGTAATGTTGGGTGATTCATTCTACATCATGGATTTCATTGGCTAGCAAGTTGTGTTATGGTAGGTGATCCATGATAGAGAAGATTAACAAACAAAACTATTTGTTCGCAAGGCAATCCAAAAAATCTACTACAAAATGGTTGTTGTAGTGACCCTAAACAAACAACAACAATAATAACCAACACTTGCAAATGTGTAAACAACAAAAATGATCACACTAGCGATCCATGTTATTCCAAGTAACCTTTAACGAATCTCAAAAAAATGATAACCATGCCCTAGGGGGCACTATGTAAGACAACACTTCTAGTTTGAGGATACAACATAAATGAATTAACATGAGAAAAAAGGAGAGCTCATATGCCTCCCCTTAAGATGTCAACATACCTCTAGGTTGATATCTTAAGGTAGATAGCAATCAAGGATAAACACCTTCAACAACAAGAAGATACCCTTAATAAACATACATGCATTCCAAGATAGGAAGAAAGATCCTTGTACATGCCTCATTGCTATAAGAAAGGAAGAGATAGTTGTAAAAGAGATATTTTTAAACAAGTGTAAAGGGATCATTTTAAAGAGGGAGGAAGAGATATTTTCCTAAAGATGTCTACCTCCAAAAATAGAGGAGATATTTAATAAAGATATAATATTTTAAATTAAGAAATAGGCAGGAGATTAAGAATACAAACCTTCCATATTGCTAGGAAATGGTATCCTTGATGAATGATTGCACACTTTCTATCACTAAGGAGAGATCTTTCATAAAATACATATCATTTCAAGAAAGAAAGAGGTCCTAATCAAGGAACACACACGTCCAAGCAAGTAGAGAATTTGGATTGAGGACAATTCTATGCAAGAAAGGATATCAAATTATAAAAGATAAAAATCAACAAAGGTAAAGTGGATCCTTAAAAAGAGGAACAATTGACAACTATTATTCTTGCTCCACAATGTAGAGACAAGAAGAAGTAGGCTATTATGTTACCTCCCAAGTATGATTGCACATGAAATCATACGTAGTACCATGAATAACAATGAGCCCCTAATAGGTAATTTTGTCCTAATTTTGTTTATGGTTTTTTCTTCAAATTTTCAAGGGGAGAGTAATAAAGTTGTCTTTAAGAAACTCATACAAAATTATCTCTTATTGTGATTAAAAGTTGTTGGAAAATTCCTAAATATATTAGACAATGGGGGAGGGGATGTCAACAAAGGAGGAGGATAGAAACCTAAATCTTCTTCAGAAAAATGTAATGTATATTTCTCATGAACCTCCACACTTCATTGCACACATCCTAAATCATGTCCATTGAATCCATGTTTATAATTAAATGTGGTATTTAAATCATGTCTAGAGGAGTGTGTCCATTCATAGTTTCAAATTTTAAAGATCCTCAACAATCATCAAGACATGTTTTGGAAGAAGAGGTTGGAATAGATTTAGAAGAAGCTTGAATAATTGACACATACAACTCCCTTGAGACTTCATATTTGGATAGAGGGACTTTATATCAAATTAAGGAAGGCATGAGAGTGATATATGTATTAGTGTAATTATTATACTTTTTGAATATTTATCCTTAGTATAATATTGGAAATAGTATCTTATACTAACTAGGGAGTCGTAATTAGGATATTATTTTCCCTTTTTTAGTTGTTGATCTCATTATTTAAGACACAAATGATTTTCATCATTTTTAGATATGAAATAAGAGGAATTTGAGGTTGCATCATCATACGCCCATTTTCTAAGGACTCTTGCCAATTGTTTGACATAATGTTAGCAAGCTAAACATTTTGAATTTGAGTCTAATTTGGTGTTAGATCATCATAATTTGATTGTATATGCATTCTTGGTTATCATTCTTTCACTTGCAGTCAATTGTAGTTGTACATTTATGAGAAATATGTGATGGTTTACCTCTATACCAAATTGAAAACTTCTAAGACAATAGTCTGCATAACATGCAACAGTAGCGAACAACATAACACACAAATTTGACAGCGAATATTCCTTGTTTTTCAGTCATCATTGGACAAGGGATATTACACAATCATACTAAATAGATTTCAAACCCCATAATTAGTATAGAGAACAACAAATTTGGACTCAAGAGATTCTAGAGTAATTTTTGAGGTTAAATGAATCTATGAACAATAGTTTAAACATGAATAGTGTTTATTTACACTATGAATATTATTTGATGTTGTGATTAATGTCTTAGGCATGGACAATGTTTTAGGTGTGAATAATGTTTTCAAGTATGAATAGGTTTTTTTGGTAATAAAGAGATTTTCTAGGGGCTATGAATAATGGTTTAAGCCTTATGTAGTTTTTTAAGGCTTTTTTTGCTTGCCTAAAGGAATAGTTTCATGAAAATAGACATCAGTTGGGAATATGATATCCAAATTTTAAAAAATAATTAGACCTTGGAATGTTGATTCTATGATATAAAACATCTTTAAAACATGTACCCTGGCAATTGCAGCTACAACATGTGACAAAATTCCTCTATTATTTATCCTATGATAGATGTTCATACCTTGCTCCAAAACTTCCAATTTCTCTGAGGCAGTCCATCAAATAGTCGACGTGCCATTTCAAAGCTCCCATTTTCGCATAGGTTGGGGGATGTTGACAAAGCTTTACACCTGCGCCCAGGCCAATGGAGAATCGGAAACATCACTATCTGCAGGTGCAAAAATAGATGGGTGACTGATACTAATAAATGAAAGAAGGGGAATGAAGCCTATTGGTCTTTAGCCCTCGAGAGCATGCCCCTATTCCATGAGCCAACATTGCTCCCATTTTTTGCACAGGCTGGGGGATGTTGATAGAGATTTACACCTGCCCTATTCCATGAGCCGACATTGCTCCCATTTTCGCAAACCCTATTCCATGAGCCAACATTGCTTGGAGCTGGCATTAATCGGTCAAAATGGTTCACGTGCCTCATCCAAAACCTGGAGTACGCTTACTCTGGGAGGGAGTACACTACTGGGGCGGCAACGTGAGAGTGGGAAGAGGCCGCAAAAATGATGTTTGAAATGTCTTGGTCTTTTTTTTTTTTTTAAGTAATGCTCGAGGTTGTCGGAATTTTGACGAAGGCAGGCACTTTTTGTAAAAAAGAACAAATTTCATTGCCAATTCCTTCTCTGTCGAAAACAGATATTGAATTATCGTCGGAAACCTCCATCGTAATTTTAGGCCAAATGTATTAGTGCAAGTTGATTCAACATCAAACAGTAAAGTACCTACAAGAGAAACATGCATGCAAAACCAAAATAAATAAAACACACACATGCATTAACAAGAATTTGCCTTCATTTCCTTCCTACCAACCAAGATCTTGTGTTTTTAAGATTTTGATCTCAGAGCCCTGCACACAAGAGGCTATGATGAATGGATATTTGAAGAATGATTTGAAGCTACACAAGATAAATGTAAGATAAACAAAATATGTGAGATTTGATCAAGAAAGAAAAATGCAAGAATGCATGAAAGATCTCAAAAGATGCAAACAATGGATTAACTTGCTAGGCTTAGAAATGAGGAGGAGCAAGGTATTTATAAATGTCCTCAGGGAGAATCCGAGTTGTAAGACAAATGTGGGATAAAAGGTCAGTTGTGGAAATGTAAATGTTTATCCCATATTGATTAGGTGGATGCAATTGATAGAGGTGAACTATTATAAATAGGGGATGCATTGGGTATGCAAGAGATTTGGAAAATAGATGAATAATATAATATATTAATGGATTAAATAAATAATAATATAATATTATGATATAATAATAAAAAATGAGATAATATATTGATGAATGAATATTATAATGTAATCAAGAATAATAATGGATAATATATTATGAATGATGGATAATAAGAATATTATATAATAAGGATCCACCTGATAATGGGAAAAATTAAGTCTAATTACGAGGACATTTAAATGGGAATTTTTAGGTGTCTACAATTAGAATATCACATACTCCCAATTGCAAGGGGCACCAAACTATGCTTCTAATACAAGCTATGCATACCCTACCTCCAAGATAAATTTTTACTTTTGACCTTTCTTTCAATAGTACAAGTTCTCCACCATTAGACTAATTCAGATATACAAACTAACAAACACCTAATTGAAACTTTTTTATTTGTATTGAATAAAAATAATAGGTTTTAGTGAAGCATCCTTGTTTGGAATGAAAATATTAGACATTAAAAATCCCTTAGCTTGACAAATAATAAGTTTCAAGGTACTATTCCACCCTAGGTGTTTGAGCTAAGAATCTTCAATTCTTAGATTTGAAAACTGCCATCATTATGGTTTGCTTCTTCTTCTTCTTGTCATATAGTTTGTAATAATGAAATCTTAAATAGTTTGAAAGGGATTTCAGAAAATAAAGAAATTTATAATTTTCTAGATGCATCTCACTTGTCTGTATTTTGCAATTTTCATGAGTTTGGAATAATATGTGTTAGTGCATGTTATGATTTTTGCAATCTTCAAACATAGCTTTTTCCTTGTTTTATAGGTGTTGTTGCCCATTTTACTCTTGTGTTTGGTAAAAAAAATGTTTCTTAGATTCTAAGCTAACTAAGGAGGATATCAAGCTTTCAATATGTTGTTTCCAGATTTATGGCTTTTCTCTCTTTTGTTTCCAATTCCACCCCTCTTTTCCTCTATTTATGCTTTCACAGAGGCTTTATATTTTGTAAATTCATTCATTTGTAAATCAATGAAATAGTTTTACTCTCATTCTTGCTCTCAAATTTTCTTTCTATTCTATAAGTTTACTTCTTTGTTTCTAGATAGATCTTACTGTGTTGTGCAGGTTTAGATAAAAATTTACATGGTATCAAAGCACACAGGTGCTGGAAAGAAGAAGCATTAACAATCTTTTGTAGTTTTTGAAGATTAAATTTGTTTTAGAATAAAAAATTTCATTGTCTTGGGGGTTGTTTGTTAATTTATTTTATGTATTCATGAACTAAAATAAAGTTCCAAAAGAGGGTAATTCAAGTCTAGAATGGGAAAAAAATATCATCCATCTGTCATCACTTTGGAAGAAGGAAACTACAAGTCTAGGGATGATGAAATCCTAAAGCATTGTCAATGGATTCATCTATTACCATATTTGTATGGACTTATTCCTGAACCAAGTACTTGCTGACAAAAATTTGAGTGGGAAGGTAGAAATGACCACGTCTTAGGATTAATTGGTTTAAGTGTTGGGGACCACACGTCATGGGCTCTATCACACATTGAGTGCCCTCACACTCTTTGGAACACTTTATGGGAAACGCATGGAGATCCCACTGAACCTCCATTTGTTGGCAAGAGACACTAGGTAAAAACACAATGTTGTGTCACACTTTTATATAGGAAGTGGCCAACACAACTAAAACTGTTTAACTTCGACTGCATAAAAGTGACATTTCTAAATTGAATTTCAAAATGATGTAAACTAATCAAACATAGAAATATTAATGAAATTTATGTTTGTTAATTTTTAATTTTATTTTTTTTAAATTTGATATTTTTTTTATATATTCAAAGACAATTTTTTTATTGCTGAAAAATGTTGAAAATCAGGGGTTCTAGTCGACATCACCAAACAAAATGAAAATGAACTTATTTTTTATTTTATTTTAACTTTCCAAATAGAGGACATATATATGCAATGTTAAAAAAAAACTTAAATTTTGATGTATATTTTTCTTGTAATAATTTTTTTAAGTCCAACATAGCTCAATTTGGTGGTTTTCATTCAGCGTCACCTTTTGTCTACTAAATTTATGATTATCAAAAAAAAAATTATACCCTTTTGGAGAAGATTCTCTCATCTAGTGAAAAACATATTTTTTAATTTTTTTAAATATCATTTAATTTTATTCTTTAATTTCTAATCAACTTCTTTTAAAACTTAAAAAACCTAATCACAATGTTTAATCAATAAAAAAAATTAAAATTAATTTAAATAATAAAAAACATTATATGTCTAGATTCGTGACTTCGAGCTCTACAAAAGGGTATTTTTTTATTTTTGAAAAAAAATATTCTACCTAAAGAAAAATTAAGTAGAAGTAAAAAGTTTTAGAAATACAGACAAAATAGGTGATTTCGTTGCCACATCACATGCCAAATAGGTGAGTCTGGCTGAACTCAATCCGACTGGACTAAGTTCGACTAAACTATTTTATTTTATTTTTTAAAATCTAAGCTCAAGAGGGCACAAAAGGGGGATAATATAGCCAATAGTTTGGCTGAACTTAGTTCAGTCGAAGTCTTGGCGCCATTTAGGAGCCACACCAATGACATGAGGCACCACATGGCTAGGTGGTAGTTTGGTTCGACTACCTCCAGTTAGCCCCAAGTGCAACACAACTTCAATCTTTTGCCTCATTGCACAAGTTATCGGGAGTTGTCATTGATGGCAACTCAAGTTAGTGCACCCATCTGCATTGCATGATGTGATCATACCAAAAGTCAATTTGAAGATTTGTTCAAGTGCGGCAAGCTAAGAACAGAGCATCTGACAGTGTTTAGTATTTGGGTTGGTACTTCCTTTCAGGTTAACTTTTTTTGTTGCAGATGTCAGGGAATCTTGATGAATGTCTGGACTACCTTATTCCAAATTTTTGGTCTTCGATGATGATTGGTGTGCAAGTTAGAAGCTTCTGAGTATTGGTTTTTGGTTTGACAGTACAAAACGATCGACTTGTGTAGTTAATCATTGTGTGGATTTGTTGAAGCAGTTTTGGTGATTGGTTTTGTGATCCAGGAGGTTTGGGTGACACTTGTGGTCACATGTGAACAATCATTTTGGTCTGCATAAGCATTGGAGGTTGGATTTTGCCGACAGGTTGTACACATTTGAATAACGTTCTTAGTCTTCATGAGTTGACTAGTGATAGATTAGTTTCTTGTTGCAGATATATATAATCAATGTATTTGATCATTTTGGATATGTGAAAGGCATTAGTGATCGATTATGCGCAGTTTCACATGTGCAGGTTATAGATTTGTGCTCTGGATCTTTGAGAAAATAGTGTAATAGAGAAATGAGAGATGAAGTGTATGAAATCCATGTGTTATGCCTAACTAAAACTATAATCAGTCATTTGTAGATGTTATTCTTCAGTTCAATCACTCCAGTGATCTTTTGTAATTGATTTGTAGGCAATGAGCCTCCCTTTTGAGAAGTGAGCTTTAGGCAGTCTGCCTAAATGCATGTGCATTCCCATTGTAACATTTTTATCTGAGTATACTCATTTTGTGGGTCCATCCCCACCGTGGTTTTTCTCCTAATAGGGTTTCCACATACAAAAATTGTGGTGTTATGGTTTTGCGGTTGTTTTTCTTTTGTTCTTGCATCCTTCTCTTGATTAAATTTGTTAAGTGCTTAAAAGAACAAGTTAAAAATAAAATTTGCAAAACACTGATTCACCCCCCTCTTAGTGTTCCTTATTTCCAACACCATTCCTAGATAGTCCAACTATAGACATGCTTCTCTCCCTTGATAGTGATGATGAGTCTATGTATGATGATGACACTAAAGAGGAAGTTGCTTATTGGAAGTGTCTTAATTGTCTTGATTACATAGAGACATCTCCTACTGCTTCTCTTCTTTCTACACCTCCAATATTGGTAACTATTGAGTCGCCTTTACCTACCAGTTTGACAGAGGTTTTGGCTTCTTTGAATGCTACCTCAAATTCTCTTCAGCAGGTTCATTCTTATCTTCTTGATGAGTGAGATATCATCCTATTAGACAGTTATCATTTGTTTGTTGAATCTCTTCTTGATCATGATGACAATATTGAGGACACATCTCATCTCTCCAATGTCAACTCACATCAAGATGCATATTCTTTTGGTTTGGATTCTCTTATTCTCTCTCAACCACTCCATGCTACTATCTTACCACATCTTGATTCATATCTGAATAAATCTCACACTCCAATGGTTACTGTTCTTGAGTCTTGTATGGCAAAGTCATAGTTCAACATGAAATTGGAGAAATATGAGTATTTTTTAGAACCATTCATCTTGATTTCTTCATACACTTTACTTTAGTGGGAATTCAACAGTTTGGCAGCTCAAGGTGTTTATCTTCCAAAAGGAAGAGGCATCATTTGTTGCAGAGGAACCTACTACAACATTCACCATGCTACATTATGTATTGACATTATTTTCTCTTCTTTGTAGAGGCACAAATGGGCCTTATATTTTCATTTTTTGTTTCAGTGAGACCTTCTTGGGGTGAAGAACATTGCACCATAAAAGATGCTATGTAGAGCTAGTGTTTTTTTTTTTTTTTTTCGAGGGGTTGTTTGTTCCCACTAAGTTTTCTCTCTTTCCTCTTTCCTTTCCTTAGGATTTTGTTCCCACATGGTAGTCCATTATGTTTAATTTGGGTTTTGGAATTTTAAAAAGTTTTATAATTTTCTAGATGCATCTCAATTGTCTGCATTTTGCAATCTTCACGAGTTTGGAATAATATGAGCCATCATGAATTTCACATTGCAATCTATTATGTTCCCATCAAATTATTGTCACATGGAATATTGGGCCACAATAGACCAAAATGTATGAAATTTAAAACACGCTAGCCTTTCATGACCAAAAATTCACTAAGGGATAATTAATAAAAGATGCTTAACTCCATTCCAATATTCGCTTTACTCTTTACTCTATTTTCTTTCTTCTTTCTTCATCATTTCAGAAAACTTAGATCCAAATCCAAACTACTCTTCCACTTCATTGCATATTCATCCTGATCCAAAAGCCTATTGAGGTGCTAAATAAACTTTAATAGTGTCTATTGAGATTTTGAACAAACTTTATATTGTTATTAAGATTATTATATTTAAATTAATTTTTATTTAGATTTGAATTTGTAATGGGAGAATGCCCTGATATATTTATCTAATGATAAATGGTGTAATCTTATATGAAGTTGTGTTCATTCAACTAACTTTAACATATCTTATACACACATATACATACATATTTAGGTCCTTATCTTTAGATGGACATACTTTAATATATTAAAATATATCCCACATTTATAACACATTTACAGCCAAAATACAACAATTAGCCATTAAGTTTTGACAATTTTCTTTCCCAGAGTCATTTCTATAGTTGCAAGGTCATTCTCTAGTATAGACTAATCCTTTTTATTTGTGTAGCATAAAGTACACTTTTAGATGATGTAGTCTTATGTGCAAGTATTTTAATGCATTTAATTATATTTATTTCACATCTCTCATCTTGCAACCATTCTCTCTCATCCTATAGAATTAAAGAGTAATCAAGAAAAAAATTCTTGGATTTTTTGATGCACTGTAAAGAGTAAAGAATATATGTATTATAATGATATTATTTGTTGTCTTTGATCTTTTTATAGTTTCTGAGATTGACCTAGGAGAAACTGTCTCTTTGAGACAAAATGACAACCTTTCAAAGCGTTTTTGAATATTTCTAATCTCCCAATCTTTAGGAAGACTGTAGTAAACAAATATTCATTAGATGAAAGATAAAGAACAACCAAATTTGAATTTGGTTTAACAATCAAAAGAAAGTCAAAAATATAATTTTTTTTGAATATGAAGTAAAGCTCATATGGTCATATAGAGGATAGCACAAATAGAGGACACAACCACAATTAGATGATGACAACACAATTGCACTAGATTATACTAATTATAATTTCATACCTTCTAAATTACTTGCCTAAATTCATTATGTTAGTTCTAGAATTTAACTTTTACCAATAACATTAACATATTGTATAATTTAATTTTCTTGCACACTTAGATAAAATAAGTTATTATTTACATTTTTATGAACCTAATATACCTTCACCTAAATCTTCTAATTGTAGGTTCCCTAATTATATTTTTCCAACCTACCACTTCAACACTAAAAAATTTTAGTTTACATTCCTTTTTCTTCTAAATTTTAAAAAAAAACCTCAATTTTTTATGGGCCCATCCCATAATCCTAGCCTTAGGCTAACCCATTTTTCCATCTTATTTATCCAACCTTAATATTAGTTGATGTATTTTTTTCCTAACATCTCATTTACCATTCTTTACATGTTATTATCCACACCTTGCTTGATGAATTTTCTAGCTTCCATAGTTTCCCATGGAACCTTTTATCTCTTTCTCTAGGGAACTCTTACATTCATTATCATGGACTGTAATTTATTTCACACCTAATTGATTATTATTGGGTACTCTTTGATTATTTATTTTATCTATGATATAGATACACCTCCATGTTCTAAGTATAAGATCTTGATTGCTTATCTAACCTTTCCTTCTTTATTGATCATATTCATGTCTACCCATCTATGTTAGAAGGAATTATAACATTTATCTTCATCACTCATCATGACAAAAAAATATTATAAAAAATATTATGATGTACCAATTATATAATATTTTCTTACACTTCTCATTCCATTGTAAATCCTTCTACTATCCGTGTCATGTCTTCCATAGTCCATCAATGGTAAAACATGTCTTTGTTTTTTAAACCTCCTCTTGCTACATGTTCAATACCCATGGATCTTTTAAAGAGTGTTGAATTCAAATCCTCTTCAATCACTACCCTCGAGAATCCTATTATTACAACTAATTATATTCCTTCACCACTAAGCACTCAAAGTTCTATTGACAATCTTTATTTTATTCCTTTTGGCAACTCTACTTAAAGTGATAATGGGTTTCACTTTTGTATTGATTCTTTCTCATGGAAAAATGAAACCTCCTCCTATTCTTCCCCTTTTTCTTTTTCTCTGAAAGATGAATTCCACCTTGTAGATAATATTGAGCATGCTATCATCATTGATCACTTAGCATCGCATTGGTTTAACTTCCTCTTATAGTAGATATTGATCACACTTCTTTAATTCTTTATGCAATATTCCCTCTCTTACATTTGATTTAAATTCTCTTCTATATTTGTACCATTACCATTATATGTCCTCAAATTATTTACATCCTACCCCTTCTATTCTATTTAATTTCCTAGAGAAATTGCCATGTACTTCTTGTAAGTTACATCCTCCTATATCCAATTTTATTAACAAAAAGGCCCATCCCAATTGTTTCTCTAGATTATACCTCTCACCCAACCCATGAGATGTCACTCACTACCTCTTTCTAACCCACATGTTACTTTTTCATCCTCTTCACCAACCTTATTCTCTAGCTATATTACAAAATATAAATACTTTCTTCAAATTTAGATGATTACTTTATTGTATGATTGCTCCTATATCTACATTTCTATATTATCCATTTTCCATTGGTATTGTTTCACTTCCCTCTTGTGTCTATAGATAATAATTCTTTTAATGAATATAATTGTCATAATGAACCCTTGCAACATATGGGATAATTATCTATCATTTTCCTATCCTATACCTATTATAATTTTATCTTAGCTAAATTGTATCCTATCAACTTGATAGACATAAATTCCAATTGATCCTATACCTTAACTATTGGTTTTGTGCCCTCCTATAGAAATGTTATGCATCTCTCATTTTAGCATAGTAGGGAACCCAACATCTCCCTAATGCACTTAATGTGATTCAAACAAGATATTCATGAAAGTGATAAGGTTTATAACTCTAAATTATTTTCCTTTCACATCCAATGTAGTTTCCAAATTGCTAATAACCTTATTGTATCTCTTTTCTAAGAAGAGTTTTTGTGGCATATCCAAGAGGCTTTTCCTTTTCAACAATACTTTTATCTTTGTAACTTAGTTCTTTATAACATTCAATTCAACCAAATCCTCCTATATCACACTCACCAAAAATATGAAAAAACCTTTAATACACTTCCACCCATGGATCCACCTAGTGATGTTTCTCCACCTATCTAACCTTCTTTCTATTTGTTAAATCTTGAAACTATACACCTTTTTTAATCCTCCTAGGTGTATTTTACCCACTCTTACAATCCAAAATTATAGCCATCCTAACTATCGAATTCAAAAAGCATCCTAATCATGGCCCCTCATCTCTTTTGGGTTAGTGCAGGATCAAGGGGGGCCAAAAAGTGGCAATGTGAAAAAAATAGGCTTCTTCACTCGCCTAAAAACGTGAAAATTTGTGTTGACTTTTTGCTTGGCCTGGGTGTTAGTACACCTTGGCCTGGTAATTACCTATGCAAATCGGATATCTGAATTTTATTTGTAATTTTAATTTAAAAAATATATTACATGTTACATATTATCTAATATATAATATATTATTATATTATATAATATATTATTACATTATATATAATATATAATACGTATTATATAATACAATATTATATTATATATTATAATATATATAATATAATACAAATACGTATTATATAATATAATAATATATTATTATATTATATATGTTATTAAAAAATAATTTAAGTATAAAAATCAGATATCCGATTTTATTGGATATCCGATTTTCTGAGACTTTTATATTTTGATAGTGACAGCTCGTGAGTCATTTTTAACTCATGGGTCACGCGATTTCATCAAAATCCGATATCTAGTGCACCTGATATCTAGTGTTTTGACAAAAAATTGCTAAAAAATAGATTTAGAGGTAAGAATTTTATCGTTTTGAATCATTTTCATTCATTTTTTGTATTTTTTGTTAATGTTTATTTGATTTTTCATTGAAAATATGGTTTTTTTTCATGAAAACTAGGCTTTTTAAAATCAAATACCTAATTGTTTAAATTTGTTAGCTAAATTTAATTGTTTACATTCAATTAGGTTAAAAATGGGGGATAACAATGAAAACACTGACCAACCACAACTGTAACAACCAAACCCTCATTTGCCAAACCCCCCCTCAATTCAGTATTTGATTGCACAAAATTTGAATGAATTGAGGGGGATTGCAGAAGTATATCGTAGGATCCCTCGTCTAAACCCAATGTTTGATCCTCTCACGTCGATCATAAAAAGTATGGAAACCATGACTGAGGAGCACAATGCCGCCCTTTTGTGGCAAGATTTTATGAGGGAAAAATATGCAGATGGCTTATCGTATAAGGATATCAAGGATCTCAAGATATCCAAAGCCGAAATCACCTCATTGTTTGTCAATCCCCGTACTGGTCAGCCCATAGATCCCCAAAAAATAAAACTTTCTATTAAATGGTGCACAAATGATGGGATTGTGAAAAACTTTTGGGATCGTTGGTGGATGGTTTTTGACAAACCACCCAACAAAAATCTTGATATCCCCTTCTATTTCATAAAAAAATTGTATGTTGAGTTTGTTTTACACAAACATGTGAACTACTTTGACATCCAACCTTTCTAGGATGTAGGTTTAGGTATGCCCCAGAATAGACCTAGGGTAGTTAGAGTAGTCCAGGGCCCATATGTCCCCCCCACCTACAGTGCAACATCCTGATATCATTTGTGAGGCAACTTCACGGACCATATCAGCTATTCACTCTTTGAGTAGCCTTTTGGTTTCTCAGGCTGCGTCAGTAGCTCAGCCTACTCTTGATGGTAGCGGTGCATCCAGTGGCGTTGGCACATCATCCTCGGCTCCACACATATGTGTGCCCCATAGTTGTGTCATGTGTGGGCACGTATGCTTGGGTCCAGTTGGATAGCCCGTTGGTCCTCCTATGGATAGTGCAGATTATGAGGTGCATGAGATGCATGATGCACCAAATGTTATTACACAAACTGGAGGATACCCTGGGAAGTCCTCACATGCTAGAGGCGAGGAGGCACCGTTATCATACATTGATGATGTAGTGGTAAGATTTGTATTTTCACAGTTCATGTTTTATTTTAATTAAATATTTATAAATTAGGTAATATTCTGATCTCTCTTCATTCCCTTGCAGTGCAACAACTACAAAAACATGTCTTGGTTGTACAAGATTTGATAGACGATCATACTCAAGTGAAATTTTCATGTCATTGTTTGACAAGGATATTGTTTGAGATAAAGGAGTTATATAGTGGGGAACCCATGTATCAACCCACTCACTTGACTCGCATTGATCCCAATCACACCGAACACAACTCTGACAAAAACAAGCCAACACTCATGTCCAAATGGTCCATGTACTTGCATCTGAGCTGAGAAATGAATGCATCTTTGAAGAATCTTTAATTGTTTGACAATCCAATCAATCTCCCACTGTTCTCTCCTCAACCAACCAAAAGAATCTGCTCACTGCTAAATCAAGAGTACCTCCATGTGACAATGTTGAACTACACCAATCAACAATAGAACATGCATCAGAGAAATTTGCACCTGAAATCCTCAATTTATCCTTAACTAAAGCTCTCTTCAAACACACACCTGCTCCATCATGCTCTCCCTTCCCATGCCCTGCCTCAAAAAAACACCAAATATGAGGTATACGCCTCTCCACATGCATTCTACTCAACCAATAAAACATATGTGCATTCTTGAATTGACCCATACAGTTATCTGACCATATTATATGTCGGTCAATTGCAATATCTTTCTCATGCAAGAACTCAATAAAATTCTCGAAAGAATGTTGCACATACTCGAAGGAGTGTGATCTATCATCACTCATATAAAAATGATACTCCCTGATTATCTTCCTGCCCTCTTCTGTACTATCAGGAGCATGTCTATATGTAATGTGAACAAAAGTAGCAATATGGATTGAATTTTAGTATTGAGACAGTACCTCATTCTGTGGTTGCAATGTATAGTTCTCTGCAAAATCAACCACCGATACAATAGTGCCAATTGGGAAAGAGTTCTCACACATCCTGAACTGTTGATCCAACCACTGAGACCTATGGGTGTGCCTTGCATACTTGTAGAAAAGATTTTCATTAAAATCCAAAATAAAATCAGCAATACTCACTTCTCTTGAGACAAATTCGCATCTAGAACCTTCACTTCCACTCTTCAAAGTATATTTCACTGTCTCGTATCTTTTTCTCTCAACATAATTATTTCCAAACTCGTGGTCGCTACCCTCATGAAAACATGAAACAAACTTTGACAACCCACAACATTCTAAGCACTTCTCATTCAAACAATCATTTCTATAGAAATAGCAGCCATCATCTCTAGGGCATAAAAATAGATCTTGCAAGTCTCTTGATGATCTCGGAAATAGCATTGCACCACACTCCTGCAACATCTCATTAGTATGCATCATAGAACGAATATGACATAAAAGTTCATGGTACATTGAAAACTCCACATGGTACTTGCAACAACAAGTATTGCGAATCTTAAGAGGAACACAATAAAATGGTTTCAAAGATTCAAAGGCCCTTTGTGATATTTGCAAAGTTGGATGTAATTCACAAAAAATTTTGTACAACATTGTTTGGCTTGATTCCAAGAAATGTTTAGGATGCGGTGTGCGGTCTCGATTGCCGATTCTTAATGTCAAAATGTCCTTTACATTGGGTGGCACTCTAGAATTGGAGTGCCAAAATTGTTGAATCTCTTCCTTCACATTGTCAGTCAAATTTCTATCAACACGTGGAAGCCTCCCACCAAATTCCCATGTATCTTGTTGAAGTGGATTGTCAAGTCTTTGTCTTCGTGCAAATGCTCTATCCAAAGTTTTACAGTTTATGTTAAAATCAACACAAGTTTGTCTAATTTGACGAGCCTTCCTCAATTGATGGCTTAATAAGGAGGTTGTAATCACTCTTTGAGGGGCTCTCTTATCTCTTTCTTTGGTATTCTTTCCAATAGAATTGAGAGCATCAAATAGATTTTTTGCAATAATGGAATTTCTCTCCATCTTCTTGTTCATACAAATCTTCAATTTGTTTAGAAATGGTCTCATCTTTATCATCTTTAGCAATTGAACAAAGAGTTGGCATTGCTCGGTCAATGTCTTATTGCTAAAATTTTGGTTGAAAAGTTGTGTAGCCCACAACCGAATGGTTCTTGTTAACCTCTTGCCTTCAAGATTCGTAATAATGTTCTCATCGATTTCAAATAACCATTTCGGGGTTCTTGAAGGTATTGGATTTGGAATTTGTCTTTCATCCATGAGAGGGTCTTCATTTCTAAAGTAATTAGGTGTTACATATGGTTCACTTGGTTCAGCAATTCCACCTTCAATGTTAAAGTTTTCCACATTTTCACCTCCTATGTCAAAATTTTCCACATGTTGAGCATTTTCATTATCACTTTCAAAATTTTCAAAATTTTCAATATTTTCACTTTCAAAATCTACATTTTCATTTTCAATAACTTGTTGCACATTTTCAAATTAAATTTCCTCTTCAGTTGAAGTAACATTAGCAATATTTAACATACCTTGTCTTCTCCTCCTATGACATTCTCTATCTCTTTCTCTATACACTTCAATTTGGTCATTTGAAAGTTTTCTTTTGCGTTTAGACTTCCGATGACTACTACTCCCCATATCCCTCCACACATATGCTCCTTCATGATTGACAATGTAAGTTTTCACTTTAAGAATCTCCCAAAAGCACAAATTTGTCTCTAGCTGTCTGAAAACCTGTGATCCTCGACAGAAAATAGAATATGCAGACAGTGGGCCATTGGAATCTACAAAATGGCCCACAAACTCTTTTTTTCTTAGTTTTTGTACTAAAATCCAACATCCGATTTTAGTACAAAAATTTGTGGTCCCCAAAAATTTTCCCGTTGCCGCCATTTATTTAGTAAACTACCACATGGCAGAAATCGGATATCCGATTAAATTGGATATCGGATCTTATTAGTCATATTTTAGAGAGAGAGAGAGAGAGAGAGAGAGAGAGAGAGAGAGAGAGAGAGAGAGAGAGAGAGAGGGTCATATGGTGTCCCATGAACCCTTATGACCTCTTAGGACACCATATGACCCCTAAGGACAACATACGACCCCTTATGACACCATATGACCCCTTAGGACACAATATGACCCCTTACGACACAATATGACCCAAAGCAACCCAATATGGTGTCATTAGGGGTTATATGGTGTCCTAAGAGGTCATAAGGGTTCATGGGACACCATATGACCTCTAACGACATGATTTGGTGTCTTAAGGGGTCCTATGGTGTCGTTAGGGGTCATATGGTGTCCATAGAGGTCATATGATGTTTTGGGACACCATATGACCCCTAATGACACCATATTGGGTTGCTTTGGGTCATATTGTGTCCTAAGGGATCATATTGTGTCCTACAACCCCTTACGACACCATATGACCCCTAACGACACAATTTGGTGTCTTAAGGGGTCCTATGGTGTCCCAAGACACCATATGACCCCTATGGACACCATATGAACCCTAATGACACCATATGACCCCTTAGGACACCATGGGACACCATATGACCCCTTAGGACACCATAAGACACCATGTGACCCCTTAAGACACCATATGACCCCTTAAAACACCATATGACCCCTTAATGACACCATATTGGGTCGCTTTGGGTCATATTGTGTCCTAAGGGGTCATATTGTGTCCTACGACCCCTTAGGACACCATATGACCCCTAACGACACAATTTGGTGTCTTAAGGGGTCCTATGGTGTCCCAAGACACCATATGACCGCTATGGACACCATATGACCCCTAACAACACCATATGACCCCTTAGGACACCATGGGACACCATATGACCCCTTAGGACATCATAGGACACCATATGACCCCTTAGGACACCATATGACCCCTTAAGACACCAGATCATGTCGTTAGGGGTCATATGGTGTCCTAAGGGGTCGTAGGATACAATATGACCCCTTAGGACACAATATGACCCAAAGCAACCCGATATGGTGTCATTAAGGGGTCATATGGTGTCCTAAGATGTCATAAGGGTTAATGGGACACCATATGACCCCTTAGGATACCATATGACCCCTAACGACATGATTTGGTGTCTTAAGGGGTCCTATGGTGTCGTTAGGGGTCATATGGTGTCTTGGGACACCATAGGACCCCTTAAGACACCAAATCATGTTGTTAGGGGTCATATGGTGTCCTAAGGGGTCACATGGTGTCTCATGAACCCTTATGACCTCTTAGGACACCATATGACACCTAATGACACCATATTGGGTTGCTTTGGGTCATATTGTGTCCTAAGGGGTCATATTGTGGCCTACGACCCCTTAGGACACCATATGACCCCTAACGACATGATTTGGTGTCTTAAGGGGTCCTATGGTGTTGTTAGGAGTCATATGGTATCCATAGGCGTCATATGGTGTCCTAGGACACCATATGACCCCTTAAGACACCAAATTGTGTGTTATGGGTCATATGTTGTCCTAAGGGGTCATAAGACACCATATGACCCCTTAAGACACCAAATTGTGTGTTATGGGTCATATGTTGTCCTAAGGGGTCATAGGACACCATATGACCCAAACCGACCCAATATGGTGTCATTAGGGGTTTAATGGTGTCCGAAGGGGTCATATGATGTCTTAAAGGGGTCATATGACACAATATGACCCACTAGGACACAATATGACCCATAACGACCAAAAATGGTGTCTTAAGGGGTCATATGGTGTCCTAAGCGGTCATAGGACACCATATGACCCCTTAGGACACCGTATGACCCAAAGCAACCCAATATGGTGTCACAATGGGTCGTATGGTGTCCCAAGGCACCATATGACCCCTATGGATACCATAGGACCCCTTAAGACACCAAATCATGTCGTTAAGGGTCATATGGTGTCCTAAGGGGTCATATGGTGTCCCATAAACCCTTATGACCTATTAGGACACCATATGACCCCTAATGACACCATATTGGGTCGCTTTGGGTCATATTGCGTCTTAAGGGGTACTATGGTGTCCCAAGACACCATATGACCCCTAACGACACCATAGGACCCCTTAAGACACCAAATCATGTCGTTAGGGGTCATATTGTGTCCTACGACCCCTTAAGACACCATATGACCCCTAACAACATGATTTTGTGTCTTAAGGGGTCCTATGGTGTCGTTAGGGGTCATATGGTGTCCATAGGGGCCATATGGTGTCTTGGGACACCATAGGACCCCTTGAGACACCAAATTGTGTCGTTAGGGGTCATATTGTGTCCTAAGGGGTCGTAAGACACAATATGACCCCTAACAACATGATTTGGTGTCTTAAGGGGTCCTATGGTGTCGTTATGGGTCATATGGTGTCCATAGGGGTCATATGGTGTCTTGGGACACCATAGGACCCCTTAGGACATAATATGACTCCTTAGGACACAATATGACCCAAAGCGACCCAATATGGTGTCATTAGGGGTCATATGGTGTCCTAAGAGGTCATAAGGGTTCATGGGACACCATATGACCCTTAACGACATGATTTGGTGTCTTAAGGGTTCCTATGGTGTCCATAGGGATCATATGGTGTGCTGGGACACCATACGACCTGTTATGACACCATATTGGGTTGCTTTGGGTCATATGGTGTCCTAAGGGGTCTTATGGTGTCCTATGACCCCTTAGGACACCATATGACCCCTTAAGACACCATATTTGGTTGTTATGGGCCATATTGTGTCCTAGTGGATCATATTGTGTCATATGACCCCTTTAAGACATCATATGACCCCTTAGGACACCATTAAACCCCTAATGCCACCATATTGGGTTGCTTTGGGTCATATGGTGTCTTATGACCCCTTAGGACAACATATGACCCATAACACACAATTTGGTGTCTTAAGGGGTCATATGGTGTCCTAGGACACCATATGACACCTATGGACACCATATGACCCCTAATGACACCATATTGTGTCATAAGGGGTTGTATGTTGTCCTTAGGGGTCATATGGTGTCCCATGAACCCTTATGTCCCCTTAGGATGCCATACGACCCGTTATGACACCATATTAATCATTATTGCACCTAAAAATAAAAAATCAAAGATTTTTGTGTTGAGTTTGTTATCATCCTTTATTTTAATACACATCTTTCATCTTCTCTTGATCATAATATTATTTTGGTAGATGAGATCAAGAAAACACAAAACACATTTCTTACCTTTTATACATTTGATGTTGACCATTTCCCCTTTTCTATATAAAATTTTAAAAATCATTATATTTCTATTACTTTCATGACATCCTACCTTCATTTATTTGTTTGGATTCCATTTCCATTATTCAAGCCTTTCATATACTTACCATGTCCTCTATTCCCACTATAACTAACACACTTCTCCCTTCTTTTAATGAGAAATTGTTCATTATAGTGTAAATGCTTATTCACTCATAATACACGTTATCATTCAAAGTAAACTATTATTCATTTATTTACAGAAGCTTCAAGACCTTTCTTATGAACTAAAACATCTAACTTCACTAGATAAAATTTAAAACAACCCACTGTAGTATGAAACATTGACTCCCCATGTTTAGAAAGGACAAATAACTCATTACATGTATTATCAAAGACACCTCTTTCAATGTCATAGATGATTTGTACACATAATAATTAATGGAAAGATTCATTTTCCACTTTTTAACTCCTTATAGTAATGCTCTTGTATGTGACATAGATCTATCCTATGCAATTTTCATATCATACACTATTCTAAAGACATTAGATTATATTTCAACTTCTACAAATTTCACAAGATTCCAACATAAGGATGCTAGTGACACCTTAGAGTGTGATGTCCCACTAACACCATGGAAAAAAATAGTAAATAAATAATATATGTGAACATGATGAATGAGAGGTTGGTGCACCTAAATTCCTACCAATATTATCATCTAGTTTTCATGATTTCTAGCAATAATGCAAGAAAGATCTTGAATCATACATTTTTGTTCATTTTAACTATCTTGTTTTCTCTCAAGTAGTTTTCTTATTTTTTTTATTTTTGCAACACAAGCACATACATGATCAAACAACAAAAGAACACCTTCCACAAATGAGAGCAAACAAAAAGATATGCTATATTCCTTAAAAGAAAAAAGATAAAGAATTAATAATATAATTCATAATGACTTGCTTTATAGAAAGCAAGAGAATCCCTAATCTAATATTAGGAAATATAGAAAAGCATAAAGAAGATAATTACACTTATGGAGAAGTAATAAACCTCTACATTCATGAAATGCAAGAATGAATCCTAGCATCTAAAGGCCAAATGAGTTATCCAACTCAAAAAAGAAAGTCTCTCATAAGCTTTAAAAAAGGAGAAAAACCACGTGGGGAAAATCCCCTCTCCAAAAAAGAGTTACAATGCGTGAAAAAAACTGAAATGATGAAGGAATTAAGGTCTCATAATGACCCCCAAGGATGAATTTGTTTACCCCAAGAATTGACCACAATTAAAGTTAATGTGGGGATGTCAAAGTTTTAGTGAAGATGTTTGCAACTTGCTCCTCTATAGGTATGTAATCCAAGGTAAGAAGATCATCCTAAATCAACTGTTGAGTGAAGTGCATGTGGATGTCAATATGCTTAGTTCACTAATGTTCCATTGTGTTGTGAGAAATGTGAATAGATCACTTTGTTGTCACACAAAATAATAGTGAGACCATCAAGAAGAAAACCAAACTCTATAAAAAATTGACAAAACCATAGAGCCTCCTAACTAGCAAAAATAACTACTAGATACTCATCATCAGTAGATGATAATGCAATAGAAGATTTCTTCTTGTAAGACCATGCAATAGGGCCATAACCAAGACAAAATAAAAATCCAAAAGTAGACATTCGATCATTAACATCATCAGTCCAATATAAGTCAACAAATCTAACAACCCAAGAGTCTACTAATAAATAATGGATGCTAAAATGAGATGTGCCCTGATTGTACCTCAAGATACATTTGGCAACCTTTTAGTGACTCTCATGTGGATTATGAGAGAAACAAGAGACTAGACCAATCACAAAGAAAAGATCAAGATGAGTGTGTGTCAAGTACAAAATACTATCAATCAATCATCTATTTAATGTAGTATCAAGTGAAGGAGAACAACAACTAGAAGACAAAAACAATGCTTGACTAGAATGATATGGGGTGGGCTTGCAATCAAGCATGCCAGCTATGTAAAGCATGTCAAAAGCATACTTCTACTAAGAAATAGAAATCCCATCTAAAGACTTAATAACCTAAAGACCAAGATATATCATGTCAAACTGCTCCATCATTTCTCATTAAACACTCTAAATCATATAAGGAGAGCTAATTGTAAGAATTAAATCATCTGTGTATAGAACCAATATCAAAAGATCATCATCCTATCATTGAGTGTAAATTGTGGAATCATAATGGAAACATTAGAAACCAAAAGATACCAGAAATGTGTCCATATTCTTATACCAAGCTTAAAGGGCCTTCTTGAGACCATACAACGAATGAAGAAGCCTAAAAACAAGTGAAGAGTCCTGCACAAAGCCATCTAGATACTCCATATAGTTCTCTTCATGAAGATCACATTGTAAGAAGGCATTTTTTACATCCATTTGATACATTGACCATCCCTATGAAGCTGCAATTGAAAGTTCAAGGTTAATAATATTCATCTTGGCAATATAAGAAAATGTCTCTGAATAATCAATTCCTTCAACTTGTGAAAACCACTTAGCAACAAGATGGTCCTTATACAAGTATCAATGGAACCATTTGCAACATATTTGGTATGATATATCCACTTGCACCACACCAAATTTCATCCCTTAGGAAGAGAAACAAGATCCCAAGTATGATTCTTCATCGGTGAAGAATACTCCTCTTCCTTAACCCTATCCCACTCATCAATACCTATCACATCTAAAAACCCATAAATAAAAGTTGAGTAGAATTCCCCACTATAATCTATGAAGTGCCACAATTTAAAAGAGAGACAATAAGGACCTAAGAACGTGTCATATGGTGACAAGCACCAGAATCAAGTATCCAAGTAGCTATTGAAAATAAGGCTTTGCAGAAAGAGCATGACCTTTGCTTATTTGTGAGGAAGAAGAATTAGAGGCTGAAATATGATGCTATTGCATGACCTCCTCTAAAACCTCTAGTTTGTTCCAACACTTGGAGATTGAGTGTTCCTCCTTGCCACAAAAAATGCAAGGCTCACTTGACTTCTTCTTCTTTGTCTTGGAGGATGATTCACCACACTTAAAAGAATTAGTAGGTGGTGGAGTGTGTAGCGTCATAAAATTGCAACACTTGCAATTTTGACTGCATTTGGGTCTTCACGATGGGGGCGCAACGTTGAACCTGAATGGAGACCTCGAAACCTGTTTACGATATCAAAAACTGCATCTTTCTGCACCTTGGCTTGATCGTCCTTGCACCCTGCTGTCCCGGGAGGTGGGACCATGGCGCCCAGCGCCCTGGTCCCTGGCCCTATTTTGGGCCCGGTCTCTTGTTGGGCATCGGGTCTTCAAGTTTGCAATTTGGAAAATAATGTTCCTAGGTCGGCCTAAGGTTGGAAAAATCAGTCTTCTAACCCTAATTGACAAGTATATAAACTACATTTCCCCTTACGAAAAAAGAGAAAAAAACATATGTGTGCAAGAGGTGAAAGCGATAGGCAAACATTCAAACATTCAAGCATTCAAGCATTCCTTCAAGCAATTGAGCATTCTAGGTCTCTATTCAAGGCTAGGTGTTGCATTCAAGACAAGGATTCAACCATTGAAGAGGAGATCACCTACAACACACAACATACAACATACAACATCATTACACCTTCACATGTAAGAATACAAACATTCTTACAACAAGGTATCAGTACTTGATTACATTACAGACATTTACATTTACAACATTCTCATTTCTTGGTTAATTCCAAAACTGGGGTTTGACCTAAAGGCAAACCCCTAATCCCTAACCCCCCAATCGTCCTCTCTTTTCTGTGTGTAGGTTGCAGGTACACGGCTGTAATTGAAGATCTGGAATCCTTGTGCAGTGATGAACAGACCCCCCTTCGTTTCACGGATTTTTCAGAGGACCGTGTGCACTCCGGGCGCCATCGTCCCGTCAACTTTCGCTCAAACTTGCAGGACAACATTGTCTCAACATTTTACTGCTAATTTCAGGTCCGCAGCTTCATCCTGTGTCTCTATCTCCATCTACAAGCGAATCTTTCTTACTTTCACATACACTCCTAGTTCGATCCTTCTATCTACATTCTTTACAAAAGAGGGTATCCTTGCTGTCTCAACCCTTGAAACTCATTTAGAATTTAATCTTACATTGTGTGGAATTGGATCTTGTCAGTTTCAACCCCTCTTTTGAACGTAAAGTCTCTCCTAAGTGAAAACCGTCAATCCTAGTGACCTCCTTTCTCTCTCCTTGGAGTGGGGGGAACACCTAGGGTTCGATTTTCCGCTTTACATTTTGGTGAACCCGACGTGAACATCCTAATTCTGATTATTCATGGTTAGATCTGAAAAATTTGCTTCCTTAATTACATTTTCATGTTTGATCTTTTGCAAATTTTAGAGGTTAATTGCATAAAAAACCCTAAATTTTCTTTTTAGTAATTGAGCTTGTGAAATGTTTAATTGTTAATGCTTGTTTCAGATCTACCCTTCTATTGCAAATTATCAATTCATATTTGTGCCTTAATTTTGAAAATTAAGTGGTTAAGTGTCAAAACCCTAATTTTTAAAACCCTCTTGATTCAACCTTTGACCGATGATTTCACTAATCAAAACACCTCCAAATCGGCTATAACTTTGGATTCCGCAACAAAATCATAATATCTTTCATCCCTAAAAATATCGAAAAAAGTTGAGAGGACCGTGTGCACCCTGAGCGCCATTGTCCCCGACATTTTTTCCGAAATTTCGGGAGCTAGATCTTACTATATTTTTCTACTAGAATCCAGAATCTTGGCTGATTTCATCAATTCTAACGCTTTCAAAATTAAAGTCAAAGTTGGTCTAGTGATTGCTTGGATTAAGGCTTCTAATCATTAAAAAATTGTTGAAATTGAAATTTTGTGTCAAAATTGGGTTTCTTACTGTCCTAAATCTGAAAAGTGTGTTGGCATTCATTCAAGGTTTCAGTGCTTTATTCAAATTTTTGCAATTTGTGACTTTTGAAATTAAGTGTTTAATTGCAACAACTTTGATTTCCGCTTTCAAAATTGAATTTTGCATGAAATTGAGTCAACTTTTAAATTTCAAAGCTTGCATTGCTTTTAGTATTCCCTCTAAAATCATAAAATTCAAAATTTCAGTTTCCCTCTCTTTTTCAAAATTCAAATTTTGCATTTTTCAACAATCTTGGTAGGGTTCAATTTTGAGATTGCAACTTTAATTTGGCCTATCTACAGATCGTAAAATCACTCAATTTTTTTCAGATTAGCTTTAAAATCATCATAACTTTTATCCCTGAAAATTTCGAAAAAAGTTGCGAGGACGGTGTGCACTCCGTTCGCCACGGTCCCTGACATTTTTTCTGAAATTTCAGGAGATTGTCATGATTGCATTTAACAGCTTAAATCTAGGACATTGGCTAATTTTATTGAAATTTTCTACCTCTAAATTCGAAAATAAATTCAAAATTCAAGATTTCAATTTTCAAGATAACAATTAAAATTTAAGTGCTACCCCCCTTGGCCCTAATTTTTCAATTGTGCCTACCTTTCTTGGAAGTTGTGTTTCCCTCTTCTTTCACAAAGTTCAAATTGGATAATCATTATCTCATTGTTCAATTTTGCCAACTTTATTTTTCCAAAATTTGAAATCTTCTCTCTCTCTCTAGTGCATGAGTTTTACAACAATAAGCCCTACTTACGCTATTCCCGTTAGATGAAACCTTAGAATTAAGTCTTTCCAAGGTTTAATTACCGAGGAGATGGAACCTAATTTGAATGGCCTTTTTAACGAGGACACTGGTAATTCCTCTAATCCTCTTAGTGATGAAGAAGCTCTCCATGAGGTTTCTGTAGAACAACTTTCAAAGTTGGATAACCAATTTGATGATTTTTAGCAATGGATGTCTCGAGAATACCCCGATAGTCAAGCTCTTTCATTAATTGAGGGTCTAAAACGTATGGTTCAAAGTGATAAGAATGGAATTGATATTTTGCGTAGTATTGCACACATCATGGATTCGAATGTGATGCCTATGAAGAGTTGTGCTGAAACTTTAGGTTATACACAACCTCCTACTCAAATCAATCATTCTATTCCTTTGACAACTTCTATTGCTAGTATACCTACTTTTACATCAAACATAATGACTACTTCAATACAAAACATTCCACCTATGATCACCAGTCATGGGGGCAATCCTTCCTCTTCAATCAACCCTCTTCCTTCATTCAATCTGACTTCTTCATTCATTCCTTCAATGAGTGTCCCTATTACATCTCCACAAATGAACATGACGCAAGGGGGCAATTCATTCAACCATTCCAGTCCTCCTTGTAGTGCTCCTTTGTTCCAATCATCTCCTATGACTAACCATCATAGTGTCCCGCCACCTTACTCTCAATCAATACCTTCTTTCAATAACATAATACCTCCATCACAATCTAACATGTCTAATATGAACTCTTCGACTGAAGCGACCATTAATAATCTTGCACAAACTGTCTCTTCTTTACAGCAACAAATTGCCTCTATGAATCAATCTAAGTTTAGTGTGCCCACATTTGATGTTGCGAGCCCACTTTCTCTTGACATTGTTCAAGCTATCCCCCCTAAGCATGTTGAAATCCCGCAGTTGGAGCTTTATAATGGTAATGGTGATCCTCTAACACATGTTAAGACCTTTCAAGCAATATGTATGGATTTTGCTCATGACCAAAGGTTGCTTGCAAAACTATTTACTAGAACATTAAGAGATAAGGCTCTACAATGGTATTGCTTGTTGCCTTCCTACTCCATTACTTCTTTCCAACAACTTGCAAATGCTTTTATTCAACAATTTCAAAACAATATAAGTCCTAAAGCTACTTTGATTGATTTAATGCATTGTAAACAAGGTGTTAAAGAAAAAGTGACTGATTTCATTGGTAGATATAAGCATTTGTGTGCTCAAATTTCTTTTCCAATACCTGACAATGATATTCAAAGAATCTTTATTTCCAATTTACAAAAAGATATTAGAGAAAAAATTCTGTTTTCTGAGTTTACTTCTTTCCAACAGTTGTGTGCAACTCTTCACAATTATCAACTGATTGTGAGTCAAATGGAATAAGCAAATCCTATGGCTCCGAGTGATAAGGGTGATAGTAGTCAACAACCATTTGGGAAGTTTAAACCGAACAAAGGGTTCGTTAAGTTCAATGAAAACATCATCAACAACAATGTGAATGCAGCATCAAGTGTGCCTCCTATTTCTAAATTTTTCAAGAAAGAAAGAAAGTTTACTCCTTTGAATGAATCATTGCATAGTATTATGAATAAGTTATTGGAACAAAATGTGCATACTCTCCCTCCTATAAAGCATATAGATCTTGCAAAGATTAATTCACCTTATTTTGATAACAAATCTTTTTGTCAATTTCATCGTCAACCTGGGCATGATACTAAAAAATGTTTTGCTTTAAAGGGTAAAATTCAAGATTTGATTGATAATAATACTATCTCTGTTTCAGGCATGAATGATAAAGGCAACACATCTGTAGCTCTTCCTAACCAAAATCTTAAGATTTTTACTGATCCATTACCTTCTCATACCTCTAATGTGATTGAGACTAATGATTCCTCTTTCTCACCTGATGGTCTTGTGTCTATGACTCCGAATGTGATTAACTTTGTAGAGCAGCAGAAAATCCCTAAAGAACCTTACATCACATTTGATTCCAGTGAAACTATCAGGGCACCTGATGGTCCTTTATATATAGTTGCAAAAGTCAAGAATACACCTTGCCGTGGAGTGCTTATTGATCCTTCTTGCATGGTTAATGTCATTACTGAAGAATTTCTTTTTACTTTGCAATTGAATCAAGTGATCTATGACAAAACAAATGTGGTTGTGAAATTATTTGATGCATTTTCTTCTCTTGCAATTGGTTCTATTACATTACCTATTGAGGTCCATAACAAATCCCTTGATGTGAGCTTTGCAATTATTCCATCATCCGAACAATTTCGTGTGAAGCTAGGCTATCCTTGGCTATCTTCCATGAAAGCTATTGCTTCTCCTATTCACAAGTGTTTGAAATTTACCCATAATGGTGAAGTTGTTATTGTCAATCATAGTCTCTTTAAACCAGCTGAAAGAACTTCTAGCGTTCCTATTGATTATTTTTGGCCTAAACAATTCCAATCTCTTCCACTGCAAAGTGATCATCTTTTCAAATCTTATCAAAAGTGGAAAAAAGATATGATCCTATCTCTAAGTGAACCTCGAACACCCAAACTTGATATTCCTATTGTTCTTGAGAAGGAAGTTCTTCCTTTGAAAGATAAAACTAATGTCTTTCCTCAAGAAGATTCCCAACCCATTCCTATGGATGTGACTATGTCTATGTCTAATAAACTTTCTAAAAGTAGACCTATACCTCCTCGTCATGATGGACTTGGTCTCCTTCCTAAACCAAATATTCCTCCTTTATATGGAGCAGTTCCTCCTCCTTCCTCTTATAAAGAGAAGAGACCTTCTTCTTCTCCTATTACCCAACCTAAGAGACCACAACCTAAACACCCAAGTGATAAGGACGAGAACATTCCTCCTCCTCAATCTTCTCCACTTCCTACTAAGACTAGATGAAATCGTTCTATGCATGAACGCCGACGAAAGTGTCATCTTAGAGCTCGTGCAGCTGCTTCTCAAACTTTGCAATCTCCAAAAACACCTTTAGCTAGTATTATTCCATTTTCTCCTCAGCCGAAAATTGAGCCAAAATCTCCTAAACATAAGATGCATGATGGTTTTGATCTTGTGCGAGTTAAAGATCCTATGTTTATAAATCTTGATGATGATATAGATGAAAATGTTACTTCTCTTGCTTCTGATAGTGAATATGAATATGTTGATATTGATAACCATTTATCTAACGAATTTTCTAAAGCACTTATCCTAGCTCCTAGACAAGAACAACGTGGATTGGAACATGAACATAGCCCTTGTTTGGATCTTGCGATAGCTCCATCTGCTGTGTTGAATGTTCCTCCTCTAGCGTGTTTCCTGCCTTCCCAAAATATTGATCAGCAAGATCGGGGGGTGGATGACGTGCTAGACTAGTTCATTAGCATAGCAGACTCTCTCCTCCTCTCTTGATCTCTTTTGTTACTTCCTCTATGTGTTATTCTCATTCTTCTATTTGTTGTCCTTAGTGTTGTCTACATGAGGACGATGCAAAGCATTGAGATCTCTTTTGGTCTCTCTCATGTTGACTCGAAAGACACATGTGTTCCCTTCTTCTAGGCGACTTTCCTTGATTGGGGAATGAAGAACAATTATGCATACATACATATGATATACATGAATTATCATATAGCATACTGACCCCAAGGAAAGCGAAGTCACCTCGTGATTTGTGTTTTGTGTCTATTATCCTTGGGTTTATCTCACACTTGGGGGCTAAATCTTTGTGATAACATGCTCCTTTCCCTTCTCATTTCTTATGTGTATCACTACCTTAAAGCAATCACCCCCGATGAGGTGTGTGCGATCGCTTTAAAGTAGGGGGCATACACTTCGTCCATATCTCTTCAAGATTCTTGAAAATTTCTTGGCGAACTTAGCTTTGCCTTGAAATTTTTTGGTATTTTTCTTGCATGACTCATAGTGAGGGAACCTTACTACTGATAGTCATGGTTCTCCCTCGTGATCTTCCCTTTTACTTTGTCAATCGAAGTCGTAAGATCCTTAGTCCACTGGGGGCTTGGTGTATCTTGCTTCCTTGACGTGGTGAAAGTCTTTCAATGTTGTTTCCTTGTACTTTATCGGAAGAATGGGCGTATGCTTATACTCCCGCTAAAGTGGGGGCTAAATGTAGCATCGTAAAATTGTGACACTTGCAATTTTGATTGCATTTGGGTCTTCACGATGGCGGCACAACGTTGAACCTGAATGGAGACCCTGAAACCTGTTTACGACATCAAAAACTGCATCTTTCTGCACCTTGGCCTAATCCTCCTTGCACCCTGTTGTCCCGGGAGGTGGGACCATGGCGCCCAACACCCTGGTCCCTGGCCCTATTTTGGGCCCGGTCTCTTGTTGGGCATCGGGTCTTCAAGTTTGCAATTTGGAAAATAATGTTCCTAGGTCAGCCTAAGGTCGGAAAAATCAGCCTTCTAACCCTAATTGACAAGTATATAAACTACATTTCCCTTACGAAAAAAGAGAAAAAAACATACATGTGTAAGAGGCGAAAGTGATAAGCAAACATTCAAACATTCAAGAATTCAAGCATTCCTTCAAGCAATTGAGCATTCTAAGTCTCCATTCAAGGCTAGGTGTTGCATTCAAGACAAGGATTCAACCATTGAAGAGGAGATCACCTACAACACACAACATACAACATACAACATCATTACACCTTCGCATGTAAGAATACAAACATTCTTACAACAAGGTATCAGTACTTGATTACATTACAAACATTTACATTTACAACATTCTCATTTCTTAGTTAATTCCAAAACTGGGGTTTGACCTGAAGGCAAACCCCTAATCCCTAACCCCCCAATCGTCCTCTCTTTTCTGTGTGTAGGTTGCAGGTATGCGGTTGTAATTGAAGATCTGGAATCCTTGTGTAGTGACGAACAGACCCCCCTTCGTTTCGCAGATTTTTCGAAGGACCGTGTGCACTCTGGGCGCCATTGTCCCGTCAACTTTCCCTCAAACTTGCAGGACAACATCGTCTCGACATTTTACTGCTAATTTCAGGTCCGCAGCTTCATCCTGTGTCTCTATCTCCATCTACAAGCAAATCTTTCTTACTTTCATATACACTCCTAGTTCAATCCTTCTATCTACATTCTTTACAAAAGAGGGTATCCTTGCTGTCTCAACCCTTGAAACTCATTTAGAATTTAATCTTGCATTGTGTGGGATTGGATCTTGTCAGTTTCAACCCCTCTTTTGAATGTAAAGTCTCTCCTAAGTGAAAACCGTCAATCCTAGTGACCTCCTTTCTCTCTCCTTGGAGTGGGGGGAACACCTAGGGTTCGATTTTCCGCTTTACAGAGTGGATGGCAATCTATGAATTGACCTTTGAGGGGACTACAAGGAACTCTCATTACTTAGTGAAGATTGTGTCTTCGGCTTCCGTTTCTTCTTTTGTTTCCCTTTAGATGGAATAGAATCACACCGAGTCAACAAATCTCATTCCCTTTTCAAGTACTCACAAAATACCTCAAAGGAGGTAAAAGTGTAGGCAATACACACAACATCCATGATGGATTAAAATGTAGAAGTGAAGACCTAAAAGGAGCCTCAAAGCTTAGACAAAATAACGAATATATATTCTTTATCAGTTTTATCCTTTCCACAACCCTGTAACAAAGATCTAATTGACTTGAATTTCTTCATAAAGTCCTCAATAGAATGAAAGGAATAAAGTACTGATGTATTCAAATCCATCTCAAGTTGCAATGCCCTCAACTCATTATAAGACATTTTTTATTTGAATAATATTAGTCATGAATATAAGTTTTAAATTATTTGTGTTCTAGCTATATAAAATTTAAAATAAGTAGGAGGATATATAAAATCGATAGTGAGCCAATGTGTACACATAAATAAATGCTAATAGCAATATGATTGTAAGGTCAAAAAGATAATGAAATTAATAATTATTGAAAAGATTATGTTAAAAAGATGTATAATAAGCTAGATAAGCTAGATAGATAGATAGATAACATAAAATGAAAACTTGACTTTGTAAATTAGATTATGTCATTTACAATATAAATGTATCAAAATGCTCTCCTTACTATATATATATATATATATATTTATACACTTCTTAAAATAAAGAAAAAAATTAGATAAAAATATTTAAAATTCACTATTACAATTATTGTGCGAAGTTTCAAGTGAAAACATGGTTTTACTTTTGCTTCTGAGATGATATCTTTTCTTTTTAAATGCCAAGATGCTGCCGTGAATGTAAAGGGTTTTAGTTTTGCTTTTGAGACGATTCAATTATAAGGGCGTGAAAATAAAGTTGCAGAGGACATCTTTCTTTTTTTCTAAATGTAATTATTCCACTTCCCTCTTGGAAATAATCTATTGCAAGAAAAAATGCTTTCGCTATTCGTTTGAGATGCTATCGCGATGCCCGTCTCACTTTTTTAAGTGCCCATTACATCTTTCCTTTATAAGTTGGCCCCACGATATTCTTTGCACTGAAAGATGTTTACAAATATCCTTCCATCAAATCTACTCTACTCTGCTTCAGACAGTTTCATACATTTTGCAGTTCCAGTTTTGCATTCATGGCTTCCTCCTCCTCATCGCTTGGATCTCCTAAATTATATGATGCATTCATCAGCCACCGAGGCCCTGACGTCAAGGAAACCCTTGCTAAACAACTCTATCACCTTCTTCAGGAAAGAGGATGCAGGGCATTTTTAGACTGTGAAGAGATACAAGGGGGAGATTCTATTCCTTTTGCCATTCGCAATGCCATTTGCTCATCTCTTGTGCAAATTGCCATTTTTTCCAAAGGATATGCAGACTCCTCTTGGTGTTTAGATGAGCTTGTTCTTATGCTACAACAACCACCTGACGCCCTGTTTATTCCTGTGTTCTACGATGTCCAGCCATGGGAGCTACGCCACATCGAAAACGAGAAGTCACAGTATGCTGTAGCATTTTCTGATCGTCAAAGGAAAGGTAGGAATCTTGATAAGTTGGATGAATGGAAAAAGGCCCTCGAATCTGCTGCAGACATATCTGGTTATGAACTTAGCCATTCCTCACATCAAGAGTAAGATTACTGTCATTTGTTTTGAATCGATTCTGATTCGTCATGTTTTCCCTTTTTTCTCCAGTTCTTGACATTCGTTTTACCTTAGTAGGATGACTTTGTAAAGAATTTTTGGTTTTGGATTTCAGCAATTTGTGTGAAAACATTGTGTCTCGTGTGCTACAAGTGGTGCAAGAAAGGAAAAATAGGATACCATTAGATGTTGCGAAATATCCGGTTGGACTTGCTGAACTTGTCCAGGATTTTAAAATGAGTTGTTCACAGACAAAGAGGCAAAGAAAGGTCACGAGAGAATTGTTAGGGATCTATGGACTTGGGGGGTCTGGCAAGACTACCCTGGCAAAAGAACTGTTTAACAGAAAGCGTTTGAGCTACCATGCATCATGCTTTCTCTCTGATGTGAGAGAATCGCATGCCAGAGGTGAATTGCATCGCATGCAAAGCCAGCTCTTAAAAGATCTTTTAAATATTGCAGATCTAAATTTTAGCAGCGTGCACCATGGAATTGGAGAGCTGAAGGATCGTCTGGGAAGAGCAAGGCATTTGCATTTTCTTATAGTCTTAGATGATATTGATCATCAAGACCAGTTAGATGCCCTGTTACCTCAAGGTATGCTCAGCTTGAATAGCCTGGTAATTATTACAACCCGTGATCAAAGTATGTTAAAAGGTGCAGATATCTGTTATAAGATGAAGGGATTGAATAGGAATCAGGCTAAAGATCTCTTCTGTAGTCATGCTTTCCTTGAAGGGGATCCACCCATTGCATATGAGAAATTGGTTGAAAGTTTCGTGGAATTCTGTGGAGGTTTACCCCTCTCCCTCAAAGTTTTGGGCGCCCATCTTTATGGTAGGGATGAGTATTATTGGGAGCTACAATTGGAAAAAGTTAAGAAAATCCCGCCTAAGGATATAATACAAAGACTTAAAATCAGCTTTGATGGTTTGGATCAAGAGGAGAAGCAGATATTTATAGATATTGCTTGTTTATTCAATAAGAAAAGCGAAGCAGATTTGAAAAGTATAGCTATATCAATCTGGAATGCATCCGGTTGGAGCGCTGAACATGCAGTTCAAATCCTGCAAGATAAGTGTCTAATTGAAGTGGGTTCGGGCTTGTGGGCTATGTTTCGAATGCATGATCACCTCCGCGATCTGGGAAGACAAATGGCAGATGAGTTGGGGCCTCCTCGGCTATGGAGACCACACATTCTTACATCTATGGTATGCTGCTTTAAATTTTTGAAGTTAAAATTTTAGAAAGTTTTTGGAAAAACATTTCAATTTATGAAACCGTACATTTAACCCTGATCCTTGTATGTAGGAAGCAAAAGGACTTAAGCAAATCCTAGCAGAAACAAAGGGCAGGTGTTTCCATTCATTCAAGGATTCGTCCCTCAAAAGCACAATTACTTTTTTTATAATGAATTCAAATGATTCTGCTGAGACTGACCTCCTGTGGCTTGAAATTCTAAATGAAAGTTCCAGCTTAAAAGAAATTCCTTCATGGATTCCTCTACGTAAATTGCAATGTTTATCTATTTACAACATGGAAGAACTGTGGAGCACTTTTCAGCAGCAATTGCAGACCAATACCCAGGTATTTCGCTCTTCTTTCCTGCAAATTAATTCTCCTTTCACGGCAACAGCAGTCATTTCAGAAAACTTTGTTTGAACTTCGGTGAAGATTGTTGACTCTTGAGAACTAATTCATTTTTTGGGTGAAATTGGGAATGTCAGGCCAGTTTCGAGTTGAGAATGCTGAAGATTTACTACTCTTCCATGTTGCAAAAAATTCCAGATTTAATAGGAATGTTCAGTCATTTGCAAGACTTAGGAATAAGGTGGTCCTTAGAGAAGACTGACATAACATCCCTCCTAGAATCGCTTAAACAACTTAGTAATCTTAGATCATTATGGTTGCGGGGTAAGGGTGGCATCTTCTTCAGTAAGAATTTGAATCTGAGCAAAGTTACAGACTCTACAAGCAGCCGCATGACTAGCCTTGAAAACATAGATTTTAGTAGATTTAGTAATATATCTAAGCTGCTAATTAGTGGAGAGATTTGTCCTAGACTTCGATCATTGAAAGTTGACAATATGTGGGATCTAATTGAAATGGACTTAAAGCAGCTAGACAGACTGAATACTCTTGACGTGAGCCACTGTGGTGAATTGGAAACAATATCAGGGTTTTCTTCTCTAATAGGGCTTCAGTTTCTTAGACTGGAGGATTGCCCCAAATTGGAAACAATAATAGAGTTGTCTTCTGCAATAGGGCTTCAGTATCTTATAGTGCAGCGTTGTCCCAAATTGGAAACAATATTAGGGTCATCTTCTTTAACAGGGCTTCAATATCTTATATTAAAGAATTGTCACAAATGGATAACAGTACCAGGGTTATCTTCTCTAACAGGGCTTCAAGTATTTAGAGCAGAGGAATGTGGCTTCAACTCGTTGCCCACACTTGCACATCTACATCTTCTTGAGCGAATCACTATTTCAAAATGTTATTGGCTGCAGAGTGTGGAAGGTTTTGAAGGGTTGCAAGGTTTGAAAAGCCTGATAATTGATCTCAGTGGATATGCTTGGGTACGGAATTTCTTCTCTGGACTGAGGGTAATACTGTTTTTCTCAACGCAAACAATTGATTTTGAGGGGAAAGCCTGTTTATTTATATAGTTGTGAAAAGTGAAATAGGTGATTTTTCATTGTGTTTTGGATAGGGAAAAAGAAACATTACTACTTCAAAATTGTGCTTTACTTTTCTGATATTTGTATTAATTATTTAATGTTTTATGTTGAAATTTTAAATGTTTCAGAGGCTTCCATCAGACTATACTATTTTAACAGGGGTGTCATTGGATACATCATCGTCCAGATTGGATGTAAATTTGTTTTCTGAGGTGATGGGCACCCAAACAGTTATTGAGATTGAGAAATTGGATGAGAGAAGCTCATCAAACGCAATCACTATATATGCTTTCCTTGGAAGATATAATCGTGATCCTACTTACATCAGAGATAAATTTATATGCTTGACATTTGTAGGTGAACAGAAGATTGGAACAGAAATAGAGTGCATTAGAATATCGGGCTTCAACATAAAGAAGGGGTTTAAGGTGACAATGAATGAAGGGGAAGGAGGACAGGCTTTAATGTTAATGCAAAGAATTTTTGATCGATTATATGGAGATCTCGACTTTGAAAGAAGAAGGATTGGGAAGTGTAATTTGCTTTGACTATCTATTTTTGAAAATCTTTTGTTCTTTGTTTCATTCAAGTCGTTAATTTCCAGTATTCTTTATTCAATAAAATAAAGGTCTTTCAATATTTTCTTATCACTCTTGTACAAATGTTATTTTTTAAATTAATAGTAGATTATATTTCTTTTGTCTTTAATTTTAAAATAAAATAACTGTAAAATAATTTAGATAGTTTAGATTGATTTAATAATATATGTAAGTATGATATTAATTTAGATTGATAATTAAATATAGTTGAATATTGAAATATCAATTTATATTGAGTTATTAAATTTAGTTGAGTTTTGAAATATAGAATAATTAATGTATGCTTTATTAAGAAAGTAAATAAGAGGATATGGATGCTTAACTTTATAATATGTAATTATTCAAAAATTGATCTAGGTACTAAATGTAATGTGTCTTGAGATTTGAAATACAATATCTCAGATCATCACTTATCTTATAATTAACACATTTTATTTTTCGCTATGTAGAATCAAGTTTGGGGGTTGGGGTTACATTTACAACTGTAGACATATAAAAATGACCATATTCCTAAATGAATATTTTATGTTCATTTCTATGTTTACTTAAATCCAATTTAATTAAATTATCCGCATTCCTCTATTTAATTAAGTAAATTACTCAATTAAATTCACTATATAAATTCACTATACCATTTAATAGGATAAATCCATTTTATTCAATTAAAGCCCCTATCCACTTTTTAATTAAATTCAAATTTAATTAAAATAGTTGTCCTAAATTAAATAAATCTAATTTATTTAATTGCAACCAAATTGAAATAAAGCAATTTATTTTAATAAAACCTATTTTCCCTCACCCACTTGCAAAATCCTACACCTCCCACTTGCATCCTAAATCCTATTCCTAATTCTTTTAGAATCCATCTAATCCTAATCAATTAACCCAAAACCCATCCATTATCCCTTTCCCCTAAATTTGAGGAGGTCACTTCTCAAATTTGGAGCAAAGTCTTCAAAATGCATTAAAGCCTTTATCCATTCAACTTGTTGAATGCCCCCAAATTTGGAAGGACTCTTACAAAGTTATCTACAAAGTCTTCATAACTATTAATGGTTAACTCAAACCCTCTTACATGGTTAAAGAATTTCCATAAACTCAACCTCGATCTAACCCAAGGGTCTCATCAAGCATTTATTGCTTTGACCATGGTTATCCTTAAACCTTTGCACAAGAGTTTATCCTTTGGGTAAAAGCTTTATCCAATGGATAACCTTAACCTAACCTTAACCCTTAACCCCTAGGGTAACCATGAGGTCTTCTCAAGCATTTCATGCTTCTTACACCTCCTCTCAACCAACCTTATGTTGACAATTGTCACCATTTCATTGGTGCCAATTGCAAACATAGATTCCCAACTTTCAAACTTGGCTCTTGATTAAACCTTTCAATCCTAGTCATCCATTGCCCTATTTTTGCTATAAATAGAGCTCTCATTCCTCCATTTTAAGGAATCCAAGACTTTAGCATCTCACTTATACTCAAATCCATTCAAGCTTTCATATTTTATATGCTCATCATTTAGCTTCTCTTTTAAATCAGGAATTAATCTAAATATGCTAATTTAGAATATGTTCCTTATCATATAGCTTAAATCATGAACTAATATAGTATGCTAGGATAGTTTTGTTTACTAACCTTGTCATCTTATAGTTAGTTAATTGCATTTGTAGCATCATGCATAGTTTAGGATGCATCTCATATTAAATCAACAAAAAACATCCCTCGTTCTTGCATTTGCCATCCCTAAACCATTTTGCTCAGTGATCTGAGAGTAAAAATATTGGTTTGAGGGACCGTGCAAGATAGAGAACCATGGAACCAACCTTGGGAAGTTGAGTTATACTTCATGACTCCATAGCTTGCACCAAGAAGTCCTGTGGGTGTGTGAGCAAGGCTCCCTAGAACTCCATTTTTCACATTTCAAGTTCTATTGACCCACTTTTCCCGCATACAACAACCATAGATCTATATGTACAACTACAAACTTTTTCTAGTAACTAACAAAACTTAAGTATCAAAATGTTTGAGGTATTTATAATACCCTAAAACAAGTTCTCCATGATCAACCCCATAAAATAAAGAGGAATAATGAAGACAACACTCTTAAGTCATACAAATAATCTCAGAAATGCACATGCAATTTTGGATTCCCTTTAAATCGCCTATGGAAGAATCCAATCCCCTGAAACAATTTTTAGACACTAACCTACAAGAGATACCAATCCCCTCTTCAAGATTATGTCATAAACACCAACCTAAAAGAGACTCCAATCCCCTCTTACTAAACCCCAAAATAACTACTATACACCAACCTCAATGAATTACATAAAAATAATGTGAAAATAACAAATAAATCTGTAATATAGATCTTCACATCATCACCAAACATATAAACAATTCAATCTGAATCGACTGGCGAATTATTCACATCATTATCCACTTCCTAACACTTATTTTATGCAACCAAGAAGGAAACCACATTTGAGGTTTATAGTCAATGAAGTGCGTGGTCGGCAAAATAAAACAAGAGATTATAACAATAATAAATTGAACGTTTTAAAATTAAGATTATATAATTAATTTCCATTTTTAAAAAAGACTTTAAAAGTACTGTTATTTTTTACTCATCACTGTCATTCATACACTTTTCAATGGCAGCCGAAGTCTTTGAGAGTGTGGAAGATGTAGCGAAATTGTTCAAATTTGAGTGGCAAAGATCTGGTCAAACTATTGAGATTTAATATTTTAATCCTTTTTGTATGTATAAAATATGGATAAGGTTGGTAGATAGGGCTTTTAAAGTTTTTTCTTTTTTTAAAACTGGAAATTAAAGATATAATCTTAATTTTAAAACATTTATTATTGTCATAATTTTTTCTAAATGGTATATATGATTTTGTTTTTTAAAAATTTATTCAACAGATTATTACCATTTATAATCTTGATTATGTAGAAATGACAAGGATTCACAATAATTGATTTAGATTTCTAATAATACTTCTATAACAGGAAGTGTCAATGTTGTAATGCAATGTATCCTTCCAACATGCCCACCTTCGTTTGTGGTCACCCACTGACACAATAGTCTTAGAGAGAAGTCCTAGAAGAGATAAGATGAGATTCCACATCTAGTTGGAAAATTTCAATAGTGGTTGATAGAATTAGAGTCTATATCATTGACATTGTCTATTCATTTATATGTTTAACTCAACTCCAAGTTATTTCAGTAGTGCTCGATATTGCTTTACCCTTTACTCTTTATTCTTTATTTTTTCTTCTTCATTTCACAAAACTTAAACCCCAATTCACATTGCTCTTTCCCTTCATTATAAACTCATTTTCTTGACATTTGTGTAGCATCTTCACCCTCATCCAAGAGGCCTGCCTAGCTACTAATTTAATTAATTTTATATTATTGTTGTTATTATAATTATTATAGATGTTATTTTTTATTTAGATTCAAATTTGTAATTAAGAAACTTTTTGATATATTTATGTAGTGACAAATGGTGTAATCTTATATTATGTTGGGCTCATTCCTCTAGCTTCTAAATATTTCTATGCACAATCATACTTGCATGCATAGCCTACCCTTACATTTATATGCATATACTCCAATACATAACATATATCCCACATTTAAAACACTTATTTACACCTATGTCCACATAGCAACTAGCCACCAAGATTTGATTTTTTTTTGCCTAGAGTTATTTCTATGGTTGTGAGGTCATTCCTCAAACATAGACTAGCCTCTAAGTTTTATTTACCTAACCTAAGTCAACTTAGTATACCTTTGCATGTTTTAGTCTTAAGTGTAAGTATTTGAAGGCATTTAATTATGTGTATTTGACATCTCTCATCTATCAATCATTCCCTCTCATCCTGTAGCATTAAAAAGCATTCAATAGGAGAATTTGGTGCACTACAAAGAGTAAAGAATATGAATCATATCTTCAATATAAATGTATACTTTTTAAGGTTGACCTAGGAGAAATTCTCTCTTTGTGACAAAATGACAACCCTTTAAGGTATTTCTTGAATACTACTAATAGATCCAAATCTTTAGGAATACCAAACTGAACAAACACTAATTGTTGGTGTAAATTATGTCTCATAATTACACTTTACTTAAGTTGACTTAGGGTAATGCATTTCATAGTAGTTTGCATATGAGACACTTAGAGAAGTTTACACATAGGGATGATGTATGTAGGAGAAATTCCACCTTTTTATGGTCTTATCTTGTTACATTCTATCTTCGTTGGGTGATCCACCTCTTCTGAAATATTTTATTATTTCTCCTACCTTCTCCTACCTACCCTTGTTTCTCATTGAGACACAAGTCATGATTGTGTGCTCACATATCCATATTGTCTTGCCTTTATAAGCAGGCTCATCTACATTGTATGTAATGATCCAGTTGATCTTATTTTGCATCTTGATTAGAATATAGTTTACTATTATCAATATTTTATCTCTCTTTTGTGCTATTCATTGTGCTCTTGATGTTTGCTATATTTGATAGATTCTTACATGGTATCAAAGCCATTAGGGCTTCTTTGAGTAGTTTATTTGAAGACATTTTGGAGCATTTGATTTGCAGGTTTGGGGAGTTGAGAATTTTGGGAGCATCCTATGGCGATTTAAACCTCACCATTGCATCCAGGAGGCTATTTCCATGAATTTTGAGTATAAATTTGACTATATTTGGTGAAAATTGTATTTTGGACCTTTGAGGAAAGTTTTAGCCAATTAATACAGTACAAATTATATATATATATATATATATATATATACTATATTTTTTGTAGTTTTTAAAATTATCATTAATCATTGTCTGCAGTTTTTTATTATATTGTAAAAGTGTTTTATTTATTAAAAAAATTATATATATATAGGGGGTTTCACCCCCCCATCTCCCATACTATCTGTATCCATTTTTGCAGGGTTTATTAGATTTTTCGACCGCCACTGTTAAACTGACTTATATACATGCCAGTGTTGAAATTCGTCGACACCTCCACCTCACTGCTCCAACTGGGATCTCCTCCACACTATTGTTCCTTCTGGTAGTTCCAACTCTCGACAACCATCTTCCCACTCCCCGACCTCCTACAATGTTGTGTTCCCACCGATTCCCATTGGCAACATCTCCCAGATGCTTCTCCCCCGAGCTCCGCCCCTCCTCACTGATCTATGTGTTCTCTATGACTACTCCACCACCAACTAGTGCTCCATCGCACTGCTTGGCCTAGGTTTCTTTCTTCTCCAATGGAGCCTACCACTTGGCAGTGTACTATTCGCTCCCACTGTCACATCCTCTGCGATGTGGCCGATTTGGATTTACCCACAAGGAGATTTTTTTTGCCACTAGAAGGACATGTGACACTCTACCATTAGTTTGTACTGTCTACTCATCACATAGTCAGCACCACTGTACCGACACATTAACATACAACATAGGCCACATGATTGCCACACAACATATCCATACAACCACATCATCATCTGTACTCCAAGTGGCAGTTTGTGATTGGACCACGTCATTCAGTCCATATTGTATGAACATGCCACACAGCAGGTGCGACAGTCATACAACCATCGATTTTAATGCATTGAAGTGCTGACACTAGCCTGCTTCAGCACCTTTTTTTGAAATTTTTGGACCCCCTTTCATTGAGCTTTTTGATTTTGGAGGCAAACTTTGAAGGCCCATAACTTTCTCATCTTAGCTCCTTTTTAAGTGCATTTTTTTTATTTGGGCTATTTTTTTGTGCTCTTCATAGTGGTGGTGGTATTTTTTGATTTTGGTGGATACATTTTTCATAATTTTTATTTTTCACAACTGTACCTATCCAATCCTCGATTTTGCAACTTCAAAGGCTTCATTCGGACTCATATGTCCTCCTTTTCATGTGTTGTTTTTTTGAAAATGCATAATTTTTTGTCTACTTTCACATGGTGCTATCAAATTTTCACCACTTTGAGCAGAAATTGTACTTTCAATATTTGATCATTTTTTACCTATTTGGATCTCAATTTAGATCTCTTGCAGTGTTTCTTGGAGTCTCTTATAGCCTATTTAAGGCATTTGTAAATTTAAAATCAGAAGTCCACTTTGTCATTTTTTTGAAGTGGCCCATTGTTCACGCACCAAGTATAAAGTGCCCAATCATCATTTTGGGGGGGTTCTTTGATTGAGTGAATTTGGGGAGGTGTCCTATGTGATTTTTTCTCTCTATATGTTGTGTTCTTTCATTTTGTTTTCATGGGTTCTCCTAAATTTTGAATTTTAACTCCACATAACTATGCTTCATGGAAATTGATGTATGGAGTAAGCTAATGGAAAAAGGATTAACTCACTATATTGATGGAACCATAGTTGCACCATCTAATCCTAAAGTTGATCCTAATGTTGACATGGAATGACTCACTAAATTTTTTATGACAATAGGGACATTGAGGAAGTATGTATCAAAGGATCTCATCTTTCACATTGAAAAGTGTAAAACAATTAAGGATGCATGGGATGTCTTGGGAAAATTGTATGGCCAAATTGATGAGATTAGGGGCTATCAACTTGATAATGATCTCACCATGTTGGATCCCAAGAACTTTGATATAATCCAATATTATGTTACCAAGTCAAATGAGCTAAGAGTGAAATTGAAGGATTGTGGCATTGATAAGAAGGATGCACAGTTGGTTTACAACCTATTGGGAAAGCTTCCATCAGAATATGCAACGTTTGTTTCTAGCTTCCAAACCCATCACTTGACAGTGGGTAGTTCCTTCACTATGCCCATATTTGATGCATTCATAGGAATGTTTATATTAGAGAAATCTAAGTTGATGAGCATGGGGATTCTCAAGTCTTCAAAGTCCATGGCTTTGGTGGCTAATCAAGAGAATCAAGGAAAATATGCCAACAAGAAGCAGAAGCAGTTCAAGCCTAAGAATCAAAAAGATAGAGCACAATATTCCTCTCCACCACAAAAGGATTCTACTTCCTCACTTAAGGAAAAATCGTATAAGGAGAGGCGTTTTTATTCATATTGCAAGAAAAATGGTCACAATGAGTATCATTGCCACACTGAGTAGATTGATGAGTTGACCAACATCATCAAGAAGAACAACATTGATTTTCCATCCACTTACAAGAAGAAGGATTCATCTCCTTCCCCTTCCTCGCAATCAAAAGGAAAGGGACGAGCTCTTTGTGCTACTACAAGTCATTATTCAGGGAGATCGCTTCTAGATTGAGGAGCTTCTCATCATATGGAATCTTTACAATCTATGTTCTTTTCATTTGAGCCTTGTAACATGCCATAGATTTTGATGGGAAATCATACATTTATGAATGTGGTTGGGAAAGGATCTATTACCAATGGGGATAACTCCTTCAATAACGTGTTGTGTGTATCCCGTTTGACAAACAATCTTCTTTCCATCTACCAGATCACTCATGGGGCAACAAGGAAAACTGTGGAGCTCACACTTGATTCAATTATCATTAGAGACTTGGAGACTAGAGCTATTATTGCTATAGGGGTGGTGGATCATGCATCTTGATCGTATTCCTTTGTAGATTTTGTTACTATTGATGAGGTTGATTCTTCATATGTTGATCACACTTCTTGTGTTGATTTAGAAATTGAGGAGAACTTTGGTTACTTCAAATTGGGTGTTGTCACATGTGACCCCATTCTTGAGCCTTGCATTTCATCTCCTCCCATTGATATCACACATCTTATTGCACTTGATGATGTAGATGTTGCTATAGTTTTGCCTTCTTGTGATTCAGTGCAACAAGGTATATCTTGTCTTCCAGCTTTAGTTCCTTGGGATGACTACTTGATAGACATTGCAGGCTTTTTTGTGGAGTCCTACATTGCAAATTTGGGAGACATCATTGATGACACTCGTCTTCTCTTCGATGAAGATGAACCTTCTTCGATTGTTGTGAGGGAAGACTCTCACCCTTTTGTCCATTCTCTACATGATCATTCTTTCAAGGTTGACATGATTGTGGATTCTTATGTACAACATTTGGAGGAGGTCTCTTTATCCTTAGAGGAGATATCTGAGTCTTTGGATCATGTTCTGCATTCATCTCCACTAGATCTTGGATTGCCTTTTTCAACAATATGGATTAGTACACCTGATTTGGAGGGGGTAACTTTCAGCATCAACATGGGGACACTTGAGCAGTTTTCGGAAACTCTATTCATCTTGATTTTTTTTCCTACATCTTCCCTTCATGATTGGAGACAATTCATGGATACACCTTTGGTTATGTTTCTTCCTAAGGGGAGGAACATTGTTTGATGATCGTGGAGCAGTTTCTCCATTTAGTTTCAAGCTTCTACCATTGGTGTAGATTTTACATTGAGGGGGGGCTACTTGGTCTCTCTTCTTATCTCTTATGGGAGGGACTTTTTTCTCGCATGGGTTTTTGTACTTCTTGTAGTACCCCTCCCTTGATTAGACTTTTAGATACTTATTTTGACCATGGTTGACTTTTTTAGTGGATATTTGTGGATACATTATGTGGTGATGTTTTATTTAGATATTATACTATGTTGTTTAATGCTTTGATTTGGGATTCAGTGAATGTTGTTTACACATTATTTCTTTATTGATGGTTAGATGTTAATTTTATTGGGTATTTGACCATGGATAACACATTTACTTTATGCATGAGATGTGTTATGTATATGTCATCATGTATGTGTGGAAAGTGTATGGGGTGCAAGGAGATTATTTTCCTTCACTCAGTTCGGTGAGACATGGAATGTCACGATTCTCCTTCATCGGTGTGTCTACCATGTTTGAATATATATGTATGTATGGTTCGGTGATGGAAGAATTACCAGTACAAGGTACTGACTTCACCTAGTTCTATAGGTTTGAGCGTACCTAATTAATCTGATGGAAGTGGAGGAGATAGTCTTAAGGCCCTAAATTTCATCCCTAGTCGTGCTCGATAGTGAGCATTGTCAGTCGTCTATCAACCTTCCCTATGTTGGTATATGGGTCGTGTCTCTGCTTTGTTTTGTTGAATTGTGTGTTATGCGTTTGTGAATTTAAATTATTCTCTTCTTATGATTTTTAATGAGAAATTAATTATTAATACCTTATGGTTATTAATAATTAATGGATATTGCGTTTATGAAATTAAATTAGAAAAAAATGATTTAAAAACATTTTTGTGGTTAAATAGATTAATCAATTATGTTAATTGGTTAGTTAAGTTTGATTGTTGATTTATTAATGAAAAATTTATATTATGTTTTTTTCATTTTATTTTTTAAAGATAATGTCATTTTTTACCTATATATATTTTAAATGTTTAAATTGTTTTTTTAGTATGTGAGGAAAAATGAATTCAAAATTTAAAAAATATATATAAATGCAAATGTATTGTTTGAAAAAAAATATACATTTTTCAAATTTCATTAAAAAGCATGAATTTGACCTAAAAAAATACATTTTGTGGGAAAAAAAATCCTTTATAATTGGAAATTTTTTCCAGATTAGGCCTCTTGGCATTTTTTGGAAAAAAAATTTCTCGACTCTCTGTTTTTGAGGTGGTTTTGGCTAGAAGATTTGTTTGTTTGGAACTTGGTTTCCTGTGTTGAAGGGGTTTCTATTGGTAGAAGGCTTGCTCTCATCTCCAAACTTCTCTTCCAAGAAAGTATTTAAAGGTTGGAGTTTCATACCTCTGTTTTGGAATTTTAGTGTAATTGAATAAATTCGTGAGTTGTTGTGTGCTATGTTTAGTAAGGGTAAATTATTGTAGAGTTTTGAAGAAAGAGGAAAAAGGGTTTGTAATTTTGTTTGTGTAAATGAAAATTTCTTGTTTGGTTTGTTTTAAATTTTCCCAGCTGAGTCTAAGGAAATGAATCATTGTTTAAATCTGGGCTGAGAGTTGTTAAATTTAAAAAAAAATTATGCCCATCCTGGGGTTGGCTTTGGGAAGAACTTAATTGCTTGGAATTTGGTGGTTTTCTATTTATAAGTTTTTTAATTTTTTTGTCTGGTAAATTGTTTTACTCCTCTATGTTTGCATCACAATTAAGGGGGAAATAAAATTTTAATTTATACAGTTATTGAGGGTTATGCTGTTGAAATTTTATTAAAAAAAAAGAAGGGGCTGTTAAAATTTCCTCTATAAATTGATTTATTCTGGGCATGTTTTATATTTCTAGTTGTCCTGTTTAAAACAAAAAAAGATGAGAAAAATATATATATATAAATAAAAAATTAAATTATATTAATTTTTTGTTTGGAAGGAGGGGGGCGGGGGTGTCCCTATGGGGAGCTCCCCACAGTCGTGGCATCCATGGCTATGGGGTGCCACAACTGTGGGTAGCCATAGCGTGACACTCCCCCACAATCTGTGAGGAGATCATGGGCTATGGGGTGGACCACATGTGGTCCCCACACCCCCTTCCCCACTGGTTCGGTTTTTTTTTTTTTAAAGATTTTTTTAATGTTTTTTTATTATTAAATTATACACACACACACACACACACTATTTTGGAAAAATAAGGGAAATTGAGATTCCTAGTTTATGAAAAACAAATATTAGATTTATAATATACATGATTTTGTTTATATATATATATATTTGTGTGTATGGTTCAAATGTGATTAAGATGGTTTTGATATTCTAAATGGATATAGAAAATATTGATTTGAATATTTTAACTGTATTTGTCAGATTATTGTTAATAAATGGTTTATTTTGAAATTTTGAAATTTAGAAAACTTGATCAATTGTGAATTACAAGGAGAGAAAATAAATTATTTATTTTGTAATGAGCGAAGGTGTTTGTTTCATTTTTTACCGTCTTGTCTTTTCTGGAATTAGACATTTTGTGTTGTCTTTTCTTTTTGGTCATGTCTCTTGAGTAGATTGTATTTTACCAGTTGGTTTAACCTATATGCAAGGGCTTGTATGTCCAAATGTTTCTCAGTTGTTTTGAACTCCTTTTTGTAAATTGGTTTTGGTACTTTTGCCTTGGAGTTCTTTTGGGAATTTTTGTGTAGTGTCATTAGGGAGAGTGGCTTTCGAGTGGGGGTCGTGCCCAAAGAGTTTAGCAGGATAACCCCTCAAAAGTTGGATAAATAAGTGATAACCTAACAATATATTAGGGGTTTGGGTAGCTAAAACATTAATTAAGATAATTGTACCACACTCATGGTTGAGTACTAGTACAGACTTAGGATGCAGTGGGAAGACTTGGAATGGCAAACCAACAACCCTGTCTTCATGAAAGGATTGTTTGGATCCACATGAGACTTGGATGGGGTCGGGGGCTCAGGAGAGGCTACCAGGATAACCCAAGATGGGGGTCAGGGCCTATGGGGGCCTACTGGGATAACCATTCCAAGCTATGTGATGACACTCTTCCCTTATGGTCACTAGTGTGTAACCTTTTTTATATCACCCGGAGTTTGGCTGTGGAGTCATATTTGTGAGTATATACTTTATGTGAGATTCCCGATGTCATGTTTGGACCATGTGTGCATACCTTGTATTTTACTAGTGGGTCTTATTTCTATCTCCTAGCATGGTGGGGTGGTTATTTTTGAGTCACATAGTCGGATGCTAGTGCCACTTTCCATCGGGTGTGTTTGTTCCTTCTTGTGGGAATTGGCTTTACAGGTGTTCCAATTGCTCTTTTGGATTCGAGCATCTTGTATTTCCAGTTGATTCTATTTGTCTTCTTGGATCCCCTTTGTAGTTATTGGACCTTATATGGTCAGTTGTATTATTTGTTATGTATGCCTTCATGACAAAATGTAATTTTAATGTAAAAATTATGTGTTCTTATGAGACTTAGTGGTTAAGTGCAATGTAATATTATTTCAATCTTGAAATGTAAAAGAAATGTATTGATGAGAATTAGATGGTTAAATGTATATCTTTTATTAGAATCAATGATGTAATGTAATGGAAAGTATCATCATGAATGAAACATAGAGATGTTAATGATATCACATGCAATTGAATGAAACAATCATTGTATAGTGTAATTGTGCTTTTATGATTAAATCATCTTAAGTAGATTAATTAACATTGAGCAATGTTTAGTTTAATTATGTAAACCATGTTGGGAAACCCTTTAGGAGTTTAAGTTAAGTCTTTTGTTTGTGAAAATTAAATGTAATGTTTATCTTAATGCATCATTTAGTTTATTAAAGTTTTGTTTTTAAAATTATTTACACTCTTTTTCAAGTGTTTTAGTTGAATCCCTTCGAGGTTTCCTGGTGAGGTGTTACACTTCTCATACTTCTTTGAGAGTTTTTTTGTATAGTTTTCATCTCTCTATTGCGGGGGGGGAGTTTTTTTCCATTTTTTTTTCTCTTTCTCTATTTGTGAGAGATTGCATTGGTTTTTATTCATTTGCATTTGTACATGGGTACCTCACATGGCCTTGTAGCTGAGACCCATCTTGCATTTTTATCTTGAGTCTACATTCCCCTAAGTTGCACTTAAGAAGGGGTGTTGGTGTAAATTATGTCTCATAATTACACCAAATACTTAATTTGACTTAGGGTAATGCATTTCATAGTAGTCAACAACTAACTCACTGAACTTCTCATTTATTGTAGCAATGTATATCTCTTTCATCTAAGACATAAAAGGAATAAACAATGTCAACTATTTTTCTCCTAATTATGCCAAATTGATAGTCTAACTAGAATTTTAACATATTATATAAATGAATTTCCTTGCACACTTGAGATACATTAAGTTATCCTTTACTTTTTTGTGAACCTAAGAAATATTCACTTAAACCTTCTACTTTCCCTTATTACATTTTGGTGAACCTAACCAAAATATTTTATCTTTTTTCATCTAAGAAAATTAAATAAAAAAATTTGAAGTTTTTATAGGCTCATTCCATTGTCCTAGCTTCAAGCTAGTTTACTCTTCATTTGCATTGATCTATATGGTTATGGCTTTAAAATTTTGATAATATTGCCATGCAATATCAATGGCTTAAGACCCCATTTCAAATAGGATGGTGCTAGTATATAATGAATCAATTGATGCATGTTTAAAGGATGGAATAACCAAGGGGAGTATATTTTTTCTTAATGTGACTTTTAGAAGTGACTTAAAGTGCCAAAAAGAGTGGTAATATGCTTATCTTTAGAAACTAATTAATTTTAATGCAAGATATTTATCCTAGTTATCTTATTTACTTCCCTAGGTGTATTTATCATTTGGTCCCTTCATCTTAGCCAGAAATTGCCCCCACCGTTGATCTCATGTTGCTATAGTGTGATTGTTAGGCTTGGACACCCAATAGTGATAAAAAGGATGGTTTTGTTCATTTTGAAAGGAGGTTGGTTATTGAGTGTTCTCAAGAATCCAGTGGATATAGTTTGTTGTAGGGAAATCATATAAACTAGGTTGGGTCCATTCCTTGGATTGAAAATTTGTGGAGACAAGAGTAAATTGGTTGTGCAACTGATTTTTATGTCTGTGTCTCTAAAGCAATATATACATATTGTAGACACCTAAAAAATGTCTCATTGATCATGTACTAACTAATTTGTCCAATTAGTTAAATAATTCTTTAATTCTTTAATTAAATTAATTAATCTTATTCTTCTAATTTCATATTTCTTCTATAATCTTAAATAAGCTCATTTTCAATTTCTATCTCTATTCAATTAATCATTCAATCTTTTTCTAAATATTAATTAAATATCTATTATTTAATTAATTATGATTTAATTCCTTTAATTTAAATAATCATTATTATTTAATTAAATTTAATTTCTAAATAATTAAATAGTTTCTTAAAATTATTTAATTAACTAATTAATTCTTCAAATTCTAATTCCAATTTCATTTAATTCTTCTCTTCTAATTTCATATTCTTCTAATTTCATTAATTCTTCAATTTCTAATTCTAAATCTCCAAATTTTAATTTCATTTAATTTCTAATTTCTTCTAATTTCATTAATTCTTCTAATTTTTTCTAATTTCATTTAATTTCCTTAATTCTTCTAATTTCATCTAATTTCATTAATTCTCCAAATTCACATTCACATTCAAATTCTTCTAATTTCAAATACATGTGCATGATTTCAAAAATCAAATTGAAAATCAAAGTCAAGTTCTAAATATATTCAAAAAACAAATTGAATTTAAAATAAATTCAATATTTGAATTAAATCTCATGCAGAGATTAAATTGAAAATCAAAGTAAAAGTGCAAGCACATACTAAATTAATTAATTCCATTCTTTAATTAATTAAATCAATTATCTTTTCAATCTCTATTTCTATCTTCCACTTTGTTTTTTCTCTCAAAAAGCTTTCAATTAGTTAACTGCATCATCTTCTTTATTATCCTCCAATCATTTTTTTTCATTCTCCAATCAACTTTTTTCTCAATCAGTTAACTCATTTATCTATTGAATCAATTTTGTTCCACCTCCAAATTAGCAATTCAACTATCAATCAGCATGTGAGCTCACCTGAGTTCCACTTCTTGATTAATTTGTTCCACCTCTCATTCAATCCTCTCCAATAATCTATAAATTGAGCATTCAATCTCCATTTTCAACAATCACGAACTTTGAATCTTTGTGTCATTTATAGGTTGTCAACACGATATCTGAGGGCCACCATACTGCAAAAAAGAGGACAATGGAAGCTACATGCAATCATGGAATAGGGAGATTTTATTGAACATTTGACATTCATATTGTTTGATTGTGTTATTTCATTGAGTTTGTTTTAGGATTCTTTGTTTAGAATAGGGATTTGTGATTTCCCTTTCATTTTTGATTGAATTAATGAATGAATTTTAACCTACACATTTTGGTGAACCTGACGTGAATCAACAACGCTCTGATTTGGAATTTTGTGTATGCCTGTAGGTATAGGTGGTGGATATTGCAACTACACATCTCTTTTAAATTCATATTTTAAGAGGTTTTCTTATCTTAATTGGTGTTTTATTTAAAAATTTCAATACTAACATTGTGCAGATTAGGTTCCAGGCAAGATGGTAGGTTGTTCAAAGATTTTATCATATCTTCCAGATGATTGAGAATTTATTCATGATATTTTTACTATAGATTAATGATTATATCATGGCTCTACAGTAAAAAAATTAGCTTTAGATCATCATTTTTGAGAGAGATATGATAACTGCAATTATTTTCATAAATCTTTGATTTTTTGAGAAAATAAATGAATTTATGTGAGATTGTTTTACAGAAGGTTAAGAATTATGAGACACATCTACAGTACAAAATCCGGATTTGTACCATCTTGTTTGACCAAGATATGATCATATTTTTTTTTAATAAATTCTAAATTATGGGTGCAAATCAGAGATTTTTTCTAAAATTCTTATATTTATGGAAAGCTCTTGAAATTTCATAGGGGTTATCTTCTTTACACTTTTTATTTTGATATCAAATAATTAACGTAAAGCTAGATCTTTTAAAATTCATATTTTTCCATAAATCTGCTCTCCAGGGTGCAAATTAATGTCTTTTTCTAAAAATTTTACATTTTTGGAAGGCTCTTAGAAATTCATCAGGGGTATCTTCTTTGTAATTTTATTTTGGGGTTAAAAAAATAAATTAATGTTGTCATTTTGATTTCTTTTACTAATTGTTTGTTTCCACCGTGCGACAAAATTACAGAGAAGGCTTGATCATTCCAGATTATTTTGGACACCACTAACAATTTGATTGCATGATCCTTTAGAGTTAAATCACTTTTGGGATTTTGGGTTTAAATTGACATGCATGCTTTCACACTTCAGCTTGGTGCTTAAAACAAATTTGGTTAAAATTGACATCCATGCTTTCACACTTCAGCTTGGTGCTTTAAAAAAATATGGTTAAAATTGACATACATGCTTTCACACTTTAGCTTGGTGCTTAAAATTGTTCTTGGGATTAAAATTGACATCCATGATCTCACACGTCACTTTGGTGTTTAAAATAGACATGCACATGCATATCTCACACCTCAATTTGGGCTTTAAAATTGACATGAATTTGCCTTATGAATAGAATAAAACACACATTGCAATATTTAAGGGAAAATGATTTTTTTTTGTGTTTTGGGTGGAGCTATTGTTGCATTAAGTACCTTTCCACCTGCCTTCGGGGTCTTGGGAGAGAGGGAAAGATGATAACGACACCCACTTTTTTTTTTAGTAGTGAGGGGTATCTTTGACTAGGGATTTTATCACTCCACAGAGGTACTTCAAATTGGGATGCATTGGGGATATCATCTCTCCCAGCGTACTCTCGAGCAGGTTTTTTGAGCCGCTATATAAATATATTGATTAGGTGGTTAGAGTGTTGAGTGAATTTGACGTATGTGGGGGCCTTCCCTACACCAATAAGCTTAACTAAAGCCTTAAGTGCCTTGCTATGAGAATCCGTCATTGGATCGAGATCCCTCGAAACTTACAATAAGAACCAACTTAGTAGCCAAAAATCCCACATTCATGATTCAGGGAGTGTGGATCGTACCCCATATATACCCTTCATGTACCTTGCATTATGAGATAGAAATCACTCGGTGATACAATCTTTGGATCTTTGAGGTAAGAGAGACTTGCATGCCTGAGAAGTGTGTGTCACAGAGTGGAGCCAGAGCTGCCAGACTCTCTAGTTGTTCATCGTGTTTCGGTATTTTATTTTAAGGTTCTCATTGAATGGTTTCCAATATCCAACCTAAGATTTTCTTTTGTGTTCTTGTATGTATTGTTGTGTTAAACCAGTATTGAGTCAATATTTGGGCTATTTTAGGCCCTACTTTGCATAGCTCTGAATTCTCAGAGTTTGTCAAAACACAATTCATCCAGCTATACTTATCCTCAGACAGTGTTCTCAGAATTGAAAAATAGACTTGTCTTACAAATAGAGTTACTTGAAATGGATTTTATCTTGAAACATCAGACAGTCCAACAAAGTCCAAAAGTTTGCATAAGTCCTTGAATAGTCCTCATTATCATCCTCATATAGTCCTCATTTATGTCCTTACTTTGCATAAGTCCTTTCATAGTCCTCATTGTCATCCTCATATAGTTCTTATTTACATCCTCACTTTGCATAAGTCCTTGCATAGTCCTTATTATCATCCCCATTATAGTGCTCATTTACGTCCTTAGGCTTTGCACAAGTCCTTGCATAGTGTTCATTTTCATCCTTACTTTACATAAGTCCTTGCATAGTCCTCATTATCATCCTCATTATAGAATCCTCATATATGTCATCATTATATTTTTATAAGTCCTTACATTGTCTTGCATAGTCCTTATAAAGTCCTCATTTGTATCCCATTAGCATCCTCATAATATTTGCATAAGTCCTTGCACAATCGTCATAATCCTCACATAAGTTCTTGCATAGTCATCATAATATTTGCATAAGTCCTTGCATAGTCATAATCCTTATTTTTAGTCCTTGCATAGTCTTCATACTCATAAGACATAGGGTCAAATCATTATCTCCATTTTGCATTATCTTCAAAATTAGGGTGTTCCCTAGTCCAAGTCCAAAGTTGCATTGTCGTTCTTTAGGATTTCAACTTGTCATTCCTTAATCTAATTTGTCAAAAAATTCCAAAAAACATAGGTTGCATTTGTCCATTTTCAAAATTCTCAAAATCCAAAAAAATAGGGTTGCACTTTCATCCCTTAGTTGCATTACATTTCATCTCTAAACTACGAAAAATCCCCCCAAAAATGGCATATAGTGCAATGGTTGAAACAAGCTCTCAAACTTCTAGGAGACAACATTATCCTTATCAAACTTTTGACTTTCATGGAACCATGTCATTGCAACCAAACAATCAATCATCTGAATCCAACATATACATGTCCCAAAACATGCATCAAACTTATCAGGAACAAACAAGTGTCATACCTATTTCTCCACCACTTGAAGAGAAAATAGCTCAAGAAATAGAGATCTTGGAACAAAATATTTAAAAAATTGAAGAGAGTAGATCCCAGATGTTCAAACTATTTCAACAATTTGAACGTCCTAATTTTAACTTAGAGCCAGTTGATGTGCGAGCTCTTATTATGAAATCAGACATAGTAGATATTCTCACACAAATAAACATGAGAAACCAATATCAACAAAAAACACATCCAACAACCAGTACAACAAATAACACAACTCTCAGCACCACAAATTGTGCAAACAAGTCAACCACTACCAAGGTCACACATAATTACACAATCAATTTTGCCTTCAGTCACATCACATGTCAGTGAATATCTTCCTATATCTTCAAATACACCACCAAGGGTGTCCCAAATGAATGCAAGTATATTTACAAACATGTCACCCTTTGGACATCAATCAAACATGGTCAATGTGTCACCTATCATGCAACAAGGTCATCTGCCCATGTCTAGCAATGACTCTTCCCATCAAGACTTTGCACCTCAAGTAGTCTCCATATCTTCCACCATTTCCTCATACCTTGAAGTCACACAAGAGTAGTCCACACCATCTTTATCAAATAACGTAACCTCCCAAGGGCTATCCATAATACAAATCCAATCTAATCCAAGTCATGATGCTATTCCTTTCCATGCTTCATAAATTCAAGACCCAATCACACCATATACTTATATTATAGAGAGTCCCATTCAAAATCTTTTCTCATCAGGCCAAAGTGTTGAAACCTATCAAGAATCTCCCATGCATATCCAAACTTCTTCCCCATGTCAAGAGGATGATCCTAAATCAAAAGAAATGAGTCTTGAAACAAATAAAGATTAAGAACAAACCCTTCCATCCTACCCAATTTTTTATCAAAATCCCACCAACCAAGAAGCTTATGATGACCCCCTCGCTCTTTTCTATTTCATTCATAATGATACCCTTTTATATCAGGAACAAAGTGTCCTTTCAAGTCCCATCCAACATCCACCTCCTAAGAAAGATAAGGACATCCCTTCCATCCTTCCTAATAATCCCTTTCCAAGTCAAGATCAAAGTATTTCTTCACCTTCATGTCCTAAGCAAGATCCCATTATTTCTCCAGATATTGATCAAGATCCTTCCATCACTTCATCTCCATGCCATAATCCTCCATGTCTCTCACAATATTCCCTCTCAAATGAACTTACCATTTCTCCTAGTTCCCTTCATGATCCCAATCCCTCTACACAAGTTTTTCACGAGCTCCTTATCAATGAAATCACCAATCTTGATCATACTATAGAGAACAATTTATCAATGATTGTATGTGTGCCATTTTCACATGCCAATATGGTGATAGGAACAAGCATGACACCAGCTAATGAAATCAACACCCAAATTATTCCATCATCTTCTTCAAGCACAAGCATAACACTGACTAATGAGATCAACACCTAGTTGACTCCATCATCCTCTTTAAGTGCATCAATAAAAACAAACATAACACTTGCTCATGTCACAACTTTGGAACTAGAATCTATTTGCCTCATATACCCGCACTTGATAAATTGGGGGCAACATAATCTACCGTAGCTGGATTTCTTTAAAAATGATAAGGCTATAGTTGAATTCAGGGGTTCTAGAGATGGATTTCCCTATGATGATCCACAAAATCCAAAAACTAAGGAAATCAACATTGGAGATGTTGAACATGTACACTTAGCCGAGTCCTTATATCCTATTGGAAAAGACATCTTTATCCGACTCTTCAAACAAAGACCAATGAACTCTCTACATAAAACTCCCTAACCCTATGAATAACATGCACCTTAAACGATACTATATCTAAGGGCTAGGTTAGTTTAGGTTTTACTTTCTGCATTGCATCTCATTTCATTCAAAGCAATTGCATCACATATAATTTATTTTTCAAATGCATCACATTCACAAAATTTATGTATTAGCATATAGCGACATCAATAAAACAAGGCAACTGCCCAAGTTTATCATCCATTTGCATCTAAGAGAAACAAGGGTCATCTCCTTTCTTAGATATTCAGACATAAAGTCTTTGAGGTCCTAAGGTCATTCATTTTCAACATTACCCCGTGACGATGCTTTACTTATGGTTGAGTAGTGATTTCACTATTTGAGACTTGTTAGCCCAAAATCTATCAATTTCTATATCTCAAACACATTAACAAAATCTCTAATTCATTCTAGACACCTAGTTGATCATATGACTAGTGAAAAATCTAAAATTCTACTTCAACGTCATTGTAATACCCAAGTAGGTTTCATTACTTACAAGTCAAGGCAAGAAAATAAAAAAAGAAAAAGTGCTATGCCACAAATTCATCTCAAGGCAAAAGAGAAATGATATATAACTGAAATATCATGCATACAAAGTGTGACAAAAAGCTTGACTATGGGAACATGCAAGTAACTCCATCAGGGCTATGAACGTCTATTGGCAATGGAGCAATATTTGAGAAATTGCAGTCTATAACCTTGTTGGAGCTCTTAAAGATTGTAGGCAGTGAGGCTCTATTCGAGATTCTTTTGAAGTGAGAATAATCTATGTAGCTAGTCATATAGGATGCTAAGGATCTTTAGTGAACACAAGAGCGAGAATTGACTCATTTGGACACACATGGGCAACAGAAGATCAAAGTTTCAAGAACCAGTAGGGAAGTTTTTCACGTCTCCATTTGTAAATCCTAGTCACTAAGTGTGTTAATTTGGATGTTCCAAGGGACCTAAAGGATTGATTGACCACTTATCTATGAAATGTTTTGTACCTCTAACTCAATTGGTGTATTACAAAAGGCTAAACAAACATAGTCATCCTTGTTCGAATAGGAAATGCATATGCATCATGCATATTGCATTAGCATAGGTCATTTCAAAAATTCATTGTCTACACATGCATTTTGCAGATCATCATGTCATATAGGTCTGCATATTGGGGGCATAGTTGAAAAAATCCTAAAAATCAACCAAAAAAAATCAAATAAAGTCCTCAAAAAATCATTCAAAAACATTCAAATATCAATCCACAAAATCCAAAAACAATCAAAAATCAATCAATAAAAAAACTTGCAATAAAATGTCTCGCAAGAAAAAAATACCCTAGTAGATATCCAGCAAACACTTCACAAGAAGTTAACAAAGGATACAACTATCCAACCAAACATCTGTAATCAACTGATCAAACTGTTTTATCAATCGTATCGTATCCATATCAAGTGACCATTATCTTGTCTTAAACATAAGAGGATACACCCGAAACTAAACATATTAGTCTTAAATGGGGTCCGCAACTTTATGAGATCAGACATTATCAACTATCACATCAAACAATCAAAATGAAGACACAAATCAGTATGGCTGCTGAATTTTGTCTGGGTCAGTCTTTATCTTTTATCATTTGGTGACAGATCATGTTCCTATGCTACTCAAGGATGTCCACAAGTGACTAGAGGAGCCAAGATGGGCATTATCTTTTTCTTTGTTTGTTGTTTGTGGTGTGGACCAATGAAGTTCTGGGACAATAGTTCCAGTGGGTGTTTGTGTTGGTATGTTCATTCAGCAAATATCCCATGCAAAAGTCAAGGATAGTTATGCTTGTGACTATCACACATACCTCGACTCCTGACATTATTCCTAGAATGGAGGGTTTCACTCCTTGTCTGCTATGTGTTTTTTTCTTCAATGAGATATCTTTACATCTTGGTTCCTTATACCCTGATGTGCTAAGCTCCATTGTTACATAATAAGGCTCAATGGTGAATATATATTGTGCAATAAAAAATGACACAAGTATGTGAATCAATCTTTCTTATTTCATCCCATTTGCTTATTTCTAATTTGCTAATTCTTTTCTAACCATCTCTTTCTAAATCATTTTCTGTCATCTAACATTATTCTTTCATCAATCTATTCTCTCATACTCTATCTCAATATCATCTTCACATCACCTATGTCTATCTCTAATCAATTAACTATTCTTTTATCTCAAAATCTTCTTCATTCGAGAGATGAATCATACCTTTAATGCAATAATCTCTCGAGGGGGCATTACACCCTAAGTGTCGCCAAGGCATACACACCATGGCATACTGGGGAAGAATATTTTTTCGTTTTCTTTGAAATAGCATCATTTCAACATTGTCTCAAAGAGGGGCAAATGTAGACACCTAAAAATGTCTCATTAATCATGTACTAATTATTTGTCCAATTAGTTAAATAATTCTTTAATTATTTAATTAAGTTAATTAATCTTATTCTTCTAATTTCATATTTCTTCTATAATCTTAAATAAGCTCATTTTCAATTTCTATCTCTATTCAATTAATCATTCAACCTTTTTCTAATTATTAATTGAATATCTATTATTTAATTAATTATGATTTAATTCCTTTAATTTAAATAATTTTTATTATTTAATTAAATTCAATTTCTAAATATTTAAATAGTTTCTTAAAATTATTTAATTAACTAATTAATTCTTCAAATTCTAATTCCAATTTCATTTAATTCTTCTCTTCTAATTTCATTAATTCTTCATTTTCTAATTCCAAATCTCTAAATTCTAATTTCATTTAATTTCTAATTTCTTCCAATTTCATTAATTCTTCTAATTTCATCTAATTTCATTAATTCTCCAAATTCACATTCACATTCAAATTCTTCTAATTTCAAATACACGTGCATGATTTCAAAAATCAAATTGAGAATCAAAGTCAAGTTCTAAATATATTCAAATAACAAATTGAATTTAAAATAAATTCAATATTTAAATTAAATCTCATGCAAAGATTAAATTGAAAATCAAAGTCAAAGTGCAAGCACATACTAAATTAATTATCTTTTCAATCTCTATTTCTATCTTCCACTTTGTTTTTTCTCTCAAAAAGCTTTCAATTGGTTAACTATATCATTTTCTTTATTATCCTCCAATCATTCTTTTTCATTCTCCAATCAGTTTTTTTCTCAATCAGTTAACTCATTTATTTATTCAATCAATTCTGTTCCACCTCCAAATTAGCAACTCAACTATTAATCTGCATGTGTCTCACCTAAGTTCCACCTCTTGATCAATTTGTTCCACCTCTCATTCAATCCTCTCCAATAATCTATAAATTGAGCATTTAATCTCCATTTTCACCGATCACGAACTTTGAATCTTTGTGTCATTTGCAGGTTGCTAGCTCGATATTTGAGAGTTGCCATACCACAAAGAAAAGAAGGACAATGGAAGCTACACGCATTCATGGAATAGGGAGATTTTATTGAACATTTGACATTCATATTGCTTGATCATGTTATTTCATTGAGTTTGTTTTAGGATTCTTTGATTAGAATAGGGATTCATGATTTCTCTTTCATTTCTGATTGAATTAATGAATGAATTTTAACCTACACACATATATATTGTAGTGTCCCTCCCTAATTCATCTTTTGATTGTGCATTGATAGACTTGTTTAGACTCTTTGGTGATGTTTGACTGATATTTATGATTGCATTTATATCTCAGATGCTTACTAATGATACTAGACATTTTGTATGGACATTTGATATATGATAATTTATGTGGATGATGATATATCCTGGATTATTATGTTGGATGGACTTACATTTGATGGTTTATATACACTCATTATCCATGAATGGATTATATTTCTTATGATAATATGGTGGCATCTTGTTAATTCTAACCCCACCTTATGGTTATAATGAATGAGTGATGTTATGATTGCCGTGATTGTCTTACTATTGTATTCATGACAGAGACAATGTCATACCACTCATTATGAGCATGATAGATGTGATTCTCTCTCACTTGTTTGATTATCTATGATATATGTAATTCTATAGGTTGTCTTGTGGATATTGGTGGATGTAGGTTTATAGGCACTAGACATCAACTCCATCTGGTCTCATAGGTTTGAGCATGCCTTATCCCAATGACAAGTTGATCTTGATGGCAACAACAATGAAGGAAAATTGAGAGGGGGGGGTAAATCAGTTTTCACTGGATCAAACAATTTAAGCACAACTTCAAATCGGATTAACTGCAACAAGAACAAAGATAAACATGATAACAAAAACATATATAACACCAATATTTTTGATGTGAAAAACCCAACTAAGAGAAAAACCACGTTGGGAACCTACCCACAATAAGATGATACTCTGTAGTAGTATATGAAAATATTATAATAAGGAATGCACATGCATTCAAGCACACTGCCAAGAGCTCACTACTCAAAATATAATAACCCAAAAGGCTACAACCCTTAAGGAAGGTTCACTACCTTACAATAACATTTGAACAACAATTTGGTTTAGATGAACTAAAACAATAACATCTCCAAATGCCTGATGATAGTTCTGGATAAGCACAATTGTTTTCCCTGCAACACACTCTACTCTACAATTCACACTGAAAGATGAATTCACTTGTTTGCACATACACCACTCTTTAATAATGGAGACACAACACCTATCACACAATTACATGAATATGACACCAATTTATACAAATCATCAACCTTGACTACAAGGTCGGCTCAACCTTTAACACCTAGTTACAAAATTACATCACACGATACATAAATCAACCACCAGACCAATAACATGCCATGACGACATAACATGGACCCAAATAAAATCTACAAACACGCAACACCACCAGAATTCTTGCCAAGATAATCTACAACATGCTGCACCACCAAAAATATCGCATAACATGAAAAACATCACCAAACCATAAGATCTTCAATAACGCACACAATGATAAATGCGGACTAGCCAAAAAAATAGGACACAATTAGGAAACACCAACAAGAATGTTAGAACCATCTACAATAGCAACACCAACACCACTTAATCAAATCTTCATTGATCAACACGTTGATACTGAAAAACACTCAATAACAACAATTGGGACTAGAAAGATAACTTGCAGAGCACCAAATCATGAACCATCTGAATTGAAGATACACATGAACATCCCAAACACTCTCCCAAAACTGCAACTCAGGATATAATCATTCTAGAGCATAATGGATCAAATACCAGAACACTGCAACACTATAATCCATAGCCCAATCAAATCACCACATATAATCATGAAACCAACACTGAATCAACTAGAGATACTTCATTACTAATATCACAAACCCGCACAAGCACATCTGTAACATACCAACCAAACCAACTCTCTACAATATCGAAACACATGAATATGTTGTTATCATTGGAATATGTTGATATCAATGATAACAACATATCCCAGCAACAACAATATCCAATAATCTCCCCCTTTGGCATTGATGGCAACATATGACTGTGAAAAATAATCAGTGCAAAGAAAGAAACCAAGACCAACAATCTCCCCTTGAGATCATGCACACAAAGCTTCCAAGATAAGACATTTTTTCACATGCTTCTCTCCCCCTTTGATAGCAATGCCAAAGACACAAAAACCACTAAATCACACACTGACTACGCCAACCGAATAGAAACACCTTCTCATCAATCTAGATAAGAAAATAAGACTATGAAGTCCACCAGATTGATGCATCTCAATGCATCTAGTTTTCATTAGGAGGGGCAAGACCCCTAACTTATCTCTCAGATATACAAATGCATCTGCTGGCAAAGGCTTAGTAAAAATATCTGCAATCTGATCCTTTGTAGATACATACTCCAATTTGACTTCTTCCTCATTGACTTTCTCTCTCAAGAAATGATACTTAATTGATATATGTGTTATTTTAGAATGCAGTACCAGATTCTTGGAAATATTAATAGCACTTGAATTATCACAATATATAACAGTAGGCTCATCATAAACAACTCTAATATCCTTCAGCATCTGCTTCATCCAAACTACCTGAGTATATACAGTTACTAGCAACAACAATGTATTCAGCTTCTACAATAGATAGAGAAATAGAATCTTGCTTCTTACTCACCCAAAAAGTTGACTTCTTTTCAAAAAGGAATGTTCCATTGGTGGTACTCTTCTAGTCATCAACATCACCTGCCCAATCAACATCATTATAAGCACATAACATGAAATCATCACTCTTTGGATACCACAAATCATAGTCAACTATCCCCTTCAAGTATATGAAAATCCTCTTCACAACAATAACATGAATTTCTTTAGGATCAACTTGAAATCTTGCACAACGACAACCATCATGCATAATATTTGGTCTAGTTTGAATCAAATATAGCAGTCCACCAACCATAGATCTATACAAGGTTTGATTAACTTTTGGAGATTCATCTTGCTTAGTCAACTTGCACCTAGTCACCATAGGAGTTCCAACATGTTTGGAATCATCTAACCCAAAATTTAACAATTCCTTTACATACTTTGATTGGGAAATGAAAATGCCTTTAACAGTCTATGTAATCTGCAATCCTAAGAATAATTTCATGTCACCTATCATAGACATCTCAAACTCTTTTCCACATCATCAACAAACCTCATATTGAAATCATCATCTCCTCCAAAAATAATGTCATCAACAAAAACTTCAACAATCAAAATGTTATCATTATCAACCTTAAAGTATAAATTACTGTCAATAGTACCTTATAGAACCCCAACTTCATCAAATACCTATCCAATCTAGCATATCAGACTCTAGGGGCTTATTTAAGTCCTTACAACATTTTCTTCAATCTACATACCATGTCTCCTTCATCTAATAATGAAAACCCATCTGGTTGCTCAATATTGACTTCCTCTTCCAAATCACCATTCAAAAAGGGTGACTTCACATGCATCTAATATACCTGGAAATCCTTCTAAGCAACACATGCAAGAAGTAATCTAATAGCTTCAAATCTAGCTACCAGAGAAAAAGTCTCCTCATAATCAATTCCTTCCATCTATGAACATCCTTTACATACCAATGTTTCTTTGTTTCTAGCCACTTCACCGACTTCATTCAATTTATTTTTTAATACCTATTTTGTATCAATCACATTCTTGTCTTTTGGCCTCAGAACAAGTTCCCATGTGTTGTTCTTCTTAATTTGATTCAACTCTTCTTCCATAGATTTTATCCAATTCTCATCTTTACAAGCTTCAAAAACATCTTTAGGTTCAATGTTGGACATCAAACATACTTCTTCAGCAACAATCCTTCTCCTAGTCACCACACCTTTATTTTTATCACCAATAATCTGATTTTTTGAATGATTTAATCTCATATACCTCAGAGTCTTATGATTATTCTGATTCTCAGGTTCTTGAGCTTCTTCACCGACATCAACAATATCTGGATTAACTGTCTCTACCAGATCATTTTTCTTTAGGCTCTTAGTTTGCACTTGCTTTGAAATAATATCCTAAAAATCAAATTCATATCCACATGCTTTGATATGCTTTCTATGACATTCATCAACCTTCACATTTGCACTTTCCACTATCTTCTTCAACCTCTTATTGTAACATCGGTAGGTCTTACTCTTAGTAGAATATCCCAAGAAGATTCCTTCATCACATATTGCATCAAACTTTATTATATCCTCATCTCTTTTGATATAACATTTGCTTCCAAAAAATCTAAAAAATCTGATTGTAGGAACATGACCAAACCATAACTCATAAGGAGTTTTATCACAATCACCTTTTATATGTACTCAGTTGAATGCATATACAATAGTGCTAACAAATTCTCTCCAAAATGTCTTCACAACATATCCTTCAATCAACATAGTCCTAACAACATCCAGAATATTTTTTGTCTTCCTTTCAACAACTCCATTCTATTGAGGGGTTCTAGGAGAAAATAATTGTCTTCTAATTTCATGCTTTTCAAAAAATGAATCAAACTCACCGAATGTGAATTCTCCTCTATCAGATCTTAGACATTCCATCTTTAATCATGTCTCCGTCTCCACCTTAGCTTTGAATATCTTGAATTTCTAGTGTGTTTCTAATTTCTCCCTTAGAAAAGTAACCCACATCATTCTAGAATAGTCATCAATCAACATCATGAAATATTTGTCACCTTGCACAATTCTCACTCTTGTAGGACCACACAAATCAGTATGCACAAGATCTAATAATCCATTAGATGTATCCTACTTCCTCTTAAATGAAATTCTTGTGTTCTTTTCCAACTGACATTCTTTGCATATCGGATTAGAAGGTTTCACAATTTTAGGAAAATCTCTAACAACTTGAGTATAACTTATCTTAATCATGCAGTCAAAATTAACATGACACATCCTTCTAGGACACAACCAGCTTTCATCTATCTAAGCAATCAAACAACTTTTCTCACCGACATTCAAGTGAAAGATATTACCTGTAGTCTTAGTCCCTGATGCAATCTCTATACTAGAGGCATTCAGAATCTTTCATTTACCATTCTTGAATTGCAAATCATATCCCTTATCAACCATCTATCCAACACTCAAAAGATTATACTTCAAACCTTCAACATATAAGACATCATCAGTATTATGCTTACCATCAAAAGAGATAGAACCTCTACCACGAATTTCACAAGCTTTATCATCTCCAAATCTTACTATACCACCATTATACTTCTCCATATTCACAAATTTACTTTTATCACCTATCATATGATGTGAACAACCACTGTCAATTACCCATTCATCTTTCTCTTCAATCTTAGCAGCCAAATCTTTCTCCTTAACAATTCAACTTGTAGAATTCACTAGTACCAGACCATCTTCCTTGATAGCAATAAATACAAATTCATCTTCTGAATTCATTGACTCTTCATCTGTAACACCTTCATCAATAGCATAATAATATTTCTTCTGATATTTGTACTTCAGATTAGACTTATAAGGCTTATCATACTCATGATGCCTCTCATATCTATCATTCTTATCAAATTTATCATGCTTATCATACCTTGACATTCTTTTAGGACACCTAGAAGCAAAATGTTCTTTTTTATTACAAGAAAAGTATTTCAAAGGTAACTTCCCATCATACTTACCATCTCCCTTAGGAAATCTTTGAGCAATGAGTGATTCAAGCTCTTCCAACTCTCTTTCATGTTCTTCCATCTCTCTCATTTCTTTTTCATATCTGGAAACCCTAGATGAACTTTCTCCTAGATCATAATTTTTCTTCCCAAATATAGAGGCTTTAAATGCAGTCTCATATTTACCATGTGATTCTCCAAATTCACTCAACTCAAAAGCAACAATTTTACCAACCAACATGTCTCTTATCACAATATTCACAATCTGAATCTCATCAATAGCAACAACTTTAGATTTATAAGAAGGCAATGATCTTAGAACTTTAGCAACAATCTCATCTTCTTCAATAGTTCCACCGACACATCTAATGTTCATGACAAGTTCATTCACCTTAGCCATAAAGGATGATATGTTCTCATCTTCACCCATCTTCATCATCTCATACTTTCCTTTCAAGGTCTACAATTTAACAACTTTGACATGTTTATCTCCTTCATAAAAGGTCTCTAACTTTTCCTAGATCTCATGTGTAGTTTGCAATCCCATCACATTAGTCATCTCTGAATAGGTCAAGGCACTCAACAATTCTTCCTTATCCCTTATGTTATGTTCAACATCTTTGATCTTATTTGTAGTAATCGGACCATTCTGAGAAACAGTGTAGGCATTCTTTGTAATCTTCCAACAATCTTCTCCAAGATACTTCAAATGACACTCCATCCGGTCCTTCCATACTGTATAATTATTTCCATCAAATCTCGAACTCTCTTTCTTGAAGACATAGGTTGCCATCCCAGATCTCCTCAAGTGGTCAAGCTTCTTTCATAGGATATAGCTCTGATACCAATTGTTGGCAACAACAATGAAGGAAAATTGAGAGGGGGGTGAATTAGTTTTCACCAGATCAAACAATTTAAGCACAAATTCAAATATAATTAACTGCAACAAGAACAAAGATAAACATAATAACAACAACACACATAACACCAATATTTTTGACCTGGAAAACCCAATTAAGGGAAAAACCACGGTGGGAACCTACCCACAATAAGATGATACTCTGCAATAGTATGTGAAAATATTACAATGGGGAATGCATATGCATTCAGGCACACTACCGAGAGCTCACTGGTCAAAATATAATAACTTAGAAGGCTACAACCCTCAGGGAAGTTTCACTACGTTACAATAACATTCGAACAACAATCTGGTTTAGATGAACTGAAAGAATGGCATCTCCAAATGCCTGATGATAGTTCCAGTTAAGCACAATTGTCTTCCCTACAACACATTTTCTTTTTACTTCACACTGAAAGATGAATTCACTTTTTTTGCACATACACCACTCTCTGATAATGTAGACACAACACCTATCACACAATTACACAAATATGCCACCTATTCGTACAAATCATCAACCTTGACTACAAGGTCGACTCAACCCTTAACACCTAATTACAAAATTATATCACAAGATACATAAATCAACCACTAGACCAATACAATGCCATGGCAACATATCATGGACCCAAATCAAATCCACAAACATGCAACACCACCAGAATTCTCACCAAGATCATCAGCAACATGCTACACCACCGAAAATGTCGCATAAAATGAAGAGCATCACTGCGCCCATAAGATCTTCGATAATGCACACAATGATAAATGTGGACTAGCAAAACAAATAGGGCACAATTAAGAAACACCAACAAGAATATTAAAACCATCTGCAATAGCTGCACCAACACCACTTAATCAAATCTTCATCGATCAACACGCTGATACTAAAAAATACTCAGCAACAACAACTGGGACTAGAAAGATAACTTGTAGAGAACCAAACCATGAACCATCTGAATTGAAGATACAAATGAACATCCCAAACACTCTCCCAAAAATTCAACTTAACGTACAATCATTCCAAAGCACAATGGATCAAATACCAAAACATTGCAACACTGAACACTGAAAAACCAATCCTCTGTGACCGAAATCCATAACCCAATCAAATCACCATACATCATCACGAAACCAACACTGAATCAATTAGAGATACTTCATTACTGATATCAAAAACTCGCATAAGAACATCTACAAAATACCACCCAAACCAACTCTTTGCAATATCGGAACACAGAAATATGTTGACATCAATGACAACAAAATATCCTAGCAATAGCAATATCCAACAGATTTGAGGTGACATGAGTTCCTTATACACACTCTAGGTTTAATTTGACACCCTTGTCAATTAGTGTCTTGGCATGAGTCATCTTGTTAGAATCTTGCAATGTGTTGTTCGACCCTATATTGGGTTGCCTTATGGGGTTATGGTTATTTAATTAATTAATTATAATTGATTCATATAGTTTATTAATATTAATTTAATTTATTGTGTAGTTTTGATATTTAATTATTATTGGGTGATTTATCGTCAGGGATAAATATTTATTTATGTTATTTTGATTAATATTTATTAAGAATTGACTTATTGGATTTATTAGTATTTATTATTTAATTGATTGGTTATTCTTATTTCTTAATTCCCCTTTTTACCCCTTTGGGTTATTTAATTATTATTTATCTTGCCTACTCTATTTAATTATTGGTTGTGAGTTTTGGGTAAGTTAAATAATATTATTTTATATTTTGTTACCTCGGGTTTATGCATGTTTGGTAGGAAATATTATATTTTTGATTATTTTGATTGGCTAGTTTGTTGCATAGTTTTGAATGCATTTTTATAAATATGTTTTGTTGTGAATGACTTGTATTTAGTTTTTAGTGCATAACCATGAGAGGCTTCTACAATTTTGTCCTGTGTTTTGTTGTGGATACTTTTGGCCTTCTTAGCTATGTAGATCAGGAGAGTTGTTGTTTGAATTGAGAATTGTTCCTATTGTATTTCCTTGATACCCAATGTTTGGAGAATTCTATTGTCACCCCCTGTGAGTGGTCATATTGAGTTCTGCTGGGAAGTCTTACATGTGCTATTATGGGAGCATTTTTATGCATTGATTTACTTCTGGATATTTTAATAAGTCCATTGGATTGCATTTATCATTACGTCTCTATTTGATATGTTTTTCAGCTTTATTAATAGACTTATTATTTTCCCAGTTCTGATTGTAATTTGTACTTCTGTATTATGAGTCTAAAGTCACAAGCGCAAATTTTTTTATTGAATGAACTATTTTATTGTATGTGCTAATGTACTTAACATATGAAGCATAGACATCCTAGAAGAAGAAACCCAAGGCTAAGAAAGCAGATGTGGGGGTACTAAAAATAAAGTTGGAAGACCCTCGGAAAGGGTGTTGAGACATAAAGTTATGGCTAGGGACATTGCAAGGGACAAGCAATTGACCCTTGATGGAATCAACAGAAATAAGAAATGAAGTTCCTCTCTTGGAACATAAGGGGTCTTAATAGTCCCTAGAAGCCATTTCTATAAAGCAATACATTTTGGAAATGAAAATTGATATTTGCCTTCTTCAGTAAGTCAAAATGTCCTATCAAACTTTTGCTACTACTGCTGGTAAACTCTGGCTGGGGGCAGCTTTTTTGTATTTGAATGTTGTGAGGCTTCTAGGGGTATTTCCACCCTCTAGGACCCCATTAATATTCATGGAAAGCTTTATGCTAGCTCCCAAAATTTCTTAGCAGTTACTTTTCAACATGGTGAGCACTGCTGGCAATTGTTTAACATATATGCCCCCAACTCCAAGGTGGGAAGATAGCTGGTGTGGGAGGAAATTTCTGAACTCATCTTGACAAACCAAAAGGCTCAGTACATGCTAGTGGGAGATTTTAATTCTCCCCTCTACCCCTCTGAGAAGTATGGAGGTCTTGTCGATTTTACTGATAGTATGGGAGATCTTGCCAGCCTCATCAATGTTTCTAACCTTGTTGATATTGACCTTCAGGGTTCCCCCTTCACCTAGTCGAACAATAGGAAAGACAAGAACCTAATTCAAGTTAGACTGGATAGATTTGTGATGTCCACCAACTAGGACATGAGCCATAACTCCTTGAAAATGCTCCCAAGGACTGCTTTTGATCATAACCCCTTTCTTCTCCATTGGAAGGATACACCCTACCAAGGTCCCCCCCTTTCTCTATGAGATAATGTGGGCCTCCCACCCGGATTTCAGAGACTTGGTTAGGAACTGGTGGACTACCCCAGTTCAAGGGACTGCTATGTTCAAAATTGTGGAGAAATTAAAAATCATCAACATGGAAGTCAAAGGTTGGAATAAGGCTACCTTTGGAGACATCTTCAAGAAAAAGAAGGCTCTGGGCTCCAGACTGGAACAACTTCAGAACATTATGGCTAGTGGTAACCCCCCTAACACTATTGTGATGAAGGAAGAGGTGTGCCGCAAGATTTGGAAGGATATCCTCTCTAAGGAGGAAATTTACTGGAAGCAAAGATCCAAAATTCAGTGGCTGAAGGAAGGGGACAAAAATTTGGCCTTTTTCCTCTGATCGGCCTGCATCCATAGGATAAGGAACTATATCAAGAGTCTAAGGGATGACTCTAATCAGGAGATCACTGGTGACTCCTTAATTGGATAGAGAGCCACTTACTTCTTCATAGGATTATACACAGAGTCTTGAAGGAATGATGTGTCTCTTCAAGATAGCCTTTTGAACAAGCTTCTGATTTCCATTAAGGAGGAAGATAACTATTAGTTGCTTGCTCCTATTTCCTCGGAAGAAGTCCATTTGGTTGTCTTTGTGATGCGTGCTTATAAGACCCCAGGCCCAAATGGTTTTCCCCCAACATTCATTCAGGATTATTAGGACATTGTTAAGTATGATGTTACAAAAGATGTGAAAGATTTCTTCAAGATGGGTAAATTATTGGAAAAAATCAACAACACTTACATTGTTCTCATCCCTAAGAATGTAAACCCCACTTGCATGAAGGATTTATGACCCATAAGTCTATGCAATACCATATACAATATAATCTCCAAGGTCCTCATGAATAGAATCAAACCCCTCTTGGCAAAGTTTATCGGCCCGTCCCAGAAAGGTTTTGTCCTAGGTCGTCAAATTTTGGATGTTGCCATTGCCACCCATGAAATAATTCGCTCCATGGATAGGAGCAGAATCCCAGGTATGGCTTTCAAACTAGATATTTCAAAAGCATACGATAAATTTAACTAGTGTTTTTATGCAAAATTCTTTTAAATCTTAGCTTCAATTAGAAGGTTGTGGATATGATACGAGAGTGTGTTACCACGGTTCAGTTCTCAGTCCTCATGAATAGGAATCCTATGGTATGTTTCAAAGCTGAAAAAGGTATTCGGCAAGGTGACCCTCTGTCACCCTATCTTTTCATCATGATTGTTGAAGTCTTAAGAATAAATATGGTTGATCTGGTAAACAATGGCAGACTTCAAGGATTCAAAGTTGCTTCCATGATCCCCTGTTCTAATATTCAACAATTTGTTGATGACACCTTTCTTTTTGGTAAGTCATCTGTCATGGAGGCCAAACAATGGAAGGACCTACTGGCTGACTACGCCAAGGCCTCAGAGCAATTAATCAATTATGAGAAGAGTACTTTCTTCTTTTTCAACACCCCTAATGACCTCCAACTCAGAATTCTCTCAATTCTTAGATGTAAGATTGTTGCCCTTTCGGGGACTTACCTTGGTCTCCCCCTCACAGTCAAAGAAGTCACACCCACTTTCTAGAAAACTATCCTTGAGCGGATGCAAAAGAAGCTTGCTAGTTGGAAAGTAAAATTCCTTAGTAGCACATGAAAACTCCAACTCCTCGCAGCTTCCCTGCAGGGAATTCTGGTGTACATCCTGTCCATATTTAAAATATCTGGAGCCATGGGGCAAAACTTGAGAAAATCCAAAGAACCTTCCCGTGGATGGGTTTGGAGGAGAAAAAATTCCTTGCTTTGGTAAGTTGGGACAAGGTGTGCTTGCCCAAGTACATAGGTGGTCTGGGTATAAGAAAAATAAATGCCCTAAATAAGGTGTTAATGGAGAAAATTGGCTAGACCTTGGCTAAAGGTGAGGTGGACTGGTGTAACATTATTAGAGAAAATTACTTGGATCGGGAGCAATTCTATTACAACTTGAGTATGGGAGACCTTCCCCAAGGATCTAAGCTATGGAATAACATCTTGAAAAGAAGATTGATAATAAGAGAAGGTCTAAAATGGCAAATTGGAAATGGTAGGAAGGTTAGATTCTGGGAAGACTTTTGGGTGGAGGACAGTCCCTTGGCTAACACTCGCCTCCACCAAATTATGCACCACCTAAAGGAACTCTTGGGGGATTATATTGCTAATTATATGAAACAAAGGAGGAGAGGGTGGAAGAACATCGTCCAGTTCTTCCTCAACAGGCCCAACCTGCTACCCATAGCTCAAGATCTACAAAATATTATGTTGGAGATTAAAATCCCCTTGGCCCCTCATGAAGATAGATTCATTTGGAAAGAGACCCAATTGGGCGCATTCTCAGTCAAATCTTCTTACAGACAGCTCCTGAGACCCCCTGTTGATGTTGAGTGCTAGAAAAAGATATGGAACTCCCAACTAATCCCCAAAATCAATTTCTTTTGGTGGTCTCTAATACATGGAAAAACCCTAACCTTTTACAACCTAAAAAAGAGAAGCTTCCAACTCCCCAATAGATGCATCTTATGTAAAGTTGATGAGGAAATGATTGACCACCTCTTCGTTCGCTAGCCCTTTGCTGATCATCTGTGGAGTAAAACCATTGAAAAATATGGTCTCCAATGGGTCTTCCAAAATGACATTTTGCAGTTTGTTTATGGATGGAATCTCCCCTCCCCCCACTCCATCATCCTCCAATTATGGAGGCAAATACCGCCACACATCTGCTGGGCATTATGGAAAGAGAGAAACAACAAAATCTTCAGAGATGCTGAAACCCCCCCTGAAAGTGTCTTACACAATTGCTTCAAGCTGATTTCAGAAAATATATCGGTGACAAAGTGGAACCCCCCCCCCCCCCAATCCTCCTAATTGGATGGAGAAAAAAATTGGAAGCTCCCCCCAGAGTTTGAAATCTTCAACAACGGTTCCAAAAACAAAAGGAAATCAACCAAATGGTTAACCCCAAAACTCCACTGGTTTAAACTGAACTTTGATGGATCCACCCAAAATTCCTGCTAGGTGGGGGCTGGAATCATCTGTGACCACTTGGAAAACACAGTGGCAGCCTATGTGGGCAATCTAAAGAACAGTATTGTCACTCAAGCGGAGGGAATGGCCCTCCTATGGGGTCTAAAATTTGCCAATTCCATAGGAATTAAATAGTTGGAATTCGAAGGAGACTCGGAGGTTATTGTGGAAATGGTGAAGGGGAGATCTACTATTGGATGGAGAGTTGAGTCCATTTTGAGGGATGTCAGGATCCTTCTGGCTAATCTGGATGGCTTCACTATCCAACATGTCTTTAGAGAAGGGAATGCAACTGCTGACTCCATGGCGGAGGTGGGAAAGCTACAGAACGACTTACGATGTTGGAGGGACCCTAGTCTGCTGCCAGTAACCACCAAGGTGATCTTGGAGAGGGAAAAAACCCAGTCCAATGAGGAATTGATTTAACCTTTTTCAGATGATGAGAGCCAATTTTCAAATTTTAAATTGGGGCGGGAATCCCACCCATTATGGGCCTAGGCTGCCATGTACCCACGACAGACCTTGTCACCACCCTCACAAGGGATGTGTTTATGATGATAGTATCGATATCAGGAATGATTATTCCTTAATTATTATAGACAAAGCCAATTGATGGTGATAAAGGCGATAGAAGGGAAAGGTCAAATCATACTGGCTAGATTGAAGGTCCGCACATTTCTAGTAGATTTTTTAATTTTTCTATCTACTCAGACATAAGAGATAATAATCACACTGATTATTACGTGCTCTTATCTCAAGTTTGGCGCAAATTTTATCACAACTTTGCTTTAACCCTTCTTCAGCTCTATGATTTTGCTAGAAGGTCTCACATTTACTCTATTAAACTGGAAGAAACAAAAATGGGGGGGGACAGGCTTAGAGTGGAACCTGATAAAATTGATGATTTTAAAGCCAAGTCGGCGGTGTGGTTCATCTATTCAGAAGGTGACATTGATAAATTCATGGAAAGCATGAAGGGGAACAATGAAAGATTTTCCAAGCAATTTGTGAACTCCTAGGAAGACAGGAGAGTTACCATGGGGGGAATCTCTTTTGAAATTAATGAGGGGGTTATTGCATAGGTGATGGGTCTCTCTATGGAGGGGAGAAAATGGTAAAAGCAGAGTCGTAATGCGGATACCACTAGCCTGAACCAATTCTTCCGGGAAGGCAAAAACCTTGTGAAAAGGGCGGGCGGATTCAACCGAGAGGAGCTCCCTTCTTTGTGGGATGAGGTCTGTTACATTGTGATGAAATAATTCACGTTCAAGGGAAGGTGTGGAATATTCTATTACTACCATCTCCCTTTCCTTAACCATCTAAGAAATAAGGACTATATTTCAATGCCATTTTTCTTGCTACATTCTCTGAATGCTAATGTCAAAGATATTTCTGAGGCCAAGAAAAAGGGTAAAGAATTCCCCATCCTTCACTAGGGCCTCATCCTTCACCTTTATAGGTTCCACCTCACCCTTTCCTTGCCCCGCTCTATCTCTATCTAGAATGTGACTAATACCAATCCTTTGCCCTACCCTATTGCGAAACATAGTGCTAGCCCCCCTCGGCTCCCAAAAATTGGCTCTTGCAGCAAGATAAATAAAAATCACTCCCCTGAAGAGGTCAAAACCCCAAAGAGAGTCATAATCTAGGAGATTGATTCTGAGATGGAAATCACTGACGAGGCCAATACCCCTGCCGCTCAAGCAGACTAGCCTCTAAACCCTTGAAAAAACCTCTGAGAGACCCCTCCTCCTCGCAAGACATTGGGAACTCAAGCCCACCTGATAATGTGGTTCCATCCCACTCTAACCTGACCCCTCACTCTATAAGTTCCACCCATGCTTCTAAAAGCCCCACAACTTCTCAGAGTCTGAAGCCGACAAATTCCCCCTCCCTGACTTTCAAGCTAGAAAAATTGTTGGTTGTGGAGGAGGTGAGTAGCATAAAAGATGAGGATGACAACAACCTAGTGGATCTGGGGAAAAAAGTGGAGGCCCTATCTGATAATGTGCAGGATATGACCAGCAGACTAGAGGCGATGGAAACCAAAATGCATGATGTCTCTAAATTTGTGTTGAATGTGATGCATTGTTTGACTACCACCCTGTGTCTCATGCAGGAAAGTGCTTCCAAAGGTAAAGGCAAGGAAGACAAGGCCCTATTCAAATTCATCACCAAGGAATGGGAAAGAAATCTCCTCCCCAAGAGGAGCCATGGGAAAAAGAAATGATTTGTCTCTATGCTGTGGAAGGCTGGTTTTTTGTCTACTCTTAGTAGCCTGCGGGCAGATAGTGTTAGCCTATGTTTGTATTTAACCTTTTATGTTTATTGCCATGCATGGCATATGTCTAAAACTTTGTTTAATACTGCTTTATATCTGCTAAACTTACGTAGAATGATCATTATTTTTGATAGAGGCAAAGGGTTGTAACTCTGCTATTATTATACGGACAGTGGTTTTGCCATTGTTTTCCTTGTTGTTCCTATGGGTCAGCTCCCTTGTTTTTTGGCTGCTTTTTATATCAAAAACATATGCTAGAGAATGTATTTAATTGGCTACTTTACTTAACAAATGCATCTGTAGCGTCCTAAAATTATGACACTTGCAATTTTGACTGCATTTGGGTCTTCACGATGGTGACGCAACAATGAACCTGAATGGAGACCCCGAGACTTGTTCACGACATCAAAAACTGCATTTTTCAGCACACTGGCCTGATCCTCCTTGCACCCTGCTGTCCCTGGAGGTGGGACCATGGCGCCCAGCGCCCTGGTCCTTTAGGATTAGGGCACCCAGCGCCCTGGTCCCCCAGGACCATGGCGCCCAGCGCCCTAGTCCCTGGCCCTATTTTTGGGCCCGATCTCTTTTGGGTCTCGGGTCTTTATGTTTGCAAATTGGAAAATAATCTTCCCAGGTTGGCCTAAGGTCGAAAAAATCATTCTATCAACCCTAATTGGAAAGTATATAAACTACATTTCCTCTCCCATTTTGGGTAGATAAAAAGAGGGAACGACATATGTGTACAAGACACGGAAACGATATTCAAGCATTCAAGCATTCAAGCATTCCTTCAAGCAATTGATCATTCTAAGTCTCCATTCAAGGCTAAGTGTTGCATTCAAGACAAGGATTCAACCATTGAAGAGGAGATCACATACCACTTACAACATACAAAATACAACATTCATTACACCTTCGCATGTAAGAATACAAACATTCTTACAACAAGGTATCAGTACTTGTTTACATTACAAACATTTACATTTACAACATTCTCATTTCTTGGTTAATTCCAAAACTAGGGTTTGACCTAAAGGCAAACCCCTAATCCCTAACCCCCCAATCGTCCTCGCTTTTTTGTGTGTAGGTTGCAGGTACGCGACTGTAATTGAAGATCTAGAACCCTTGTGCAGAGACGAACAGATCCCCCTTCGTTTCGCGGATTTTTCGGAGGACCGTGTGCACGCCGGGCGCCATCGTCCCATCAAATTTCACCTGAATTTGCAGAACAACATCATCTTGACATTTTACTGCTAATTCCAGGTCCGCAGCTTCATCCTATATTCCTATCTCCGTTTATAAGCGAATCTTTCTTGCTTCTACATACATTCCTAGTTCAATCATTCTATCTACATTCTTTACAAAAGAGGGTATCCTTGATGTCACAACCCTTGAAACTCATTTAGAATCCAATCTTGCATTGTGTGGGATTGGATCTTGTGGGTTTCAACCCCTCTTTTGAATGTAAAGTCCCTCCTAAGTGAAAACCGTCAATCCTAGTGACCCCCTTTCTCCTTGGAGTGGGGGAGAACACCTAGGGTTCGATTTTTCCGCTTTACATTTTGGTGAACCCGACGTGAACATCCTTTCTGATTATTCATGGTTGGATCTGAAAATTGGATGCCTTGATTACATTTCCATGTTTGATCTTTTGCAAATTTTAGAGGTTAATTGCATAAAAACCCTAAATTTTCTTTTTAGTAATTGAGCTTGTGAAATGTTTAATTGTTAATGCTTGTTTTAGATCTACCCTTCTACTGCAAATTGTCAAATCATATATGTGCTTTAATTTTGAAAATTAAGTGGTTAAGTGTCAAATCCCTAATTTTTAAAACCCTCTTGATTCAACCTTTGACCGACAATTTCACTGATCAAAACATCTCCAAATCGGCTGTAACTTTGGATTCCGCAACAAAATCATAATATCTCTCATCCCTGAAAATTTAGAAAAAAGTTGCGAGGACCGTGTGCACCTGGACCGCCATCGTCCCCAACATTTTTTCCAAAATTTCGGGAGTTAGATCTTACTGTATTTTTCTGCTAAAATCCAGAATTTTGGCTGATTTCATCACTTCTAACATTTTCAAAATTAAAGTCAAAGTTGGTCTAGCGATTGCTCGGATTGAGGCTCCTAATCATTCAAAAATTGTTGAAATTGAAATTCATGTCAAAATTGTGTTTCTTACTGTCCTAAATTTGAAAAGTGTGTTGGCATTCATTCGAAATTTCAATGCTTTATTCAAATTTTTGCAATTTGTGACTTTTGAAATTAAATGTTTAATTACAACAACCTTGATTTCCACTTTCAAAATTGAATTTTGCGTGAAATTGAGTCAATTTTTAAATTTCAAAATCGGCATTACTTTTGGTATTCCCTCTAAAATCATAAAATTCAAAATTTCAGTTTCCCTCTCTTTTTCAAAATTCAAAATTTTGCATTTTTCGACAATCTTGGTAGGGTTCAATTTAGAGATTGCAACTTTAATTTGGCCTATCTATAGATCGTAAAATCACTCAATTTTTTCAGATTAGCTCTAAAATCATCATAACTTTCACCCTGAAAATTTCGAAAAAAGTTGCGAGGACCGTGTGCACTCCGTTCGCCACGGTCCCGGACATTTTTTCCGAAATTTCGGGAGATTGTCCTGATTGTATTTAACAGCTTAAATCTAGGAGATTGGCTGATTTTACTAAAATTTGCTACCTCTAAAATTCAAAATCTTATCTCTTTCTTTAGTGCATGAGTTTTACAACAATAAGCCCTACTTACACTATTCCCGTTACACGAAGCCTTAAAATTAAGTCTTTCCAAGGTTTAATTACTGAGGAGATGGAACCTAATTTGAATGGCCTTTTTAACGAGGACACGGGTAATTCCTCTAATCCTCCTAATGATGAAGAAGCTCTCCATGAGGTTTTTGTAGAACAACTTTCAAAATTGGATAACCAATTTGACGATTTTCGACAATGGATGTCTCAAGAATACCCCGATAGTCAAGCTCTTCCTTTAATTGAGGGTCTAAAATGTATGCTTCAAAGTGATAAGAATGGAATTGATATTTTGCATGGTATTGCACACATTGTGGATTCAAATGTGATGCCTATGAAGAGTTGTGCCGAAACTTTGGGTTATACACAACCTCCTACTCAATTCAATCATTCCATTCCTTTGACAACTTCTATTGCTAGTATACCTACTTTTACATCAAACATAATGACTACTTCAATACAAGACATTCCACCTATGATCACCAGTCATGGGGGCAATCCTTCTTCTTCAATTAACCCTCTTCCTTCATTTAATCTGACTTCTTCATTCATTCCTTCAGTAAGTGTTCCTATTTCATCTCCGCAAATGAACCTGGCGCAAGGGGGCAATTCATTTAATCATTCCATTCCTCCTTGTAGTGTTCCTCCTTTCCAATCATCTCCTATGACTAACTATCATAGTGTCCCACCACCTTACTCTCTACCTTCTTTCAATAACATAACACCTCCATCACAATCTAACTCTTCGACTGAAGCGACCATTAACAATCTTACACAAACTGTCTCTTCTTTACAGCAACAAATTGCCTCTATGAATCAATCTAAGTTTAGTGTGCCCACATTTGATGTTGCAAGCCCACTTTCTCTTGACATTGTTCGAGCTATTCCCCCTAAACATGTTGAAATTCCGCATTTGGAGCTTTATAATGGTAAGGGTGATCCTCTAACACATGTTAAGACTTTTCAAACAATATGTACTGATTTTGCTTATGACCAAAGGTTGCTTGCAAAACTGTTTACTAGAACATTAAGAGACAAAGCCCTACAATGGTATTGCTCGTTGCCTTCTTATTCTATTACTTCTTTCGAACAACTTGCAAATGCTTTTATTCAACAATTTCAAAACAATATAAGTCCTAAAGTTACTTTGATTGATTTAATGCATTGTAAACAAGTTGTTAAAGAAAAAGTGACTGATTTCATTAGTAGATATAAGCATTTGTATGCTCAAATTTCTTTTCCAGTGCCTAACAATGATATTCAAAGAATCTTTATTTCTAATTTACAAAAAGATATTAGAGAAAAACTCCTGTTTTCTGAGTTTACTTCTTTCCAACAGTTGTTTGCAACTCTTCACAATTATCAACTGACTGTGAGTCAAATGGAACAAGCAAATCCTATGGCTCCGAGTGATAAGGGTGATAGTAGTCAACAACCATTTGGGAAGTTTAAACTGAACAGAGAGTCCATTAAATTCAATGAAAACATCATCAACAACAATGTGAATGCAGCATCAGGTGTGCCTCCTATTTCTAAGTTTTTCAAGAAAGAAAGAAAGTTTACTCCTTTGAATGAATCATTGCATAGTATTATGAATAATTTATTGGAACAAAATGTGCTTACTCTTCCTCCTATAAGGCAAATAGATCCTACAAAGATTAATTCACCCTATTTTGATAACAAATCTTTTTGTCAATTTCATCATCAACCTGGGCATGATACTGAAAAATGTTTTGCTTTAAAGGGTAAAATTCAAGATTTGATTGATAATAATACTATCTCTATTTCTGGTGTGAATGATAAAGGCAATACATCTGTAGCTCCTCCTAACCAAAATCTTCAGATTTTTACTGATCCGTTACCTTCTCATACCTCTAATGTGATCGATACTAATGATTCCTCTGTCTCACCTGATGATCTTGTGTCTATGACTCCGAATGTGATTAACTTTGAAGAGCAGCAGAAAATCCCTAAAGAACCTTCCATCACCTTTGATTCCAGTGAAACTATCAGGGCACCTGATGGTCCTTTATATATAGTTGCAAAAGTCAAGAATACACCTTTCCGTGGAGTGCTTATTGATCCTTCTTGCATGGTTAATATCATTACTGAAGAATTTCTTTTTACTTTGCAATTGAATCAAGTGATTTATGACAAAACAGATGTGATTGTGAAATTATTTGATGCATTTTCTTCTCCTGCAATTGGTTCTATTACATTACCTATTGAGGTCCATAATAAATCCCTTGATGTGAACTTTGCTATTATTCCATCGCTCGAACAATTTCGTGTGAAGCTAGGCTATCCTTGGCTATCTTCCATGAAAGCTATTGCTTCTCCTATTCATAAGTGTTTGAAATTTCCCCATAATGGTGAAGTTGTTACTGTCAATCATAGTCTCTTTAAACCAGCTGAAAGAACTTCTAGTGTTCCTATTGATTATTTCTGGCCTAAACAATTCCAATCTCTTCCACCGCGAAGTGATCATCTTTTCAAATCTTATCAAAAGTGGAAAAAAGATATGATCCTATCTCTAAGTGAACCTAGAACACCCAAACTTGATATTCCTATCATTCTTGAGAAGGAAGTTCTTCCTTTGAAAGATAAAACTAATGTCTTTCCTCAAGAATATTCCCAACCCATCCCTATGGATGTGACTATGTCTATGCCTAATAAACTTTCTAAAAGTAAACCTATACCTCCTCGTCATGATGGACTTGGTCTCCTTCCTAAACCAAATATTCTTCCTTTATATGGAGCAGTTCCTCCTCCTTCTTTTTATAGAGAGAAGAGACCTTCTTCTTCTCCTATTATCCAACCTAAGAGACCACAACCTAAATACCCAAGTGATAAGGATGAGAACATTCCTCCTCCTCAATCTCCTCAACTTCCTACTAAGACTAGATGAAATCGTTTTGCACGTGAACGCCGACGAAAGCGTCGTCTTAGAGCTCAGGCAGCTGCTTCTCAAACTTTGCAATCCCCAAAAACACCTTCAGCTAGCATTATTCCATTTTCTCCTCAACCAGAAATTGAGCCAAAATCTCCTAAACATAAGATGCATGATGGTCTTGATCCTGTGCGAGTTAAAGATCCTATTTTTATAAATCTTGATGATGATATAGATGAAAATGTTATTCATGGTGAAAATGTTACTTCTTTTCATTCTGATAGTGAACATGAATATGTTGATGTTGATAACCATTTATCTAACGAATTTTCTAAAGCACTTATCCTAGCTCCTAGACAAGAACAACGTGGGTTGGAACATGAACATAGCCCTTGTTTGGATCTTGTGATAGCTCCATCTGCTGTGTTGGATGTTCCTCCTCTAGCGTGTTCCCTGCCTTCCCGAAACATTGATCAGCAAGATCGGGCGGTAGATGACGTGCTAGACTAGTTTCATTAGCATAGCAGATTCTTTCCTCCTCTCTTTTGTTACTTCTTCTATGTGTTATTCTCATTCTTCTATTTGTTGTCCTTAGTGTTTTCTACTTGAGGACGATGCAAAGCATTGCGACCTCTTTTGGTCTCTCTCATGTTGACTCAAAAGACACATGTGTTCCCTTCTTCTAGGTGACCTTCCTTGATTGGGGAATGAAGAACAATTATGCATACATACATATGATATACATGAATAATCCTACAACATACTGACCCCAAGGAAATCGAAATCACCTTGTGCTTTGTGTTTTGTGTCTATTATCCTTGGACTTATCTCACACTTGGGGGCTAAATCCTTGTGATAATGTGCTCCTTTCCTTCTCATTTCCTATATGTATCACTACCTTAAAGCAATCACCCCTGATGAGGCGTGTGCGATCGCTTTAATGTAGGGGGGCATACACCCTGTTCATATCTCTTCAAGATACTTGAAAATTTCTTGACAAATTTAGCTTTGCATTGAAAATTTTTGATATCTTTCTTGCATGACTCATAGTGAGGGAACCTTACTACTGATAGTCATGGTTCTCCCTTGTGATCTTACCTTTTACTTTGTCAATCGAAGTCGTAAGATCCTTAGTCCACTGGGGGCTTGGTGTATCTTGCCTCCTTGACGTGGTGAATTTCTTTCAATGTTGTTTCCTTGTACTTTACCGGAAGTATGAGCGTACGCTTATACTCCCGCTAAAGTGGGGACTAAATGTAGCGTCCTAAAATTATGACACTTGTAATTTCGACTGCATTTGGGTCTTCATGATGGCGACGCAACATTGAACCTGAATGGAGACCCCGAGACTTGTTCACGACATCAAAAACTGCATTTTTCAGCACCCTGGCCTGATCCTCCTTGCACCCTGCTATCCCTGGAGGTGGGATCATGGTGCCCAGCGCCCTGGTCCCTGGCCCTATTTTTGGGCCCGGTCTCTCTTGGGTCTTAGGTATTTATGTTTGCAAATTGGAAAATAATCTTCCCAGGTCGGCCTAAGGTCGGAAAAATCAGTCTATCAACCCTAATTGGCAAGTATATAAACTACATTTCCTCTCCCATTTTGGGCAGATAAAAAGAGGGAAGGACATATGTGTACAAGACGTGGAAACGATATTCAAGCATTCAAGAATTCAAGCATTCCTTCAAGCAATTGATCATTCTATGTCTCCATTCAAGGCTAATTGTTGCATTCAAGACAAGGATTCAACCATTGAAGAGGAGATCACATACCACTTACAACATACAAAATACAACATTCATTACACCTTCGCATGTAAGAATACAAACATTCTTACAACAAGGTATCAGTACTTGTTTACATTACAAACATTTACATTTACAGCATTCTCATTTCTTGGTTAATTCCAAAACCGGGGTTTGACCTAAAGGCAAACCCCTAATCCCTAACCCCCCAATCGTCCTCGCTTTTCTGTGTGTAGGTTGCAGGTACGCGGCTGTAATTGAAGATCTAGAACCCTTGTGCAGAGACGAATAGATCCCCCTTCGTTTCGCAGATTTTTCGGAGGACCGTGTGCACGCCGGGCGCCATCATCCCGTCAACTTTCGCCCGAGTTTGCAGAACAACATCATCTCGACATTTTACTGCTAATTCCAGGTCCGCAGCTTCATCCTATATTCCTATCTCCATTTATAAGAGAATCTTTCTTGCTTCTACATACATTCCTAGTTCAATCATTCTATCTACATTCTTTACAAAAGAGGGTATCCTTGATGTCACAACCCTTGAAACTCATTTAGAATCCAATCTTGCATTGTGTGGGATTGGATCTTGTGGGTTTCAACCCCTCTTTTGAATGTAAAGTCCCTTCTAAGTGAAAACCATCAATCCTAGTGACCCCCTTTCTCCTTGGAGTGGGGGAGAACACCTAGGGTTCGATTTTTCCACTTTATAGCATCATTTCCCTTTGTATATGCACTATTGTATCTCACAAAGGTGTTGCAGAGTTTAATAAATGCTCTAAACTGTGGATTAAATACACTACAGAGTGTTTTGTTTGTACTAGTTTACCTTTCATATGCATTGTACTATTTCTTATAAGCACTAAATTGCCTTGTCTTAGTATAGTGGTCATTCTAGATTTTTGTGTCAATTTTTTTCTAGATCTGTACTTTTTACCAGAGGCTGCTTTCAGTATTCTTGTGACTTTTAGAATTGTATATTGATCAGATTTGGTTATTTATTTATGTTTATTAGCTCTAGAAAGATGTATTGTGCCTTGTTGTTGAGGATTTTAGTGATTTATCTCTAGCAAGATGGTTTATTCCTTGTTGTGGAGTAGTGCTTGCAATGTAATGGATCTAACGAGATTATGTGTGCCTCATTATAGAGGAATATATTGATTCAATTGAGAAAGAGTATAATGCCTTGCTCTTTATTGTGGATTATTTATTTGAGACTCTTGGTTTATTATATATTTCAATCTATGACATTATGGCTATTGCTCTTATTGCATATGTATATGTGGATTCTTTATTGTGATTATGGTTGTGCCTCCTTGTTGATGTTATTGTATGTGATTACCCTAAGGTCTTGGAACATGATTAGGGGAGTGGGATTTCATGTGATGGTTGGGGCCATCAAAGAATAAGTTTTTAAGAGGTTCCTTGTAAGGATGCTTGAAGTCTAGACCACCATGAACACATTGGACGTTTTCTTGATTTAAACAAGTGATAACCATAATAATTAATTAGATGGGTTGGGTAATTAGGATTCATCTAAACAAGATAATAAAATGGATTCTTTGGTGCCCCACCTCATAGCCCTTGAGTGGAGACTTGGGATGAGCATGGGAAGGTCACGGAGATGACATAACTGAACCCCCTTGATTCTCTCATAGGATAGCATGTGATGAAACTCTTCCCTACATGTGTCCTTGTTCCTTATGCCATGATTGTTGATAAGCCTCTGAGAGTTTTATAGTTTTTGATCTAGCCTTGTGAGGTGCTTTGGACTATTTATTATATGTTTTCTTCTTAGTTGTGATCTTCATGTAGTTGTAATCTCTTTGGTTTCTAGGTGTTAGCCTAGGTCTAGAGTGTGTGGGAACTTATGTCATCTCCTAGCACAGGGGGGTGGTTCCTTATGGTTCCACATGATCGGTTGGTTTGATGCTTTCTTCCATTGGAATAATCTTTATTGGATGCTCTTGTGTGTGGATGTGGAATCTTTATCTATTTGACTAATTGGATGAATTCTCAGAGCAGATTGATGTAATATGATTCATGTGGCATTTACATAGTAGGATTGATGATAGTTGCATTTATAGATTGAGAACTATGTATCATGATGTAAGAGAAACTTGTATGCATATGTAATGTAAAATGATGTATGTATTGAGATCATGGTACTAGTAATAGGATATGATGTAATCAATCTTATTGTCTCTATGTTGTATCTTGGATAATGATCATTTACGAAAATAAGGAATTGGAACCATGGTTGAATAAAGATGTCTTTGGATAATTCTTGGATGGATTTGAGTTCCTATTCTTAGTTGGAAAATAAGTAAGTACTTGTTGTACTTGTCTCTTGGTTATGGTGATGCATTATGTTGATGTACATGTCTATTGGAATTAAGAAAATGGGGATCAGAAACATTTGGATTGGAGTTCTTAAAAATGAATCTAAAGGGGTTTACATTCTCATTTCAATTAGATGCATTCATGGTAGCTAAGATAAATGGATGCTCCCTTATGGTGTAAGAAATGATATAAATAAATGTTAAAATGCTTTGAATTATGATTGTTATGTTCTTAGTGTTACTTTAAGTAATGGTATTGAGATACCCTAGGGAATGCTAATTGATGAGTTGTATTTATTCCACTTTGATAATAAGCTCTTATGATTATTTTTAAAGTTGGTTAAGTGCATATTTGGTAGATGTTTGTTTAATGCACTTGAGTATTCTAGTTACATGTGTTACATTAGTTGATGTTTAAAAAAACACATCTTTATTTGCATTTTAGTTGGTTATGTTTCTCTAGGGTATTTTAGCAAGCATTACATATACATACATATATGTGTATATATATGTGTATGTATATGTGTATATATACATATATATATATTGAACACACCACATGACTCAGAGGGGGATGAATCAATCTGAACCTTCAAATACTTAAAATTATGATCTTGAAACTTTAAGTCACAAACCTACACTAGTACATTCAGAGCTAATTTGCGACGGCCGTTTGTCGGATTTGCGATGACTTTTCATCGGAGTGCCGACAAAATAAACTATTGAAAACTTGGTGTCGAATTGGTCGATGATGCCATGCCCGTCAGAAATATGACAATCCAATGGACTCTGCCGATGGTCAAAGAATTCCTCGGAATCAGTAGATTTCGTTGCAAAGACGATGATGATTTGGAACTTCACACCAACGATGACGTTGTTTATCCGACGCTTGTGTCGTCGGTCCATTCGGAGACATTGATGACTGTCCAACTACGAAGTGTCATCACACGTACAACATCCTCGTCAGATGTTTGTGTGGTTTGAGTCAGAAGTGCGACGACTCCAAAACATTTCACTGATGAGAACGTTGTATGTCTGTCAACTACATCATCGGTCGAAAGGTTGGTATTCGTCATAATTCCAACGATGATAATTATTATCAAAAAGAATTATTATTATCCAGTCATTGATATGTACAGTGAATTATATTCTATCCCCACCACCTACCAATAGGGGCATAAGTTTGAGGCTAATATGAGGCGCATGGTTTCAAGCTAATATGATCAGGCACACCATGGTTGAAATGGTCCAACTCCCTACTCTCACTCTATGACTAAGCTCATGCCATATCTAAATCAAAGACATCTCAAATACATCGTTAGTGGAAAGTTGCAAAATGCCATTTTCATACATAAGCAAGACATACACAATTGGGCACAATCACCAAGAGAACGGTAAAAAGTGTGTTTGAGATCATTGTCCTAATTGTGGTGTGGTCACGAAGAGATCACCATAAATTTGTCAACCTCTTCGTGACCACACCACAATTAGGACAATGATCTCAAACACACTTTGTTCCATTCTCTTGGTGATTGTGCCCAATTGTGTATGTCTTGCTTATGTATGAAAATGGCATTTTGTAGCTTTCCACCGACGATGTATTTGAGATGTCTTTGATTTAGATATGGAATGCGCTTAGTCGTAGAGTGAGACTAGGGAGTTGGACCATCTAAACCATGGTGCGCCTGCATATGTATATAGTTTTGTGTATTCATTAAAGATTTTCATTTATTTTATCTAAAAGGATTTCATTAATTCTAGACTTAAAGAAAATAAATTGTGATCTATATTAAGATAAAAAATTGAGCATTTCAAAATAAAACATAACTACTTCAGTTGAAAAAGAAAACTAACTAAATGTTCTTCAACATAATAAGAATCTAACTAATTTATCTAAAAGGAAGGTAATCTTTTATCGATAAAAAACATTGAACAAATATTATTAAGCTAATCAATATGAGAAAGGAATTCAAATGGCAAGTTTCATTTTTGAGGGAAGAGATAAAGGTTCAGAGGTTACAATTCATTTAACTTTCCAACTGAAACTTTTTGTATCAAGCCTCGACATAGTTTGGAATAGGGAGAGCATCATCAAGGGCTTCTCCATTCAATCGTAGACTTGCAAGTCTCCCATGCCCCTTCCAATTGGAAGAGACCCAACCCTTCATGAGGGTGCATTCTAAGGATTGGGTCTCTTTTACATCTGGCCATCTGATCTTGGTGTTCAAAACCTACATGCAACTAGTCAGTCACACACTATAGGTAACCCCTAACTACTATGACCATCTGACTAGTAGGTGTATCTAGTTCATGTGATCTAACAATCACTTAGATAAAGCATCACCAACTTGGCCAAGGTTTTAACATTGCAAGCACCAATGCGTTGTTAGTGTTCACCTCCCTTGCTTGACTTGTACATCCAATTCTTGAGCTCAACAAACTCGCTAGTTACCAACCATCTAAACATGCCATCTGCTTAATGTGTACTAACAATAATGGTTATTAACGACCATCATATGATAAATAGCATACACTTGAGCCAACTAACTCACTGGTTTAGTAACCAACTATCTAGTGAACTACTTAATGTCTACTAAGAATAATGGTCATAAATGACCATCATAAGATAATTAACATACACTTGAGTCACTTGATTCATTGGTTACAGAACTTCTAGGTTTAGCTGTTCCAATTTATTACATAACAGTCTCATGTCTACTGACATTAACGGTTTACAAGGACCTTCATGGGATTGTGACATAACCCTATAAGCCAACTGCTACAAATCCCCTATCTCTAACAAGCTTCAACTGTCATCATGGAATTAAACCTAATACAACATTGGCTCCCTTATTTAGCTAAATTAACACATCATAATATGACTCAACAAAAAATACGGTTCTAATATATTTTTTTTGTCTTTGTATATTCCCAAAAGTATGCATCTAATTGATGATAAGAATCCTTCTTTAGGTCTTGCAACCATGGAGACTGGTTATAATCTGATTATAACCGATGTGCATTGATTCCAAGATGAACCATATTCGGTTGAACTATGAGTTAAGATTGGAAAACAAATAAACATAGAATAGCTGCAATACTCGGCTATTATGCCCTCGTGGGCTAGCAATCATATTCTATAGTGAATGCTCTGAGGTTGCTACTCAGCCATACTATGCACAAGATATGAATGTAGTATTCAATTTTCTTATGAATAAGGTAAGACAATGTATTCGATGAAAAGTAACAGAATATCATCATGATTTATATCTGTGAATAAATTTATCTTCCTTAAGTTCAAGACTTGATAATGAATGAGTAAATCATTCGGCTCTACAATTTATCTTAACAAGAAAGATCATGAACATGCAATAGCTATACATCGGCTACTCAAGGCGGAATTTACACGGCTATGCAAGACAAAATAATCATAGTTAGGCATGATAGTATGTTCACAACTATCAGAGCAAGATTCTTTTCAATTCATTTTACTTTTTCTTTTAATGAGTAATATTTCCACAGTTAATTAGTGATACACGATTAACCTCTGCATTTTAGTTGAATATGAAATAGATACATACCTGATGTGAGAGGGAACGAGGAAGGAAATACCCCTCAAATTCAACATTTGCATGACTATGATAGAAGAGAATCTGGAACAGTCTTTGTTTCCTCCTTCTTTCCCCACTACTAAAAGTTCACATATGCAAAGGAAAAACAACTGATTATATTATATATATTCACCAAAATAGTACAGTGGTAAGCCTGAGGCTATAATCTACTCCTTTCTCTAAATTTCCCTCTATATAAAAGTAATATAATAACTAATACTACATTAATAGTACTCAGAATTTCTAAATGTAATATAATATCTAATACTACATTAATATTACTCAGAATTGCTAAATAGATAAATAAATTTTTAATCTATAATGTAGATATATGTAAACTTTCAATCTATCAATCGTAAATGCTTTTGGATATTAAGTAGATGATATCCAGTCCGATAAATATTACGATATAAAAGTTCATATTTTATAGCCTTTTTTAGATTAGTACTAAATGATCGTGTCTATATAAAAGTTTATAGCCAGTCTTCTATTTACTCTGATATACTAATAGAAAATTGGGGATATGCCATAATCCTGATACCCTTGGTAAATCATTATTTTTTAGCTTTCACAAGTTCATATTATGATTTGTTTTTCATGACTCGTACACATGGACGTTTACTTGAGGTGGAATAGATCGGTGTCACTATGATTTGTTTTAGCCTTTTAGGGTTTTGTATTACATAGCCAATTTTTGCAGAGTTTCTTCGAATGGGAGCCTGTATTTGGGATTCCAGGCTAGACCCTTAACATACCCAGGGCTGATTTGGACCTGGACCCATATCAGAAACACTGTAGATTATATTATATATATGTCGAAGAAACCTTGGGCTTCGGTGACCTCCTTTATTTTTCCACTAAAATACCTCTTCCATCGATATCACTATGCCTTGTCGATGAATGGATCTATTGTCTCACCGAAGCCTTTCTTTATCCTCTCTTGTCATCTTCCACCAATAAAGTTATATCGGCGAAACAAATCATATCGGAGACATGCCTTTTAGCCTCCTCAAAACCTATATCCTCATCGATATATATCTGATGTCCATCGGGTTTCATGTCGAAGAAACCTTGGGCTTCAGTAACTTCCTTTATCCTTCCATCGAAACACTTTTTCTATCGACATCACTAAACTCCTTCAATGAATGGGTGTATTGTTTCATCGAGGCCATCTTTCTTTTGATGATTTGCTTCCACTATCATCTTTCATTGATGAGCTCATTAGTAATCTTCCTCGATAAAGTTGCATCGGTAAAACCACACATATCGATAACATGCCTTTTAGCCTCCTTGAAACTCATATCCTTATCGATGTAGCTTCCTTCTATTTGATCGATATCACTCTTTCGATAAGAAAGCTTCTTTCGGTAAGTTTCCTTCATGTTGCGCTGATGGTATTATTTCCTTGGAAGCCTTTTCCCGTCGATGAAAAACATCTCTGCTTTCTTCGATATCCTCTTTTGGTGGAATCATTGCTTTCGATGAGTCCCTTTTAGAGTTCATTGGTGCTACCTTTCCTTTGATACCCTTTTTATATCGATGAGACATCACTGGGTCTCATTGATACTATTTGAATTTTGGATATTTCGATAGAATGCTATTAGACTTGTTCGATAACTTATGGGTTATTACGGTATCAATGAAAATGATGATTTCTTCCAAAGATAGATGGCTTCTATGATTTAATCTTGTCGGCATTTTTGTTGTTTATGTTGTGATTGTCATTGATGGACACACACTTGTATTGAGATCCCCTTTATATGTATGAGCTCATGCTCCACCGGTATTTGTTCCAACTGGTATGTTGTATACTAGTCTTTAGACTAGTGGTGATTTTGCAGAATGTGTTTCCCAGTCTAAAGTGGCATGTCGACCCCAAGTGGTTCATTGATCCCAAGCGGTATGAGGGAGCAAAGCGGCACAACACATTCTTACCAGTCTTCATTTTTTGTCAAACCGGCAACCGGTATTTTGTATGAACCAGTAATACTCTATGATGAGTTACCAACTGGCATTTTGTGATGAGTTACCAATCCACCGATTGTTTGATGGTGTTGACACATTGATGGTTCTTTTTGTGTCGTGTTACTGAGTATGAATAGATGCATTGAACCTAGGAAATTGTAATGTAATCCTATTGGATCAACATGAAATCAGATTCCTTTAAAAGGACATCATGTATAGGTTTTTAAGTTGTTGTTGAAAGGGTTAATATTGAGCTAGGGTTTAAGGTGGAAGTTAAGAATGATCTTATTTGAGAAGATCAAGTTGTAACTGAGAGAGAGAGAGAAGACTAAAGTAATGCTGGAATGCATTAGCTGTGAGCAATATTTGATCTAACCAGGCAGTTTGTGCTATTAGATAGATCAAACACTTGTTGATTACTCACATCTTTGACAAGTCTGTAGCCCTTAACCGGGTAGGCCTCAAAGCCTTTGTAAAATCCTCTAACAAGGTGGTTCACACATGTGAATCTAAAATCCTTTAACAAGGTAGTCTTTAATCAGACTTATCTCCTAACAGAGATTGAGATTCCTAACAGGATCTGTTCTGGTGAAGAACATTATAAGACCTTAACCGGTCTAGTTTCTATTCTGCAGATAGTGACTTGTGAGTTCCATCTCACTGTGGTTTTTCCTAGTTGGGTTTCCATGTCAAATATCTTGTGTTATGGTTGTATTGCTTTTGTGGGTGAATGCTTTATTCGCATTTTGGTTTGCATGTGTGGTAACCGGTTTGACTATTAGACTGCTTTACCAGTTTATCTTTAGACTGTGTAAATGTTTCAGTGCAGTAATTTTTGGCATACTAATTCACCCCCCCTCTTAGTATTCATCAATTGGTATCAGAGCCTACCTTTCTATAAGTTTAACCACTTGGAAAAATATATGGGGGAATACACCATGAGGGAACTTACTCAATGGCTCACTAAGTCTGAGCAAGTCTATGATGATCTTATGGTCAAATACAAGGCATCTCAAGCAAAAAGGAGAGAACATGCAGAGAAGCTGATGGAACTATCTGAAAGTAGTTCTGAAGATGAAGCTAACATGGAAGCCATGATTGCTGAAGTAAATAAGCTAAATGATTCAAACTCCAATCTGAGAAAGGAGTTGGAAGGACTGACTATTAGGTTTAGTCAAGAGCTTGAGAACCGAAGAAAAGCTGAAGATCAGATAAAGGATAGAGATAATGAGATCTCCAAGTTGAAACAAGAGATTAGTGCACTGACTACTCGCCTTCATGAGAGCAGAATGGAAAAAGAAGACATGCAAGGAGAACTGAACATTGCCATTTCTGAAAATGCAAGTCTAATGGAGACAAACACTGCTATTTCCAAAGAACTCTTTGAGTCGAAGGAAATACTTGCTAAGTTTGGCAAAAGTACTGTCAAGCTAGAGCAAAAGCTTGTCTCATCTAGACCGGCAAAGAATACCAATGGTCTTGGTTTTTCTAGACATTAGGAAGGAGAATCCTCAGGAACAAATGCTGAAGCATCAAAGAAGCAACCGACACTCAAAGGAAAAGGTAAGCAAAAATTCAAACCTGTTTGCTTTAACTATCTTAAAGAAGGACACACTGCCAATGTATGTAGGAGCAAAGCCTACAATAATTTTCCTTATTTTATCAATAATGTACCTAGATCAAATAAGTTCAATGGTCACTGTTATGCATGCAACAAGTTTGGGCATAGAGCATTTGAATGCAGGTCTATAATGGATAACACTGGAAGATATCCTCAAAGGACCCAAGGAACTGGTCCTGAACCTTTTATGAACTGGAACCACAACCGGTTTAATGTCTTCAATCATCAGTCAAGAAGCAATGGTCATCAAGCGGCAACCGGATGGAGAGAAAGTTGTATGATCTATCATGGTCATGGTTACTCTGCCGCAACATGCAGAAGGAAGAATGGAAACATGTACAGTGGACCTTGGAGAGCACTTGGACTTGTTTGCTATCACTGCAATAAACCGAGTCACATTGCAAGATTCTGCAGAAGCAGAAAAAGTATATCTGATGATATACTGGTCACTCAGGAAGGAGAAATAGATGTTGAAAAAGTTCAAGGAGACATGAAGAAAACATGGAAGAAGAAACCAATAATGTCGGAAGAGGAACCGATTTCTGCACCTAGTGTGGAAATATCGGAACCAACAAACTAAGCCTTAAAGGCTAAGGGGGAGAAAACAGTGAAATGCTTTCGAACCCCCGGTTGACACTAGTAAAAGACCTTAACCGATATGCCATACCTATCTCTTGGCAGAAGACCAGAAATGGTAAAAAGGCAAATTAGGGTTTACGCCCTAATAGAGGAGCATTAATGACGGTTGGTGAGAGACATGTATAAATGCATTTTTCAAATCATTTCTCACTATCTGTTTTCGAGCAAAGAAAAGTTTTCAAGTGCAGAGCGAAGAAAAGGCGATTTGAGCTCGGATTTCGAGAAATTGAATAACTGTGAAAGAGATTCAAATCCAGTTTGCAATGGGTAGTGGAGAACACAAAGCAGTGATTTGGCATCCGATGGAGAGTGGAGTGAAGTAGAATCAGGAAGCCCTAAATTCGTGCTTGAAAGGCATTTTTCGTGTTCTTGAAATACTCTTCAATGGCTTCCGCATCTCATACCAGTTCGAGTACATCCATAGAGTTAGAAAGTTTTATTCAGAGGAAGTCCAAATATAATGCTTTATCACAAGTTCCAGCTGGAGTCATAGTCGAAGAAGGAATTTCTAATTATATTGATTGCAAAATAGAAGACCTAGGGACTTTAGCCATTCACGCTCAGTTAGGTCTATTTTGCAGCAAGGACAAAAAGATCAAACCGGAATTTAGTGTCATAGAGAAGAAGAAATTCCACAATGCAGTATATTTTCTGGAAGATTTCATGGAGGATCATATCAGAATTATTTTGAGCAGAGTCCACGGTGACAAGATGTACTTGGAGAGGATGCATGATATCATGCCTCAGGTAATTCATGCAGTCACCGGTTTCTGCAACACAGGGGAAGTGCTAGCCTTGAGAAAAGTGAGCAAAATGGAAATGACCAAGCTCACCGGTTCAACAAGTGATTCATGGGGTATGATAGCCAATCCTATCAAGGATGATCTAGTGAAATATGCCTGCATGGTGATAGGATATAGAATGTTTTCAGCTACCAGGATTAATTCTATATCTGCTACAGCGGTAAATGCTGCTTACTGAATGATAAAAGAGGATGCATCTTTTGACTTATGCACCGGTATGCAGAGGCAACTCCTGTTAAATCTTAAGGCAATGAAATAGGACAACTCATTGAGATTTATGTTTGGAAAACTATTGGTAGGGTTGTTCTTTTATTTCCAAGGCGACTTTCCGGGTGTAGGAGATGTCCAGTGGTCCCCTGACCAACCGGTAACCAAGTAGATAAAGGAAAGCGTACAAGCCATTGGAACCGGCTACCCTGAGGTACTGAACAAATATTTTGATGAGTTCAGAAGAAAGATGAGTCAGAGGGTAAGAATCTCAGGTGACATAGTGAAGAAATACGAAGATGACATCTGTTTCACTATTCAGGTGGACAAATGTTTAATGGAGGCTATTGAGCCTAGAATGGAGGAGGTAGAGCCAATGGGCTATGAAGTTACGTTTGACATGCTGGAAGGGTATGCCTCAACCCTTATTTCCTCACCTCTTGATCCAAAGGCTAAGAGGACTAGAACCTACTTGGAGAGGATTGCACCGGTTGAAGAACCATTGGTGAAGAAAGGAAAAGATCTAGTAGCTAAGAAAGTTAAGGTAGTGCCTGCAGCATCAGCACTGGCTACCACTGCAACTCCAAGAGTGACCAAGCGGTCACTGACAAAGAAGAAACCGGAGGTAACACCGGCAAAATTCTTGGAAAGAAAGAGGAATACTAAGGCAAATGAACCGGACTCCGAAGAAACTGAGTCTGATGAACAACCAAAGAAGGCAAGACAGACAAAGAAGATGAAGAAGAATGAATCGACAGCATCCGCACCGGTAAATATAGACATCTCCTCATACAAACCTTTGACACATTGTCAAATAACAGTAAAAAATATTAGGAGAAAGTTACTCCATGATTTAATAGACTATTATGATGAATTTAATAGTGAGGAAAAAGATGAATTACTACAGGAAATCATTCTTTATTTATGTAAAAATGACCGGTCACCATCAGAGATTAAATCTCAGACACTGGATTCATTATTTAAAGCATTAGATAATAAATGGTGCATTGCCATTGAAAAAGAACAGGAGATTAGGGAGAAAGTCTTTGCACAGTACTTCCTTGAACTCTCAAATTTAGAATTATTTGATGCCCTGGATCAAAATAAAGGTCTCTTCTTCACAAGGAGAAGAAGACTCTAGTTGTTGGAGGGGAGAGTTGATGATGTTGAAACATATACACATCAGCATATGGCTCATGCTATCAGCTCTCACAAAGCATGAATGTCCAACCTCCAAGCGAAAAAGAAACTGGTTATTTCCAAACTGGATGAGGTCTTTGATGAGGAAGGAAACCTGGTGGAAGAACCAATCGACACCATCGATGTCGATGCCCTAGATGTAGAAGATGTCACTCAGGACATAACTTTTGAGGGAGCTAGACAAGGGCAACAAGTCGATTAGGGTGGTTAACAAGTTGAGGACACACAACAAGCGGCAAAGGAACAGGTAGAGAAAAAGAAGAGGGATGAAGATGAGAAACAGAAGAAAGAGGAAGAGAAGAGAAAGGAGGAAGAGGAGAAATGAAAAGATGAAGAAAAGAAGAAGCAAGAAGATGATAGGAAAAAGAAAGAAGAAGAGGATAAGGAAGAAAAGAAGAAGAAGGAAGAAGAAGAGAAGAAAAAGAAGGAAGAGGAAGAATAGAAGAAGAAGGAAGCAGAAGAGAAGAAGAAGAAGGAAGAGGAAGCACAGAAGAAGAAGGAAGAGGAAGCAAAGAAGAAGGCAGAAATAGAGCAGAAGTAGAAAGAAGAGGAAGACAAGAAGAATATGGAAGAGGAAGAGAAGAAAAAGAGAGAAGAGAAAGAGAAAGAAGAGAAAGAGAAAGAAGAGAAGGATAGGAAAAAGAAGGAAGAATCAGACAAGACAATTGAAGCGATGAAGAGCACAGAGATGGAAACTCCTAAGGCAACCGATAGCCAAGCCAAACCGGCTACTATCTTGAGCCCCATTGATCTCCAATCTGCAAGTGAGTCTAAGCTTATGTAGAACATCAAGGTTGCCCAAGAGCACCTTGAAGGTATTCGCAAGAAAAGGGAACAAGATATTATTCAGGCAGCTGTAGACACACTTACCGGTTTAATTCCCGGTACTAATCTTCCTGACACTGAATCATCACTAGCACAACTCAAACTTCTATGTACTGTAGTGGATGATCAGGTGCAGAGTCTGGAAGAAGCAGCAGAGGCCAATGTAAAGAAAGAACACCAAAAGAATCTTAATGTTGCTCTAGTAAAGAAGATGAATGAGCTTAGGAATGAACTGCTAAAAGATCAAAAGGACATAAGGAATTCCTTGGATGAGGGAAACCTGCTACTCAGCAAAATCTGTCAACCTCATCTATTCTGTGATGATGTGCTAGCCAAGAAGCAACAGCTTCAAATGGACTTACAGTCCTACTTGGGCACATTCAAGACTCCTTATGATTCCTTTGCAGCATATGGGCAAACCGTTCACCGATTCCAGATCCAGTCAGCCAAGATGGAGCAAGAGATCAGCACACAGTCTAGGGATTTGCAGGAGCTTCAACTGGTATTACTTCCATGACTGCAAATTTTTCAGAAGTGTTATCTGAACTTGGATGCCCTGACAGCCACACAGGAACTGAACACAGTAGATGCCATGGAGGAATAGGTATCCCAGATGCAGACAGAGAAGGAAGTGGCAACTTCCCTACTTGAGTCCTAGTCCCTCTCCATGAAACAATTTTTGCAGGACTATAAATTGGTTTTTGACAAGTATTATTCATTATTGTCATAAACTCTTTTATATATATATGGAAATAGGGTTTTTCAGTGGTACTTTGTCATTGTTGGCAAAGGGGGAGAAGTATATCTGGTTTTTGGTTTTAAAATTTTGATCTTCTGACATAGGGGGAGAAGTATCTGTTTTGAAATTTTGATATATGCTGTGATATATGCTATATGCTCTGATGATTATGCTCTATATGCAAAATTGCTATACATTGTGTTGATTAAGGGATAGTGTATATGCTTAGGGGGAGCAATTTTGTTAATGGCAAGTTTTTGTTGTAAAACACTTAGATGTCAAAATTTTATTTTCCTAAGTGTTGCCATCAATGCCAAAAGGGGAGATTGTTGGCATTTTTGTTGTTTATGTTGTGATTGTCATTGATGGACACACACTTGTATTGAGATCCCCTTTATATGTATGAGCTCATGCTCAATAGGTATTTGTTCCAACCGGTATGTTGTATACTAGTCTTTAGACTAGTGGTGATTTTGCAGAATGTGTTTCCCGGTCTGAAGCGGAATGTCAACCCCAAGCGGTTCATTGATCCCAAGCGGTACGAAGGAGCAAAGTGGCACAACACATTCTTACCTGTCTTCATTTTTTGTCAAACCGGCAACTGGTATTTTGTATGAACCGGTAATACTCTGTGATGAGTTACCAACTGACATTTTGTGATGAGTTACCAATCCATCGATTGTTTGACGGTGTCGACACATTAACGGTGCTTTTTGTGTCGTGTTACTGAGTATGACTAGATGCATTGAACCTAGGAAATTGTAATGTAATCCTATTGGACCGACATGAAATCAGATTCCTTTAAAAGGACATCATGTATAGGGTTTTAAGTTGTTGCTGAAAGGGTTAATATCAAGCTAGGGTTTAAGGTGGAAGTTGAGAACGATCTTATCTGAGAAGATCAAGTTGTAACTGTGAGAGAGAGAGAGAAGACTGAAGTAATGTTGGAATGCATTAGCTGTGAGCAATACTGGATCTAACCAAGCAATTTGTGCTATTAGATAGATCAAACACTTGTTGATTACTCACATCTTTGACAAGTCTGTAGCCCTTAACCGGGTAGGCCTCAAAGCCTTTGTAAAATCCTCTAACAAGGTGGTTCACACATGTGAATCTAAAATCCTCTAACAAGGTGGTCTTTAAAAGGACTTATCTCCTAATAGAGATTGAGATTCCTAACAGGATCTGTTCTGGTGAAGAACATTGTAAGACCTTAACCAGTCTGGTTTCTATTCTGCACATAGTGACTTGTGAGTTCCATCTCACCATGGTTTTTCCCAGTTGGGTTTCCACGTCAAATATCTTGTGTTATGGTTGTATTGCTTTTGTGGGTGAATGCTTTATTTGCAATTTGGTTTGCATGTGTGGTAATCGGTTTGACTGTTAGAATGCTTTATCAGTTTATCTTTAGACTGTGTAAGTGTTTCAGTGCAGTAATTTTTGGCATACTAATTCACCCCCCCCTCTTAGTATTCATCAAATCTCTCAAATAAAGATATTTTACTTAATTAAGATTTGATGCTCAACAGGTTCCACAAGCTACGCCTTCAGTTTATGTCCTAGCACGTCACTACAAGGAGGAAGGTTTATAAGAAAAGGACTGCATACATCAGTCAAAGGGTTACTTCAAAGTTTGAATGAGAGGTTTGCCTCTTTGATGAAGGAGTTTCATAAAAATATGAAGATAATCCATAAGGACATTTACAAAGCACCTCATGCCAACACCATGCAAACCACATGCAGAGTTTAGGCGTGATAGAAGTTAGCATCAAAGCTTCTGGAGAGAAATTGTCATAGTCATAACAGTAGATATCCACATTTGGAGGTAGGGTTTTCAGAACCCTATTTTAGAATTTTTAGTATCTTATTGGTTAAATCATGCATTGGATATGCCTACAATAATGATTCAAGAAAAAGTAGGGTTAAAGGAGAAATTTGATTATCTATAAAAAATAATATAGTTTCAGCTTTGTGTTATGACAACATCTATAAGTTTGTCAATGCTTTCTTGCTCACCATAAGGGTTCCACATATTATTTAAAAGGGTTGATTGTCTTGCTATATTTTCATTTTCCTTGAAGTGAGCAAATCCCTAGGTCTCTTTTGTTCCCTAGGATAGCTTAGAAAGTACAGTCATGCAAAATTCATTTAGTGAAATCATCAAGAGTTTTTAATCCCAAAACAAATCTCAATCATAAATAGAAAAGGTGCAATAGTAGGATTGACACAAACCAGATAAAGATCAAGTATGGGAAGCAGTGAGCAAGGTCTTTTACATATAGGGTAATAAAATTAATGAATAGTGGCCCAAAATTATTCAAAAGGTCAAGAAATAGAGCAAGCTCAAGAGTCAAATTCAAAAGACAAAGACATCATATGATCATTGAGCAGCGATCTGAAATGCAAATTATAGCGAGGTATTGTGACTATAAGATAGAAACCATCCTAGGAGCCTCCAATATATCAAAAGTTGAGAAAGTAGCAAGCTTACTGTACAAAGACAGTGATCACTATAAAGTTGTAGTCAAGTTCAAAGCATTGATTTGTGGGAACAAAGGGTTTCATATGGGGATAGAGAAGTCTCATGAAATATCATGACATTCATAATCATAATCTAAAGAGTAATCAAATCTTCAAGATAGATTGGTGATAATGCAGTCATTCATTAATTGTTTTGGACATTTCAAGCTATGTTTTCCTAATAGATGGTCAAGTATAGAACAACAACACTCAAAACATACAGTCTAGAGAGATTGCTGTCTACAATAAAGCCAACAGGCAGTCATACCTAGTACCAAATAAAATGACAGTAATCAAGTCTATTGAGTGAAAAAGAGCAGCGTATAAGTTTCTAAAAGGTCTTTTCAAACCTTAACAACAAATAACATGTTATGGTTGCAGCATTTTCAAAACTTGACAACAACACCACCTTATAACCTCAAGAGGCATAGCAGTCATAGGGAAACTCATGTCAAATGTGCAACTCAATACAATAAATAATCTTAGTTTTTAGCCCTATAGCATCATAATGCAGTCCTTGACCAAGTATGCATACAAGAAACATCTAGTTCTATTAAGGCACAAGCATCAAAGTCAGAGGTTAGGACAACTAGTCAAAAACATCAAGTACAAAAAGGTTAGTCTCAATCACTAGAACAAAATTTGCAATATGCATTAGGAGTTGTCCTCCTTACAAATAGTGCAATATTAAAAAGGTATTATCAAATCTAAAACCACAATTCAAAGAGGAAGCTTACAAAGATAGGACAAAGCTAGGTACAGTCATAAGTCAAGGCAAGTACATACTTGAAACTCAGTCCAAAATAGTGAAGAAGTGCAACAAATGACATGAGAATTCTAAAGAAGTATTATAGCAATCATGAGTCAAGGATTAATGAAGAGATTTTTTGCATCCATGATACAATCTCAAACACACTTTTTACCGTTCTCTTGGTGATTGTGCCCAATTGTGTATGTCTTGCTTATGTATGAAAATGGCATTTTGTAGCTTTCCACTGATGATGTATTTAAGATGTCTTTGATTTAGATATGGCATGAGCTTAGTCATAGAGTGAGACTAGGGAGTTGGACCATCTCAACCATGGCGTGCCTACATATGTATATAGTTCTGTTTATTCATTAAAGATTTTCATTTAATTTTAATCAACTAAAGAGCAATATTCATGACTTACAAGTAATAAAAAAATTACAAGGATGAGGCATATTCATTACTTACAAGTAATAAAAAAACTTACAAGGATGAGGCATATTCATAACTTTTGCAGTCCTACCTTGGATATCAACACTATAAGCAAATCATATTGTTCATGTACAGACAAGACAATATGGGAGTTCATTATACCCAGCAACTTGTGGTGTTGGTTTTCATGTTGGCTCTGTTGGACCTTGCAATTAAGATTCAATATTCATTATTCAATAAGATTAACTATGCAACATAATGAAATATTGAAAAGTGTGTTATGTTGTTGAGCTTCGCTTGGTTTCAAGAATAGTTTAATATTCTCTACTTAACAAGGCCAACCACGTGAAGGTGGAAGCTCATTTGGCCCCTTCCCCCCCCTAACATCACTCTAAATTCCCCGTTAACATCTTATAACATTCATTTATTCATTATTTCTACCATTAATAAAATATAGCATTCTTTCATTAATATCACATAACGTTCATTAACACATAACATTGATTAATATTAATTAACACACAACATTCATCAATATTAATTAACACATATCATCCATAACCATTAATTAGCACATAATTACATTCACTAACACATAAAAATCAATCATTATCAAATAAGTTAGATTACAATAATTTCTTTCTTTGTTTTTTCTTTGAAGCTATGAAAAGACTAATTGGAACATCGGCTTCTTCATCATTTCCCCCCTCTGCAGATGTTTTGCCAACTGGTCGTGATCTCAATGTATGCCTAGTCCTATACTGAGGACGAGGACACTGAAGCGAAGGGGGGTCCTCTACAATAACAAAGAAATGGGTTAAATTCAAAAAAACAAATTATTATTGTTACAAGTATTTCATTAATTTAGAGAACATAATTGTTGTGCTCTTTACCTGATGGGGCCACATCATTTTGTGTAGCTTCAACCTCAACATGCTAAACACCCTCTAGATCATTTGGAGTTGAAATACTAAAGGTTACATTAATGCTGAACACCAATTGCAATTATATTTGTTTATAGCAATAACAATGGTCCTCTTTACCTGAGTGGGGAACATCACGTTCTTGATGTTGTGTACCCAGATCATGCTCCACTTGCTCACCACCGACTACATGCTCTAAAATATTAACAAAAAAGGTTACATTAATTACTACTCTAATTACAAATTAAGATGTATAATTATATTAATAGCTAAATAAATAAATAAATTTGAATAGCAAATGACTACCTCCACTACTGTGATGCACATCTGGACCTTCATGTGCGGGTGGTGTTTCACAATTAGCAGGTTGCATTCCAATGGCATGCACATTGTTATCATTGCTTGCTTATTTAAAAAAATATACTCACTTTATGTTGGAACTCAAAATCAATTAGATTATTGGTAAAGTATTCAATTTGAAACAACTTCCATTTAGCATATTTACCTGTGTGATGGATGCACTCAAATGTTGTGTATTACCACTCAATTCTCGTAGCTGATCAGCCATGACTGAATAGCCTTGCTGGTAGGCAATTCTCTTGTCATCTTCTATGGGTGCTCTATTGAATTCAGAGCCCTGCATTTTTGCTTGGTACCGTGAATTTTTCTTGCATTGTTTGATAAAAAAAAAAACGTTTGCAATTTATTAATATTTTGATGCAATATTCCGTTTACATGAGATACTTACAATTCATGCAACAAGTTTCATGTAACCACCAGAGTTGAGTTTGTGTTGCCCGTGCTTTTCTTGCCTTGCCTTGGTTGCCTTTGACGTGTCACTCAGTCTATAAAAAGTTTGAAATATGTTAGATTATATAAATATAAAGAGTAATTAATTAGTACATAATTACATTCTTAATAGTATCCCGTACCTTCTTCTGGCATCTAGTGGTGTATTTCCTTTTTTCCTTTCAATTTTCTCCTTGGCATCCAAAATCAAGTCCTTCCACTCCCTCTCTGGAATCATGGGGGGATGCTCGTACTTTAGGTTCTTCTCCAAATGGGTCCTGTATTGGTCCCTCACATACTTTAGATATGTGTCAGCTTTTTCAAGGAGCTTGGTTTTGTCAAAGGTGTCATTTCCAAGCCACTCAACCATTTGGTTTGTCAATTCATCTTTTAACCTTTTTTCTTGGTCATTCCACCTTTTAAAGCAAAAACAAACTTGTTAGATTCAAAAATGAACTGAAGCTACATTTATTATACTTCAACAAATGGATCAAAGGAAAACTATTCTAGCAATGATACGAAATCAAAAGTGGATTAGGGTTAGTTCACATATGATGTACCACCTTTTACGTATGGTGGGCCCAAATATCTGCAATGCAATGTCACTAAGATGTTTATAGAAAATATCATTGCCTGCAAAAAATTCATGGGATCATTAGTCCAAAACGAGTGATCATAAAGTAAATTACAATTAGAGTATATATAATAATAATAATTTTAAAGTACTTGGAACCTTTTTCATCTTTAAGGGAATCATTTCTTTGTCGTTCACCACCAATGTGGCCTGCAATGTTCCCGTACTAGCAATACAAGAAGATCTAGGAAATGATGGTATGTTATCAAAAGTAGTCACCTCTAGCACATCCTCATGTGCATCTCCTCTGCAAAAAATGAATCCACTATGAAATGACATTAGAATTCAAGAAAGAACGCTTGAAGGGAAATAAACACATGACAGAAGATAGAGAAAAAGAGGGATCTACCAATAGTGGGCGGGCCAATATGACGTGCACTAGAGGATGTTTGCATGCTACGTGTTGCCGACATTGCAGTCGGCAATATAGGTGAGGGTAACCTCTGATGAGGCGGCAGTGACATTTGCACAGTAACGTTGACAAAACCTAAAGAACAATGCATTAAATATATCAAACAATAAATATATGAAAATTGCAAGAATTGTAAACAAGGATGAACCTTTATTTTGAAAATTGATAGTATCAAGTATGATGTGTTTTGGGTACTCAGAGTGATAAGCCAAGCAAGTGATAATACAAGAAAATCGTCATCACCTGAAGATCCTGCAACACCCTGATCGTGGGAACAACTTTGATGAGGGCAGATAAATTGCTGTAAAAATAATACGTACATATTTTAGTTAATGACATAAAAGAGAATAAAATATAAACCATTATTGAACTTTTGTTATTATTAAAGCTTTCATTACTGCTTACTTGCAAGTTTTCTGTTGTCCAAATCAATAATGCCACCCTCTCTCATACCTCATCAGTGATAGGATGCATGGTTGCCAAAGCAACAATCTCTTTTCTAATTTTTATAAGAGGCATTTTAAAGAATTTTATAAGGTTTGTGGGATCTTCAGGGTCATCATCGCTTAACCCTAATGATTCAACATCCCTAGAAAGGTGCTCAGGTACTGCAACTCCCTTTTCCCTTTCGCCGAACATCCGTCTATGTCAAGAATATCATTAACAATTACAAAATTAGTATAAATCACTAAAAAAAAGAACATAATAATGTAACAGTTTGCTTCTATCTAATTTGTACAATTACATTAAGGTTTACCTGCTCAGTAGAAGTGACGCAAGCTACATCTTTGTCTATGATATGTGATGGATCCATGTCGGCCTGTGACAAAGAAAAAATATAAAAAACGTTAGCGAAATTAAACCAATAGACTTAGCAAAAAAACTTCATAATAAAATGGTATATTGGATTCATTAATTGGAGGTTGGTTAATTTAAATGGTATATAGTACGTACCACCCCCATGATATTAACTTTGTTTCTATCTATATGATTCAAATTGTAATCGATTAGAAGCTCTTCGCTTGCACTTATTGATTTTATCGCACATACAAATACACGATTTCCCTCGCGCGCCTCAAATATGCAATTGGGTTGTTTATTAGTTGACCCAGGTCATGTACTATTTATAAAACCTACAATATTCCTGTTGCTTTTGGCTGACCATCAATGTATATAGTCACTCGTTTACTTTGATCATTATATTTATGTTGTATATAATTTGCTGACAGTGCATACCTACGCATACTTTTTTTATATTTAACAATCTCCATCCAATGTTTGTAATTGTAACAAGGTCCAACAAACTCCATCAATTCTACAACTCTATTGTAACAAACCTTTATGTCGTCCATGGAAAATAAGCCTAAACCATGTAACGACGAAGATGCTATGCGATATATCCTATCGTTAACACAAAGATCGATGTTTATTGGAGGAAGTTCCTTGGGCACCCATTGTTTCTATAGATGTATGTACCTCAGTGGTACCTTAATGTCGCCTTTGGTCTCATCATCATAAGAATATGACCCCCCTTGAGAAAGGAAAAATTTCATGCGTTTATTGAATTTTCTTCTAATCTTTTGACCTCTTATTGATCTCCCTATTGTAGACCTACTACATGTGTCACTTTCATTTTCTATTACTGCATTTTCCTCACTCGACGAAGATAGATCTAACAAATACCTATTTGGGGGTACCTGCACTCCATGAAATGAGAGAGTTAATTGGTAATGAGAGAGAAATTTTGCAAATGAGGGTAAGGTTGATGAAGAAATCAGCCCTAAAGTTGATTTTGGGATGAAAATTGGAATAAGTCCAACCGGGGCCTCAAGTGTTGATAACTGTATTAGATTTTCTGCTAATGTCAAGGTTTGAAAAACTGAGGAAGTTTGTTATCCAAGGAATTTTAAAAAAATAAACGGTTTCTATAGTGTGTATTGACTAGTTATACCTGTCCATCCATGAGATTGTGCAAGATCCTTGTCAAAGGGGTTCAGGGTCCTGTACAATGTAGACTATGCAGGATCCTCAGCTAAATGGTTGACGATGTCTGTAGTCAACGACCTATTCCCACCAAGGGTGACAACATCACACATGGACTATACCTGAAATCAACACCATCAATTGAGCATCATAAGCATTACTACATTTGTAAGTTGATAAACAATAAATACATACGTATCATAAGCATCAGAAGCATCACATGATGTGTCATCATATATGTAATTGAGCATCACAATTAGCATCACATATCATGTGTCATCATAAACATGTAATCCATCACATATGTATCATAAATCACCATCCATCACATAGGTAATAAACAATCCACGTTCTATAAATAAAAACAAAGTTCAAAAAATGTCACATGCATCATCATAAACATGTGATCCATCATATATGTATTTTAAATCAACATCCATCACATAGCTAATAAACAATCCAATTTCCATAAATAAACACAGTTTAAAAATTGTCACATAAATAGTCATTCTCCCTATCTCCATCTCCATATTAAAAGGTGCATCATGAATTAATTGCGTAATGGCATTAGAATTCAAAACATAATGAATTAATTATGTAAAAAAAATTCTATCGAGAAGTCAATATTAAATAGATAATATACTAATTGCATACCTCATACATTTCATTCTTCATCATCATGAACACCAAGGTCATCATCACCATCATCATCATCATCATCATCATCACCATCATCATCATCATCATCATCATCATCATCGTCGTCGTCGTCATCATCATCGTCATCGTCATCATCATCATCATCATCATCAATGTCTTCACCATCATCATCACCATCATCACCATCACCATCACCACCATCACCATCACCATCACCACCATCACCATCACCATCACCATCACCAACACCATCATCATCATCATCATCTTCTTCTTCTTCTTCTTGTTCTTCTTCATCATTATTAAGAAACTGTCGATCGTGATCATCATCCACTTCATCTTCTACTTCTTCGGTATCTTCTTCTTCCATCACATTATACTTTATCGACCTTCCTCTTGGATCATGTCTAACAACAAACGACCAACCCGGTTTATGTGGAACCTCTGAGTAAAATACTTGCTCACATTGGCTTGGAAGAACATAGGACTCATCCCCAACTCGTTCAAATGACCTTGTATTTAGCATTATAAAACCATTATCATGTTCAATAACAGTTCTATTGGGATCATTTTTCTTCAATCGTAGCCTGTACCATTTGACGATGAACAAAACTAATTTGAAGGAATTAAAGTCACACTCAAGTATATCATCCAAAATGCCATAGTATCGATTTTGAGACTGTTGAGGTTGAATGTCATTTCTCGATGAAATATTTGTCACCTCAAAGACTGTAGTGATGCCAGAATCATAAGTTTTCTTCGTGTCATCCAACTTTTTTATGTGAAATTTATGACCATTGTAGCACATAGCATTGTGGTGTTTGACCTGTAATATGTCAAACATGTAAAATTTATTGCATTGTGAGTTGATAAACATATGGGTGATTAATAAATTTATACGTACCTGTTTATCTCTTAAACCATATGCTAAATCAATTTCCCTTTGCGTAACATTGGAATCTCCATTACGATGTGCTTCTTTAACCAATGAAGCCACACCTTCCCATGTTAACGTGCGTCTAGAATGTTGACAACGTTCAATCCATACCATCATCCAATCAAAATTGTTTGCAATATACAAATGTAGTGCATCCCACTCTTGACCAACTGTAAAAAAAATAAATAGATGTCTTAAAATCGATTTATTTTGAATATTAAGAATTAATTAACTACAATAACATCTTAGAATTACCTCTCACTTTCCTCAATCTACCTTTCCCTGTCAAGTACTCCCCTTCGAATTTGTTAATGGTGTTGGGATCCCAAATGCGATCCATGTGGATCTTTGCTGCAAACTTAGGAAGATATTCAGAAATGTATACCATAGTCTGGTATACCATATATCCCTCCACCATAGAACCCTCAGGATGTGCTCTTTGTCAAACCAAAGCCTTCAAAAATTTCAAGTGCCTCTCAACCATCCACATTGACCTAGTGTGTACAGGTCCACACAATTCAATCTCCTCAAATTGGTGTATGAGGTAGTGTTTGTTGGCATTTTTTATGATTATATTGTGATTGTCATTGATGGACACACACTTGCATTGAGATCATTTTTATGTATAAGTTAAAGCTCAACCGGTACATGTTCCAACCGGTATGATACATTATAGTCCTTAGACTATTGATGTTTTGCAGAAAGTGATTACCGATCTGAAGTGGTATGTAGACCCCAAGCGGTTCGAAGATCTCAAGCGATACGAAGGTTCAAAGTAGTAGAACACATATTTGCCAGTCTTCATTTTGTCAAACTGGCAACCGGCATTTTGCTTGAACCGGTATTTTGTATGAACCAGTAATACTCTGTGATGAGTTACCAATTGGCATTTTGTGATGAGTTACCATCCACCGATTGTTTGATGGTACTGACACTTTAGCAGTGCTTTTTGTGTCGTGTTACTAGATATGTCTAGATGCATTGAACCTAGGAAATTGTAATGTAATCCTATTGGATTGACATGAAATCAGATTCCTTTATAAGGACATCATGTCTAGGGTTTTAGGTTGTTGATAATGTTGTTGATGTGATAGTTGATATTGCGGCTAGGGTTTAAGGTGGTTGAGGAGTTAGAGGGAGTATGAATGTGTAGAAGACTGAAGTAATGCTGGAATGCATTAGGAATGAGCTATCAAGGATCTAACCAAGCAGTCTGTGCTATTAGCTAGATCAATCACTTGTTGATTACTCACATCTTTGACAAGTCTATAGCCCTTAACTGGGTAGGCCCAAAAGCCTTTTGTAAATCCTCTAACAAGGTGGTTCACATCCGTGGATCTAAAAGCCTCTAGCAAGGTAGTCTTTAATCGGACTTATCTCCTAATAGAGATTGAGATTCCTAATAGGATCTGTTCTGGTAAAGAACATTGTAAGACCTTAACCGGTCTGGTTCCTATTCTACAGATAGTTACTTGTGAGTTCCATCTCACCATGGTTTTTCCCATTTGGGTTTCCACATAAAAATCTCTTTGTGTTATGGTGTTTGTGCTTCTGTGGGTGAATGCATTATTAGCTATTTGGTTTGCATGTGTGTTAACCGGTTTGTTTGCTAAACTATTTTACCAGTTTACTGTTAGTCTTGCAAAGTGTTTAAGTGCAAAGATTTTTGGCATTCTAATTCACCTCCCCCTCTTAGTATTCATCAGTGTTCTTGTGCATTGAAAAAAGTTGGAGGTAGACACTTTTGCATTTCACACATTAAATGAGGAATTTTTCTCTTCCAATATTTTATATTGTCTTTATGGATTTCTTTACATGACAACCACTACAAGGTATTCAAGACGCAAAAAAATATATTACATAACAAGTAAAACAAATCGTAAATATAATATCTAGACAATGAACTAAACAAATATCACTACTTACCTCATGTATTTTCCAAGATCATATATGACTTTCTTGACATTATTGTCGAAGTCGTCTGAGAGAGATAGAGGTAGAACGTATTGCAACAATTATAAAATTTGTAGACACCTAAAAATGGTCAACACTTGCGGAGTCATACTTTAACATTTGCGCATTGCCTCATTTTAGGTTTTTGCGTCGCATTAGCATTTCTCCTATGTCACGCACTTGGTTTTTATCATTTGCGAACATCGAGTCATTCTTCTACATTCTTCATTCGTCTTGCTCTCAAAATTTGGTCTTGTCGACAACACTATCCAGTCATGATTTTGATTGATTTTAGCCTGTCGTATCAATGTGTGTGCTAATTTGTCATCATTTTGGACATCGTCAATCCTAATTAGGGTTTTGTCCTCTTATCAATCTTGTCGATTTGCGATCGATTTGTCATCGATCGTTGTCCTCTTATCAATCTTATCGATTTGTCATCAATCTTTATCATTTTCAATCTTGTTGTTTTGCGATCGATTTGTCATCGATCGTTGTCATGTTCGATCTTGTCATTTTGCGATCGATTTGTCATCGATAGTGGTCATTTTTAATCTTGTCGTCTTGCAATCTATTTTGTCATCAATCCTTGTCCTTTTGTCAAATTTGTCATTTTGCGATTATTTCGCTATCGATTGTTGTCTGTCTCAATTGTGTCAATTTGGATCAATTTGTCATTGTTCCTCGTCAATTGGCATATTTATCAATCAAATAATTTAATCAAAATCATGATCGATATCAATTATCTTCAATCAAGACCTAATTGTCATTCTCGCATTTCTAATTCATCTTCTAGGGTTTCATGATTTAATCATTTAACCTTGTTTGTCATTTCCTCCTTTAAGATTAATAAATTATTTATTTATCCTAAGTCTTCTCATTGCAATTAAATGTTCATTTAATTGGCTAATTATTCCTCTTTTGTGAATTAATTAATAAATGACAAATTATTAATTAATTTACCTAATTTCTAATTTTCATCAATTTATTAATTCCTAATTTTCCTAATTCCTCCTATTTTTCTAATTTTTCTAATTTCTTAATTCTTAATTTCAATTTCCTCCTATTTCTCTCCTAAATTCATGGGAATGACATAGAAATTTGTCATAATTTGTCATAATTGACAATTAATCAATTCTTGACATAGAAATTTGTCATAAATTGTCATAAAATTCTTGACATAGAATTTGTCATAAATTGTCATAAATCCTTGCATAGCAATTTCTCATAGACATGTCATAATTTTGCTATTCTTGATTTGAATTTCCATTCGAATCACTATCATGCTAATCTTGTCATTTCTCCAATTTTTCTATAAATTGGATGATCTTCATCAATCAAGGCTAATAATTGGTAATCAGACTATCGAATTTACGCTTCTAGTACTCTTGATCAATAATCAATGTCAATCTTGCTTTCAATTATGTATGTGCACTTGTAGGTGAGATCCACAACCAAACCATTTGAAGAGGAAAGAAGAACAATGGAGCCGCATGAAGGAGCATTCAAATCGTACCTTTGGTTTGCTTAATTTCTAGTTTTGAATGTTTGATTTCATGTCTCTATTGAGTGTGCTTAGGATAGATTCATTACATTCTACCCTTTTGTGATTAGACAATGATTAATGACTAGTATTTTATATTGTTCTTGTGATGATTCCTAATTTCCTATGCTACAAAATTATCTTTTCATTTTTTTGTAACATAATGAAAAGTACACGTAGTAGTTAAATACATACTAAAAACACAAGAACATGAATTACCTTAATGAAGGTATGCCAATCATGCATTTTCATCCCTGGCCCAAATTCACTTTTCTTTGATATGAGATTGTTTATGTTCGCAGCAAATCCTGTGGGAAATCAAAATTTTCGTATGATTTCTTTTATAGCATTGCTTTGCTGGTCCATTAATAACCAAGGAAGCTCACTTATATTAATCTGGTCTCCATGGCTATTTGATTGAATGACATTTATCATTGCATGATTGGAATCCTGAATGTCACTACATATTTTGACAATTTTTTCTTTGTCACACCTTCCATCCAATATTTTCCATACTGTCTCTGTTATATTCTTTCCAATATGCATACTATCAAACAAATGAACAATTTGTAACTGCTCGTAGTAGGGAAACCTACTAAATTATCGGGGATAACTTTTTAGTCCCTTAGGAAGGTGGTCACTTATGCCTTCACGACCTTCATGATCATCAATCACATCATCAATAAACAAAATAAAATAGAAAAGATGTTTTATGACAAACCAATAGATGGAATGAAATTACCTTGATGATTAATTCTACTATATTCCAACCTCCATAGGTGAGGTGTCATTCTTCATGGCTTTGATTTATTCTCTTCTTTCCCATTGAAAAGATGTTTTTTAAGTATTTTGATACTTATGATTTTTGTGGAGAAAGTGCCTATACTCATCAAACACCTTCTTTCCTAAACTTTTTGAATGACGAGATTTCATCTTTGGACCACAAACAGGACATGAAAATTTTCCCTTTGTTTGAAGACCTACAAGATAATGTATAATTGGATTAAATATGATAATTTTTTGAATTATAATGTTCATGCACAACTTAAACACTATAACATACAACAAAAATGTGTTAGCCCCGGGGCATCGTGTATTGTCCATAGAAGCATCGCATGGAATTGAAATTGTCTTTGTCCTATTGGTCTAGAGACGTCATACATAGTGACACCATTCCATAACTCCAGCAACTCGTCGATAAGAGGCTCGATATATACATTCATATCTTTAACTTGGTACTTACCTAATCGAATGAACAAAAATATTACATAATTATTATGACCATTTTACTGCAATATTTATAATTAAATTTAGACGACTATATTTAAATGATAAAATACCTGGAACAATCATTGCCAACATTATGTGCTCCCTCTTTATTGACATCCATGGAGGAATATTATTATTGATAACAAAAATAGGCCACACTAAGTAAATAGATCTCATCTCTCCAAATGGATTGACACCGTCTGCTACCAATGAAAGCCTAAGATTATGAGGTTCTTCTTTAAAGTGTGGCCACTTTTCCTCTATGTCCATAAATGTTGAACCATCTGCAGGCATTCGAATAATGTCATCTCGACTACTATTGTGTGCATGGTAATCCATAAATTGTGCCAAGCTAGTGCACTTGAATAATCGTTGCATACGTGGAATAATGGGAATATAGCGAAGAACCTTGCAAGGAACCCTTTTTGTTATTTGATCTGTTTGATATCTACTGATATGACATTCAGGGCATTCAGTTCGAAATTCTTGTTGTTTGTGATATATAATATGATCATTGGGACAAGCATCTATTGCTTGATACTCCATTCCAATATCTTTCATAACGGCAGATAATTCTCGATATGAGTGAGGTAGAATATTTGATGGTGGTAACAAAAACTCACCTATCAATCTACAACAAAAAAATATAATTTGTTATAATAAATAATATTAATGGTACAACATGATTCACAGTTTATTATGACATATATGACATACCTTAACATACATGACATTGTTATGTTGGATAAAACATTGATAACCTTCAAGTTCACCAACAACAATACAACGGAGAGTAGAGTTGCCTGCGAGCCTTCGTAAAGGGCCTCAGATGCCTTCTTAAGTAGAGGGACATCATGAACAACATCAAGGTCATCTTCATCATCATGATCAGCTACGCAAGTACTAAATGAGTCATGGATCAATGTATTTGTACCATCATCTTCAATTATGTTTTCTGGCTCATGATCATCATCTTCCATGGTATCATTATCTTCAGCTTCGATATTCACACCTCCATCTTCATCCACTTCAAAAACCATATTCTCGGGGTTGTGTTGATCCATACCATGTTCTCCGGGGTGCTCGACCTATATAAAATTGATAAACATAAATAAACCGTGATCATGATCTCATCATCACGTGATTTATTATGTATATAAATTGTCAAAACAATATAATGAAAAAATTACCAATGGATGATAATCATGTCCACCTTCAATGTGACCATGCAACCTACAATATTTCTTCATTGTTTTGATTAGAAGTCTTCTAGTCTTTAACCCCTTACAAATTTTGCACAGACAATAACATTTTCCATCACCTTTTCTTTTCAAGTTAGACCACAATCTAACAATTGTCTCCTTATTTTGTTGTTCGTTGATATTGTCTGACATGGTCTTTCTTCACAGGCAAGAAAATAGAAATTATCATCATTGAACAAAGAATCTTATTGAATTTAGATTTCTAGTTTGCTTATGGTACAACACACAACATGGAAAACAAGAAATACTCAATAAATAATAGGATTCTTTGATCTAGTATTATCACAATCTGCACTTGGCCTTCAATATTTTCTCCTCCTAACATTGTTTATCCATTACCTGTCAAGTACAGAACTCTAAAACCCATGGCTATTAAAATACATAAGACAACATTGTAGCATCTTATAATCATCTGTTATAAAACCAAAGCACTTGGGAGTGATTCTTTTGTTTGTCACAATCCAGGAAAACGGTGTCTACTGGAGCCTTGAATAAGTGACTAGAAAGATTTCTAATTCCTTTTCTTTTTCCTTCTGATTTTTTCACTGTCACTTCCATCCTTCGAGTCAGATGCCCTCGCCCCTTTCTTTCTTCTTGTTTTTTCATACTCATTGTCATGCTTTGAATTATTTTTCTTTCTTGGTGACTCCTTACTGCTCTCACTGTCAATTTCACTCTCAGAATCTGAGTCTGATGTATCAGAATCTGACGAACCTGATGAACTAGAAGAATCGTCATTAGAGGTAGATTCATCTGACTCAGGAATAGACTTTTGTTGCTGCATTACAAGCCTTGGCATATTCTTCAAATACTCACGTAAACTCTCAGTGATACCACCAAGACCAATAGAAGTAAAGAAATTGATAGAAAACTGTGAATTTTTGGGATTGTCCTTTGGAGATTGAATCAAAAGACTCCTACATTCTTAGATCGTTCAACCTTTCATAAAGAAACAATGTACCAAGCTGCTCTACCAGCTCCTGCAAGAGAATATTTATAAAAATACGGGAAGAGGAAGTAGTATCTTCCTCTGTCAGACATATATAAGCAAGACAATGTCATGGAAGAGCATTTGTGCCAAGTAAGTGGGCCAAAAACTTTGCAACATTATGCAGTTTATTTGTTTCCAGTCTGTGTATCATAGAATACTGTTGTACAAAATACTTATCAAAAAATGCCTCATAAATTTTATTGATCATACAGAATCTTTGCCCAAGAAGACCATAATAATGAAGGTATGTTCTCTCTTGACCAAGTTCAAGCTTGATCTTTAGTAGCTTATGACCAGCTTCCTCAAAATCAACACTTGACATGATTGTCAAATAAATTGTATGTCTTAAATTGACCAAGTTTGTCTCTGTCTCATCCTGTATTCTCAGTGCTTCCTCACCTTTCTCTTCATCATCATCATCTGAATCATCACTTGAATCATTCTCCCCTTCAGCTTCATCTGAAGAAGCATCTCCAAGGATATCTTTCTTTAGTTTTTCACAGTGTTCCACGGGGACACATCCCCCACCTTTTTGGGCGTGTCCCCCATCAGAAACGTCTCGGGGACGAGGGGATGGGGACACAAAGTCCCCTGTCGTCCCGCCACCACCACCCAAGTGTCATTGGGATGTCTCTGCATCCCCACATCTCTAAGGGAGACGTGGAGACGTCTCCTAGGAAATGTCTGGGCATCTCCTTGGGAAACGCCCAAGCATCTCCCATGTTCCCATGTCAAAGCTAACCAAAATAAGAAATTTTTAAAAAACATGTGACTTTTGGGGGGGTTAAGGGGTAACCCTAATTAGACGTGGGCCAATAGAAAAATAACACCTGATGCCTTTAGAAAATAATAAAAGTATTTTTGGCCTCGCGGGGTGCTGCCCCTCGACCTTGCCCTATTTCGCGACATGGAACGCGCAAGGGGCACTACCCCCAAACCCCCGTTGAAAAATATAGGGGGAAACCATGCCGATAGAAGTAGGAAAAAATTAACCTCCGAGTCTAATTAGGCTCCATATAACAACACAAATAGCATTGAAGAAATCTTGGTATTTAGATTTAGTATTTCAAATTTATTATAGTCTCATTTGAAATGTAATTCTTAATTTCTTATACTATAATATTGTCATACATTTTTTCAAAACTAGTATTTCAAGTACTATATGTATATGTATAACTATATCAGCACCACCACCCCGCCACCCCCCCCGCCACCATCCCCCATCGTCCCAAAACTTAGGCCCTTGGTCCCCCCATCCCAGAAACGCATCCTTGCGTCCCCCCATCCCCAACGCCTGTGGAACACTGGTTTTTCATAGGTTGCCTCATGCTCTGAGAAATCAGGATCTAGCTTGAAAACATCCAAACCAGCTTCTTGATCAATTTTATCTTCTAGGAAAACTTCATGTGTTAACTGATCTGGATGCATAGTTGGATGACCCTCGAACTTAGCTTTGCGAATTGCAAAAAGGCCTTCAATTAAAAACTGTACTCATTTGTCAATTTCCCCCTCATGGAGAATACCTCTAAATCTTTCAAAAATCTCATAGAGACCTTTGGGTGAAAGGTCTTACAACAAAGAACCACATTCTTTCACGAACCCAACAACAACCTCTACACTGTCATCTATGGGGTTCTCTAGTAAAAGGGTGAGAAGTTCCAAGGAAATGATCTCATGTGCAACTTGATTCACTAAATGAGCTATGAATTTGGCTACTGCTATCAACATGTGCTTGTCATTGTGTTTGTGTGCCCTCTTAAGCTGCAAAATAATTCTCCGCAAAAGCAAATTGCCAACTTCAGGAAATTTTGTATTTACCACAACAACCAATGCAGCTAAAACATTTGTAAATCCAGGGGATGCAATTTGGGATTTCATACAAGACCTACAAAATAGACCCCTCCCATGGATGAGATTCTCTGCAAACAACTCTGGAATGATGTTCTTGATGTTAGATGCACTTACCTTGTTTACTAACCCATTGATACTCTTCTGAAGGGCATCCCATGTCATGCGCTGGTATTCCACATCTTTCATCATTTGAGCCAGCTTAAATGGGGGAATGTAAAAACCCCCACTTCTTCCAACACCATTCTTAGCTCCTCTTACAGTACCTTCGCCATTCCCATTCTGAGATGGAGTAGACACAACACTAGAAGTTTTCACTTCCACTGCCTCTCTATCCCTCTTGTTTCCAAAAGCCCCTTTACCACTTAATTCGTGCTTATTTTTGTACATAAACCCATCAGGAAGCATGAGTTTTTGCATATAAGCTCACCCAAATATTTTACAGTTATTTTTCATCAAGATTCCCTCAGGAGCTGGCAGATCCTGCTTCCATACTTTAATTCTATTTTCTCTAAGGACAATCCTAAAAATCCATGCATTGCAAACAACTTTTTACACCTTTGTTGGTTGTGGTGGCGTCACAGAGAGTTTACATCAATAAATGAAGAACATGCCAATGCTTTTAATGCACCAGTAGAAGTTCTTATTCAATATCTCTAGTGAAACCCCCATGATCTTTTGTTGGAGTAGAATTTTTTATATTCTAGAAAGGGTCTTGTCCTTTGTTGATGGGATATTCATCTACCTCAAGAAATAACTGTTCTTTTCTCCAACAAGAAGTGGAACTAAATGAAGATCTAGCACCATGAAATGAATCCTCAAAAGGATTACTATAGTTAGTTTAGGTAGATAATGATCTGGGTAAAATACTAATGTGGCTTTAGGAAACATTATGTACTAGCTTAGCATACTCTAACAACTTTGGTGCGACATGCTACATCCAATTAAGTCTCCATTAGTATTATATTGTGTTTATGGATTGGGATTCGATGTACTCTTTTTATACACAAATTTTACTTTCAACTGAGGAGGTTTGTATGTACTTAGTTGTCTTTCGATTGTATCCCTATTTCAAGAATTTCTTCTATCAACAAATCATTTGTTGTAAGTTGTACAAGTGGAAGCTTGAACATGCCTTCTATGCTAGCCTTGTTGATACATTCAACACCATCTTGTGCAACAAATCTTTAAAACTCCACTATTTCATTGAAGAGTGAGTAGTAGGGACAATCTAGGACACTTACAGAGGTTTTGCAAGAGAGATAAATAGACCTAAATATTATGGCTTAATAATGATCAATAGGTAAACAGATAAGAAACTCTCAATATCAAAATGACTTTCTCAATTGTCTTTGCTAGAAATGGATAGATCTGCTAATAATGGCTTTATGACTGTATGTCAACTTTAGACTCAATCCAAGAAGAGCTAGAACTAATATGCAATATCTAGATTTATGATCTCTATAATATAACAATCCCATAATTATGTTTCCACGCATCTATACCATAACACAAATATCATGCTAGTGTTCAGCCATAACAATTGATATCCTAATTATAGAATGTGAAATATGCACATAACTATGAATAAAGATTAAGAAAAACTAAGAAAGATGCTTATTGCAAACATAAATGACTAATAGACAAGAATTGAATTAATTGTAGATAGTTTTGAATATCAAATTCACTTATTTGTGTGCATTTAGTAACTCATGTACTTGTGGCCAACCATTTATCTCTTTCATAAATTAAACACTTATTAATAACATTAAATGGCTGAGTAATTATGTTTTAGTTGAAATTGAAAATAAAATATTTTATTTCAGGATAGCTCACACTATTCCCTATCATATTTTAGACTCTCAGTTTTGTTAGTAGTGGTTTGATGTCTTTAGAGCTGGTCATTGCATTTCTTTAGTTACGTTTGCCAGTGTACTCCCAACTTGTGCCAAAATGGGAGCTTTGGAACAGGGTATGGACATCCATCAAAGCATAAAAGATAGAGGAATTTGTCAGATGTAGTTGTAACTGCTCTATTAGCATGTATGCAAAATGTGGAAGCATAAATAAGGCATGGGAACTGTTTGACGGATTGCCTCAAAGAAATGTGGTTTCCTGGACTGCAATGATTGTCGGATATGCACAAAATGGATTTGTTGAGAAGGCTTTAGAAACTTTCAAGCAAATGCAATCGGTAGGTGTAAAGCCAAATTCCACGACCATTGCTACTATCCTCCCTGCCTGTGACAAAATGGGATATTTGGAACAGGGTATGGACATTCATCGAAGCATAAAGGATAGAGGAATTTTGTCAGATGTTGTAGTTGCAACTGCCCTGGTAGACATGCTTGTAAAATGTGGAAGCATAAACAAGGCACGTGAACTATTTGATAGAATGCCTGAAAGAAATGTTGTCTCGTGGACTGCAATGATTGTTGGATATGCACAAAATGGATTTGTCGAAAAGGCTTTAGACACTTTCAAGCAAATGAAATTGAAAGGCATAAAGCCAAATTCCACAACCTTTTCTAGCATCCTCCCTGCTTGTGCAAAAATGGGAGCTTTGGAATAGGGTATGGACATCCATCAAAGCATAACGAAGAGAGGAATTTTTTTAGGTGTTGTACTTGCAAATGCCTTGCTTGACATGAATGCAAAATGTGGAAACATGGACAAGGGTTGTGAATTTTTTGATACGATGCCGCAAAGAGATGTGATCTCATGTGAACAATCAACACGCGTGTATACAGGAGGAAGGGATTGCTGCTACAAAATTGAACGCTCACTCCTCAATCACAGTTCTATGGTTTTACGAGATTAAACTAGGGCAATTAACCACCACATGTATATTTTTCGCAACATGAAATTAAAAACTAGGGCAATTTGAATCTACCGCCTGCACAGGAATGCAAGCAATGCCACAAATGCCTTCGACGTGAGTTTGATGTTCTTGGGCGTTGAAGTCGCCATGGACGCCTGCGCGGGATTGCAATGCACAAATGAATTCCCCTCTTCTTCTTTTTTAATGGTCGTTGTCGTCGGAATTACGATGAAATTGAGCACTTTTTTGAAAAAAAGAAAATTCTCATTGCTAATGCCTTCTTCGTCGAAACCAAATGGGAAATTGCCATTGGAACTACAACGAATGTAGGCATTTTTTCAAAATAAAATAAAATTAGGCCACAATATACCTTCTCCGTCGGAAACCTCAATCGGAAATCTAGTCCAAATGTATTAGTGCTATAATCCCAACAATAAAAAATCATGAAAGTATAAAACACAACAAACACATGAACACTAGATTTATGTATAAAGCCTAATGAAGGAAAAAGCATAGAAATAATTAAACTCAATATAAATATAATGTGTTACAATATTGTCTCCTAGAGCACCTTTCTCCTAAGTGGACTTGAGAAACTAAGAGACACAAACTTAGGGTAAGATACAAGTGACTTGCAAGAATGAAACTCACTATTTTAGAGAAAGATACAAAAAGTTGCCAAGAGGCTCATTGTTCATCTGATAGAGAAACAAATAACTCAATTGGAATAAATAACATCTCTAGATCATGAACTTCATCTTCAACCATTATGTCAAGAAATTAATATCACAGCAAACTCTTCTACTTCCAAAACACAATCTTTGAATTTTGTCAGGTTGAGAATATCATCATCAAAGATATTCACAATAGTATTTCACACATCTCCAATATTAGATATTCTTGTATATCTTTCACACCTTCAAAAAATCAATTCACGTCCATTCCATACAATCACTAGTACATTTGCACTCCTCTATATACAAGATTAATCATCACGACCCTTAACTAGATTGGCCACAAATATAATATACATTATTACATAAATTCAGCCACCTCAACCTAAAATATCAAATGCAATCCACTCCAGGATATAGAGAGGACCCAAAAACATTGCAATACAACATTTCCAAATGGTTCCGACAAACCTCACACACTAGCATATCCTTCAAGGTTAGAATCAAACAAAACATGTTGATGGACAATGAAGCATGCCAACCAGTCAGCCTAAAATCATTCTCCAATGCATGAAACTCAATGCAAATCTACATAAGCCATGACGTGACCCAAAACATTAGCCATACACATCCTTTAAAATAAACATAGACCAAAATAATATGATCTAAGTAGTTTGCAATGTCACAGATAGTTGGAAACCAAAGTAGCTAACAACACATGATATAGACCTGTACAGGATGGGATTTTCTACCCTTGAAGTGATAAACCTCAAGGAGCAAATTGAACTTTTGTCTACCTCACTTTACTAACGCTTTGGTGAGGCAAGGTATACAAATTTTAAAATTTAACAAATAGGATATAGAGACCTTTGAACAACCTCTGGTAATCCTTTGTTCTCAGGATGAACATGCAAAATTGGGACAACAACGTGACATTCTAACATCTTGTATAGACAAAGTACATAAGTCATACAACAAATGTGAATATAAAAAAATTACTAAACTAAATATGATATACTAAATGAAAGAACTAATCTGAAATGACAACATCTAAAATGTGATAAGAAGGGATGGAGAAAGCTCACAACTGGTCTACGATTGAAGCCTCCAACAAAGAAATCTTCCTCTCTTTATAATGAACCTGCATACAAGTTAGAGGAAAAATGTTGGGGCTTTGTTAAGAGGTATTCCTCAGTTAGACCCCCAATTTGGTGTTTCCACCTCCTTTTATACTTGTCTACCCAAAAAACCAATTTAATTTCCAAAACAAGAAGACACGGGGATAGATTTATTGCTCAAATGAGATGACTATTATGAGGCCTCAAATTGGGGCTAGATTAGGAGGACCAAGACATACCACACCCTGGTCTAGAATTAGGACTAGGGAACCCAATGCCCTAGTCCTAAAAATTAGGACTCTAGAAAGATGGGGAAGATGAGAAATTGATGAAATTGTAGGATAGATAGATGGTGTGAGAAAAATTAACATTGCAATCAAGCCTTGGAAATTGGAATGCCAAAGCAAGGCCTAAGTGAGGACAAAATAGTAGGCAAATACAATTTAGGACACTACACTATGTCCTTGATCTAATTATAGACTTGTGCCAATAAATAATTACCTCCAATATTATCTTCTATACAATAAACATTGTCATTAGTTCTTGCACCCTTTATAAACAATCTATCGAAGATTCCCTCTCTAATTTCACATCGAGGCTTAGAAATATAGGTTTATATATTTTTCTACGTATTTTACTCACACTTAATAAGTTATGTTTCATACCTTTAACATAATAGACATAATCAATTTTATGCTTATCATCAATAGAGATGCATCCTTTTCCACAAATTGGTGCATCTTCCTCTCCTACAAACTTAATTGGTCCACCATCATATTTTGCAAGGTTAATAAACTTGTCTCTATCACCGGTCATGTGATTTGAAGATCCAAAGTCTATTATCCATGTCTTTGGTTCTAGTTTAGCATGTAGAGAAGATTTGTCTTCTAAATTTCTGGATTGTCCATCATTCTTTTCTTCTAAAGCCAAGAACAATTATTCTTCATCTATGTCCCATTCTTCTTCGCATGAGTAGGCCTTCATTGAATAGAAACTCTTCCTCTACTTGTATTTATCATCTCTTCTGATATCTCAATTAATCCCTCTGTAGTTTTTATTTCCTTTGTTATCATCATTAGGTCTTCCACCATAGTCTTCCTTGTACATACATATATAAGAATAATGTCCTATTCTTCCATAATTGAAACATTTTAGGGGTAACTTGCCTCTGTACTTGTCAGTTCCTCTCCTCAATCTTCTTATAAAGTTTGCTTCAATTTCATCTAAGTCTTCATTCTCTTCTAGTTATTCTTCAAACTTCTTTGTGGCTTTGAATGCTACTTACTTCCTCTCCTTGATTTCATCTAATTTTGCACTCTCAAAGGCAACAAGAGACTCAAGAAGCTAATTCACCATGTATTTATTCATGTCATGAATTTCCTCAATGACATACTTCTTTTCTTTATAGCTTTTGGGTAATGTTTCCATTATCTTCCTTACAAATTCACTTTCCTCTATTGATCCACCAACACTTGTAATAGAATTTACTATTCCTTTCACTCGATGAATGCAGCCTTCAATATTTTCATCATTAGACATTCTCACATTCTCAAAAATTTTCTTTAGATTTATAATCTTGGCTTGCCTCATCTTCTCATCTCTTTCAAATACATTCTGTAACTTTTCTCAGATTAATTTAGCTAACTTAGCCCCTATAATTTTACTAAATGTTGCATCATTTAAGAAAGTAACAATTGTGATAGTAGCCTTTCCACTACTCTCATATGATTTGACTTCATCTGAAGTTGTAGGACCATTATGTGGAGTAGTATAACCTTTCTTAATACTTTCCTAGATCTCATCTAGAATAGTAGCCAAATGACACTCCATCCTCTCTCTCCAATAAGCATAATTTATGCCATCAAAATTTGGAGCCTTGAATATATAGTCATGTGCCATCCTAGATCTTCCTCAAGTGGTTAAGCTTCAAAAGAGGAACCTTGATCTGATACCAATTGTTCAACAAACCATGAGACAGAGAGTGGGGGGTGAATCAGTCTAGACCTTCAAATCCTTAGGATTCTTCTCTTCAAATTTTAAGTGACAAACATATAATTCTAGCAATAATAAATCATGAGTATGGAACACAACAAACACATGAACACCAATTTACATGAAAAACCAAATTAGGAAAAAATGACAATGATAATCAAACACAATATAAATATAATCTAGTACCATATTGCTTTCTAAACACCCTATTTCTAAGAGGACTTGCAAAACTAAAGAACACAACCTTAGAGAAAGATACAAGTGACTCGCAATGCCAAAACTCACTATTTCATGAAAAGATACTAAGAGCCTCACTATCATTCGATAGAGAAAGAAATAGTTGAATTGGAATGAACAATATCTCTAGATCATGAACTTGATCTACAACCACTATAACAAGCAATCAATATAATAGAAACTCTTTTGCTTCCAAATTATAGGCTCTAAATTTTGTCATGTTGAGAATATTATCGTTAAAAAACACTATTGTGTTGCACTTGAGGCCAATTTAATAAGTTCAACTGAAATAAGTTCAGCCAAACCTAGTTTAGCCGAAATAGGTTCAACCAAACTTATGTGGCGGTTATGTGGCACCTAAATTGCATAATAAGTTCAGTAGAAATTAGTTCAGTCGAACATGTCTATGTGTCATGTGACGTGGTAGCCAAATCACCATTTTCTCTATATTTCTAAAACTTTCCACTTCTATATTTTTCTTCAGGCATAATTTTTTTTTACAAAAAATGAAAAATACCCTTTCATAGAGCTTGAAGTTAGGAATATGTACATATAATTTTTTTAATGTTTTGATTAATTTTAATATGTTTTATTTTTTAAACATTGTAGGTAGGTTTTTCAAGTTCAAGAAGAGGTTGATTTGAAATTAAAAAAATATAGTAAACGATATTAAATTTTTTTACAAAATATATTTTTCACTAGATGAGAGAATCTTCTCTAAAAGGGTATAATTTGTTTTTTGATAATGATAAATTTAATAGACAAAAGGTGATGTCAAATGAAAACTACCAAATTTAGCTATGTTGGACTTAAAAATGTTATTGTGAGAAAAATATACATCAAAATTTAATTTTTCTTTTTTTAGTACTGCATATATATGTCATTTATTTTGAAAATTAAAATCAGGAAAAAAAAAGTTTGTTTCCATTTTTTTTGGTGACGCCAACTAGAACCCTTGATTTTTAGCAATAAAAAATCTCTTTGAATATATTAAAAAAATATCAATTTTTTTAAAAAAGACATAAATTTTATTAATAGTTTTACATTTCATCAATTTACATCATTTTGAAATTCAATTTAGAAATGTCACTTTTATGTGGTTGAAGTTAAACAGTTTTAGTTGTGTTGGCCACTTACTTTATAAAAGTGTGACACAGGTTTGTGCTTTTATCTATCTAACCTCTTCAAAAAATTCTTTCACACATCTCCAATGCTAGATCTACTTGTACATCTTTCACACCTTCAAAAAATCAATTTACATCCATTCCATACACTCACTAATACATGCACACTGCTTTATATACAAGATTAATCATCAAAACCCTTAACTAGGTTGGTCACATATAGAATATACATAATTACATAAATTTGGCCATTCAAACATAAAAAATCAAATGTGGTCCACTCCGTTGGTGCCCAAAACTATAGATTGGAAAACCCAAAGACTTGCCAACTCCTTAGGAAATCCAATCAGCCTTGGCCAACAAACAAGGATGGTCGAAGACCAAATCCCTCTGCACTTCAGGCTCCACAAGACCTAGGCGGGTGTACCCTTCCCTCTCAAGCACAAAAGAGTTATTTAAATGTGGATTTAAGCCTCTAAGTAAGTTTACACAACTGGCAAATTAGTGTTCTGCAACTATGCTATATCATGTGCTTTAGCTAAATACTTTGAAAATTGAAAACTAAATATGAATAAAAGTGTATGTTAAAGATATTGTATATTGAAAATGAAATGCTTTCAGGACTTGAATGAAATCTACAAGGATTAGTTCAAATAGGATATGGAAGAATGTTTCCCTGTAAGGACCTTATGCATACAAATCAAAATCTCATAAATAAATAATAGACCAATGCCTCTATCCAGGAATATGCACGATACTTTGTAGACAAATAATTCAATTAAACTCTTGAGACAGTTTTCAAGTAACTTGTAACACAAGACTATCAATACAGAGGTTCCATTAAGTGCTATAAGAACATGAAGAAGCCAATCTTATATTCAATTATAACAACTTGTGGTGGCACACTGTATTAAACCCTTTATCAGATTTATCAAGAGGACAAATGAAATTCATCAACACAAAAGTATACACGAATTCTGGAATTGGAACAACGAATCTTGTATATTAATTTTTGGAGAGTGAATGCATACAATAGCTACACTTATAGATACTCCATTACATAGTGATTGCTCAAAATGATGCTTCCATTCCTACAGACTTCTCCAATACAAACATCCCATAGCCCCTACTGGTAGCCTGACAGATTGTGAATTGTCTCCCCTAATTGAAAAAGACTCCCTATAAATACCTGATCCAAAAGACATATGTGAAAGGACACACCCTTTCGCATATAGGAGGGAGTTATAGATAGTTGTTTTTCCAAAGGTCACACCCTTTGGTTTACAGAGATAATTACATTTGAATTCCTAAAATACACACTAAATAAAGCTTTATTAATATTCTTTATAATCTTTCACTTTGATAAAATTCCACTTCCGCTCTTACTTAAACTCCTCATTTACAAACTTTGATAAAAGTTCCTGCATATAAATTGAACCAATCAAGTTCCTTAAATAGAAAATAGATCATGACTTACCTTTGATTAAGTTTTGCATTAAAAACTATATCTTTTCAGATACGTAAAATTTGATCGTAATTCACTCTTTGATCCAAATATTTAACCCTCCCAGAAAATACTTTTGCAAAAATTCATACTTTGATTCCGCATAAAATCAGCCCTAATACATACATGTATCATTTATTCACTTAGGGTGAAAATATTTACAAGCAAATAATAATAATGTAATGTTAAAATATATTAGGTCATCATGAGTTAAAACATTATTCATGGTAACAACACTTGCAAAATGTAATTTTCCTTATGATAAAATATATCCCTTTATAATTTCTCAAAAGGATAATGTCAAAATACTATGATGTCAAATGTTGTAAACAAGTCTTTATTTACCAAAATGCTTTTGCAAATGATGAATGACAATATCAAAATATTAAAAAAAATTTAAGTAAAGGATACTTGCTGTGTCTGTGTAAGCTAAAGAATAAAATATCCTGCACAAAACATAAGCAAATCAAATAACTTGATAACTCATATTTTTTACTTTCTAGGGATATATTTCAAATCATTGATAAAATCTTTCCTATGCAAATAAGAATACTTTCCCCTAAAGAGATATATAACCTTTTGTACATAATTAGGGCAAAGTGTTCCTAAAAATATGATATCATAATAATTAATATAAAGCTCCAGAAATAAATGAAATTTCCTTTGAATAACCTTTTTAGAATAAAACATCCCAATGAAGTTATTAGATCAATAATGTTTTGAAAAAAAAATTATTCTCGCTTTAACCATTTCCAAAAGCAAGAATATTATTCTAATTACCTCTTTTCCAAAAAAGTAAAAAATTAACTATTGAATGCTAATAATCACTTATCCTTGATATAATAATCTTTTTCATCAATAATACTTTAAAGATGATTCAAGATAAAAACGTTAGATTTTCACCATCAAACATTATAAAAAAGGCTATTCTTTATCAAAGTATTTTTACCCATTATAATAATTAAAATGAAAAATTATTTAAAGCCTATAGGTAAAAAATACTTCCTTAATATGCACTTAGTAGAAATAATTTGTCATCCTATCTTGCACACACGTAAGGCACATAATAAGGAATTTGAATAATAAAAATAATATCCTCATTAGCTAGGGAATTTTCAAAGTATTCATCTTTAAAAAACTATTCCCTATGCAAAAAATGTTAGAATATTTTGCCCTAAGAAAATATGTTCAATTAACCTTCATAAGGATATAATAAAATAAGGGCAAAAATTGTTCCCCAAATGAATAATTAAGTGATTGAAAAAATAAATCTATAAAGAAATACAAATCATTTCATATAATATTTGAAAAATCCCAGAATGTAAAATATTGCGTAAATAACATTTGAGATCATTTATTTTTAGGAAAAAATAAATTCCAAGGCAAAATATTAATTAATAATCTTTTAAAATCACTTTTACCTTTAAAATAATAAAAAGCAAATGATTAAAACATACCTACCTCCTCTTGATAAAAATACATTACCTTGGGAATTGTGGAAACATTTGCAAATTATTATCCATACTAATTTACCCTAACAAACATTTTCAAATAATACAATAGAGCAATTGGTAAAAGGGGAGGGTAGGTATGGGTAGTTAGGAAGGTCGGGTTGAGTGTTCATCTCCCTCTCCCTACCCTTTTGTAAAAATATATTTTAAAATCATTTATTTATATGCAAAATGTAATCTTATTGTAAATCAAAAATATACTTGCTTAATATATACTCCATGCTCCTTAATGTGCCTAGAAATTTAATTTTTCCCATGTGTAACATCCTGCACAAAAAAAAGAAATATAGTAAGATATACTAACAAATCAGAAATCATTTTGTTAAGGATAAAACAATATATATTTTTTATCAAAATGTTGCAGGCCATCACTTTCAAATCTAGGCCATTTTTGAGCTTGCCGACACTCCAAAAATATCAAAAATCTTGTAAAAATGGCCTTCAAGGTAGAATGGATGGTTTGGGCCTCTGTTGAGAGACAAAAATCATCATTTAAAACTCATATTCAAGCCCAAAAAATGGCGTGAATTGCAAAAACGTGAATGAACTTTTGCTGCTGTTGGTGATACTTCTCATCATAGCCTCTCCGCTTCTCTAATATTTGCTGAGCTTACTTGATTATGTATGAAGATCGTATATACTTAACAGCTCACTGCTGCTTGTCATCACCCCAATCATTTTCTTGTTGATGTGCTGTAAAAGCTCACAACATTATGTATAAATAATACTTGAGCTTGAGTACTCAATAGGTTATTAAGGAAACATGTATATGTTGTTTATTAATGAATATATTGTTCATTGTCAACCCGTTGTACAACAATGGCCGCCCTATCGGGGATCAGGAGGGCTCTCAAATGCCTATGCCGATACTCGATGGCTTTTACTCGTCAGGCCCCAATGTATCCCAATCATTAATTTAAAAAAAAAATGATTTAATATTTCACCTTTTGAGATAAAAACTTTTTACTTCCTTCTACCAACTATAAAGTATTTGATCATTTGATTTGCTCAAACTTAAAATCTTTTATTTCTTTTTGGTAATAATCTTGCACATTATACAAGCTCAAAAATTGTGTTAGTTTTAAAAGCATCATATAATTTCATGTAACACAAATAATTTAAATACTATAATATTAATTGGAGGAAAAATATAATATTCAAAATTAAACACTTCCTAATTAATATTATACTCAAGAAAAATAATTATAAAATATAAATAAAATGGCTTTCATAATTCATTCAGCGTGATACTCCTCCAAAAGGAAATTTATTAGTATTCTACTATAATCATTTTGACAAAATTTTGAAATTGTATATTGCAAATTTGAAGAAATTGTATTTAGATTAGCCTCATAAAACATATCAAACGATATCGTATGAATTCGAAATTTGAAACATAGGTCCTCATATATACATAAAATAAAGAGGAATAATTAATTTGACATAACAGAGTGCATATGAGAAGAAGTTATGGTTCAAAAAGGCGTACCTGGCTTGATTCCGTATTTGCAACCATATACATACCTAGAAACCGACCACCTTGTTCATGCATCAAAGTAAGTTGCAGGGAACTCGGAGTGGAATAGATACTTGATCTAAATAATTGTAGAGAGAGATTTGCTTCTTAGTATGAATCTGGAACCTTAAAAATTTAATCTTTAAGGGTCCAACACACTCCAAGAGATAGAGAGGATCCAAAAACATTGAAACACAACATTTGCAAATCATTATAATGGATTGCACACACTAGCACATCCTCCAAGGTCAACATCAAATGAAACATGTAGATGAACAATGAAGCATGCTAACCAGTTGACCTAAAGTATTCTCCAATGCATGAAACTCAATGTGGATCTACATATGCCAAAGTGAGACCCAAAAAATCAACCATACACATCCTCCAAAGAAAAATTGAACCAAAAGAATATGATCCAAGTAGGATACAATGTCATATATAGCAAAAAATTAAACTAGAGCTAGCAACACAGAACATAGACCATCATAACTTCACATGCCAATCAAACCATCATTTGAAAACTAAATTGGAAAACTACACAATTCATATGAACATGTCCTCCAAACCACATCACTTGATTTTACCTATCTGGAACCCATCAAACCTTTTTCAAACCTAGTCTAACAGATAACCTTACTATTAGAAACATCACTAATCAGCTTAGCCAAGTGAGCCATAGAGCATTTGCAATCTTGATAGATTAATACACATGTAGACACATAAATATGTCCACTAATTAAATGAGTATTTATTTAATGCACTAATATTCCTCTATTAATTAAATTTACATTTAATTAATTTATTTCAACCTATTCTTCTAATTTAATTAAATAAATTTCATAAATTTATTTAATTACTAACTATAGTCCAAATATTAAATAAATAAATTAATTAACTTAATTCCCCTCTTTCCTCTCATTTAAATAAATTAACATTTATTTAAAAATCTCTTAACCAAATCCCTATTTAAATAAATCAAATATTTATTTAAAAATCCCATCCACTTGCACTTTCTAGAAACTGCAAGTCGCACTCCCTATTTTAAATAAATAAATTGTTTAATTAAAAAGCCTATTTATCCTCATCTAGTTACCAAGCCCACTTTCTCACTAATCTTCTTCTAGATTCTTCTAAGCCCTTCTAAATTATCCAAAACCCCCTTCTAATCACTTGCACAATCCTAATCCTAAATTAACACCTAACCCATCATCTCAACCATTTAAGACTCTTACAAAGTCTTAATGGATTCCCTTCTTCAACAAGTTAACCCACATGGGTCTTTTCCCTTTGGCCAAGGCTTAAACATGGGTAAAATTTACACAAAAGTTTACCCATTGGATAATAACATTACCCTTGGATAATAGTTTTATCCCATAACCCCAACCATGGATGGTAACCCTCATGTCCTCTCAAGCATTTAATGCACCTTCCCTCTCCTCTCAAACCCTCTCATGTTTCCACTTGTCACCATTGCATTGGTGGAAGTTGCAAACATGGATTGAGGATCATGCCTCTCTCATGCAATCCTAGCCCTTGCTAAGCCAAGTTAGTCTTGACCCTCCAATTCACTATTTTTCCTATTAATAGAACTCTCATCCTCAAGAAAAGGAGGAATCATTTTACTATTGTTACTATAGTTGAATAGAACTCACTCTTAATACTTCTCATATTAAATACTAAGCTTAAGCATTTGCATAGCATTAGAATTTCATCTTCAACCACTTTCAATCCTTCATTTGGCATCCATGGTTTCATGCTAAAAACTGAGGGCCACACTCAAGTATAGCTTTGGATCTTGGAGAGGAGAATAACAAGGGAGATCCATCAAGCATCATGGGAGCATCTTAGGGAGTCTTCTTGCTCCTCTTTGATTTGTTTATGATTCTCTTTTTGTATGCTTTTATCTCTTTTGATATGCATTTTGAAGGATTCTAGTTCACTTGTTTTAGTTTTTGGTTGGAAATTAACATACTAACATTTGAGATTTGTTTTTTATTATGTCCCCTTTTACATGCATCAACACATAGAGCATAAACATTGTATTCATAACCATAGCACATACTCTACACAAACCAAAGGAATGTAAAATATTCTTCCACTAAGACACTAAAAACTCTTTCCTACATATAGAGACTTCTATTGTACCACTCTTTTGAAAATACATCATCATCTACATGAGATAACTCAAGAGTAATAGAACACATAAATAGTATTTCTTGCATATTGAAACTTCCACTATATCATCCTTACTTCATAATCTATAATAACTTAAGATACGTTGACATCATTAACAACATAGCACCACAACTCAACTTTTTAACAATATATATGTATGTGTGTGTGTGTGTGTGTGTGTGTGTGTGTGTGTGTGTGTGTGTGTGTGTGTGTGTGTGTGTGTGTGTGTGTGTGTGTACATCTAGCAATGTGTTTGTAATCTTTAACAAGATTTGCTTTTAACTGAGCATACTCTAGAAGAGTATATTTCTTAGTGGGTCCGAAATCCCACAGTGGTTTTTCCCTATTTGGGTTTCCATGTTAAATCTGGTGTTATGAGTGCTATGATGTTTATATACTTTTGAGTTTGCATGCTTAGCAGTTTTTGGATATATTACTGAAATATATGTTACCGAGGTTGAATCTGATGTTTTTATGGAAGATTAAGTTTGTATGATTCACCTTCCCTCTCATCTTATTAGCTTTGCATCTATACTTACAAACTTAATCTTCCATAAAAACATCAAATTCAACCTCAGTAACATATATTTCAGTAATATATCCAAAAATTGCTAAACATGCAAACTCAAAAGCATATAAACATCATAGCACTCATAACACCAGATTTAACATGGAAACCCAAATAGGGAAAAACCACTGCGGGATTTCGGACCCACTAAGAAATATACTCTTCTAGAGTATGCTCGGTTAAAAGCAAATCCTATTAAAGATTACAAACATATTGCTAGATGTGACCCGATTAAGGGATTTCCCTCAGATCTGTCAGGATCTTCACCTTGTTAGAAGTGACCTTGTTAAAGGATTTCAAACACTCAATCAGAGTGTCACCTTGCTAGAGGGTTTTACAAATAAGACTGTTAAGTCCACTCGGTTAAGAGATTTTTTGTCACTTCACAAAATAACAATAATAAAAATCTATCTGCAACTTCACATCTAAAATGCTAAAGCAGATTCTTATTTGCTCAATAAAATATAGACATAGAACTAATCTTGTCCATCTGCTGGGCTCTATACTCTGTTATTCAAAATAGGTCTTCAAGCTTCAGTGCTTGGTAATCACTATGTAGCATCCTTGTGCATACACTTGCCCGCATGCATTGTTTAACAACAGTTCCTTATTTATAAACAATTTGCCAACCGTTTAATCTCCTTGATCACATTTCACATGATCAACCATAGCCATCAGATCTTCAAACTTTTTCTAGGTTCAATGTATTCACCGATCTGAAAAAGTGTTACCCCACCTTGGAACTTGCATACATTTCTTGGAACTTGTGCTAGGGTATTGCGGTTCAATCTGAGCTATAGATCTTCCTGCCGATTTTCCTTTGCCATAGATTCTTTAACAAACTTCATTCATGACATACCAATCATTTAATCATAGCCATCTCATCAGCTTCCTTCATTAAATAATGCATGTAATCATTTAATGCATTCTGTTATTACTTGATTGCAACTCAATAAATACTAAACTTCACTCGATAGACATTTCACCTTCATTAACCGACAGTGATAACCTTAGGGTTTACCGACTAGGTTCCTTAGGGTTTACCAACTAGGTTCTTTGCTCGATAACATAGTATAGTATTAACCTTGCAATCAATAACATATGTATGATATCAAAACAATCTAAACATCATGATCTCATCATTGTCTAACTCGGTAATAGTTGCTCATTAAAGAACTTATTTCTCCCCTTATTCATCATATTCTTTCTGTGTCTTTTACCAACATCTTTATACTCATCAAATCATACTTCTCAAGATATGGCAACATCATACTGAATTAGAAAATCAATTTCTTGACATCAATGACAAAATAATAATATTAAGACAGTAATCATCCTTAATCAGTTATATCCATAATCATCAACAACCTTTTCAATATCCTTATTGAAATGCCAACAATCTACTTTTGTCTATTATAATGCCAACAATCTCTCCCTTTGGCATTGATGGCAAAACCAATTGATTTAACCTAATTGATTCGGATTGCTGTGAGATTCTGAAATGCTGAAAAGCTCTCCTTCTGTCATCAGAATTCTCCCCCATACATTAGTCTTCTCTTCTTTTCTCTTCAGTATTTTTTTTCTTCAGTCTTCTCCCTCTTTGACAACAATGCCAAAAAGTAAAGAACTAAAACATAATTTCTTCCTATATGAAGTGAATTCCTATTGTTATGTGTCAACTTAGTCTCGGTCATAGCATTTTGTCTTCAATTCCTATTCCCTGTATTTGTTTCCTACACACCTTTAGAAAACCTCCTAAAGTGTGTAAATCAACATCAACTCCTAAAGATATTCTATAGAGTCATCGAATTGATGCCTTCACCAAACTCGGTCAGTGAGTAGAAGATAGGGGTAGGACCCCTAACTTACTTCTGAGATACTCAAAAGTGTCCCTTGGTAGTGGCTTGGTGAATATATCTGCTATTTGTTCCTTTGTACTAACATACGACAACACCACTTTCTTCTCTTGAGCTTCTTCTCTAAGATAATGATATTTGATAGAGATGTGCTTTGTCTTAGAGTGCATAATAGGATTCTTTGAAATGTTGATGGCACTAGTATTGTCACAAAATATAGTTACTGGCTCGGTAACTTTCTCATTTATACCTTCCAACAGTTGTTTGATCCATGCTATGTTGGTACAATTTAATGTTGCAACAACGTATTCAGCTTCTGTTGTTGACTGTGAAACACATCCTTGTTTCTTGCTAAGCCAACTCACTAGTCTTTCTCCTAAAAAGAAAGCTCCTCCACTTGTGCTTTTCCTGTCATCAATGTTGCCTGCCCAATCAACATCAGTATAAACTTTTAAATCAAAATCATTTCTTTTCTGATATCAAAACAATCTAAACATCATGATCTCATCATTGTCTAACTCGATAATAGTTGCCCATTGAATAACTTATTTCTCCCCTTATTCATCATATTCTTTCTGTGTCTTTTACCGACATCTTTATACTTATCAAATCATACTTCTCAAGATATGGCAACATCATACTAAATTAGAAAATCAATTTCTTGACATCAATGACAAAATAATAATATTAAGACAGTAATCATCCTTAATCAGTTATATCCATAATCATCAACAACCTTTTCAATATCCTTATTGAAATGCCAACAATCTCCACTTGTCTATTATAATGCCAACAATCTGCTCATTTGGCATTGATGGCAAAACCAATTGATTTGACCTAATTGATTCGGATTGTTGTGAGATTCTGAAATGCTGAAATGCTCTCCTTCTGTCATCAGAATTCTCCCCCATACATTAGTCTTCTCTTCTTTTCTCTTCAGTCTTCTTTTTCTTCAGTCTTAGAACTAATCTTGTCCATCTGTTGGGCTCTATACTCTGTTATTCAAAACAAGTCTTCAAGCTTCAATGCTCAGTAATCACTATGTAGCATCCCTGTGCATACACTTGCCCGCATGCATTGTTTAACAACAGTTCCTTATTTATAAACAATTTGCCAACCGCTTAATCTCCTTGATCACATTTCTCATGATCAATCATAGCCATCAGATCTTCAAACTTTGTCCAGGTTCAATGTATTCGCCGATCTGAAAACATGTTACCCCGCCTTGGAACTTGCATGCATTTCTTGGAACTTGTGCTAGGGTATTGCGGTTCAATCTGAGCTATAGATCTTCTTGCCAATTTTCCTTTGCCATAGATTCTTTAACAGACTTCATTCACGACATACCAATTATTTAATCATAGCCAGCTCATCAACTTCCTTCATTAAATAATGCATGTAATCATTTAATGCATTATGTTATTACTCGGTTGCAACTCGGTAAATACTAAACTTCACTCGGTAGACATTTCGCCTTCATTAGCCGATAGCGATAACCTTAGGGTTTACCGACTAGGTTCTTTGCTCAGTAACATAGTATAGTATTAACCTTACAATCAATAACATGTGTATGATATCAAAACAATCTAAACATCATGATCTCATCATTGTCTAACTCAGTAATAGTTGCCCATTCAATAACTTATTTCTCCCCTTATTCATCATATTCTTTCTGTGTCTTTTACCGACATCTTTATACTCATCAAATCATACTTCTCAAGATATGGCAACATCATACTGAATTAGAAAATCAATTTCTTGAAATCAATGACAAAATAATAATATTAAGACAGTAATCATCCATAATCAGTTATATCCATAATCATCAACAACCTTCTCAATATCCTTATTGAAATGCCAACAATCTCCACTTGTCTGTTATAATGCCAACAACATATATATATATATATATATATATATATATACACATGTGTTTGTCTTTTGGGGGTCTAGGTGATCAATGTGATATAATTATAAATTTTTTTGCAAGTATTGTTTATATTTTTCACATTGTACATTAATATATGCAGGTCTACATTTTGGATAGATAAGGATACTTAATCATTTTGATTTCATAATATTTGGTATATGAAAATATAGTGCTCATTGTTTTCTTTATTTTTTTTAATTTGTTTTCCCTTTAATGGACTATGACTTTGTTGCCCAAGGAGAAGATGTCATTATTGAACCATTAGTCCAATCTCAAACCATCAAACAACCAAAACATTATGTAGTATTGTAGTAATGAAGCATTCATTCCTATGCATCCATAATCTCATAATATAACTTGTCATTTATCATCAAGAGAACTATGTAATGAACATGTCTCAAGAGGATTACACTTGCATTTTTTTATCAACTATATATGGGGTTTGAGATAATTAGTTGTTCCTAGCTCAATGGCAACTTTTAAGGCCAAGTCAATAAGTTTGGTTTGGCTATCAATATTTTGGTTGTCCATTTTATTTAATTTTAATACTTGTTGAGATACACCCTTGGGAAAACCCTCCTAATTCTAATTTGAGATTAGAGAGTAGGATATAAAACTCACTCTTGTAGAGTTGGCCTTCAACCCTTCATATATTTTTATGAGAATCATATTCTTACAATTAAATTTACTCCTTTACCACGTGATTCTCAAACTTCTATTGATAATCTTTCTTTTAGTATTTTTAGCAACTCTTCATAAAATGATGCTAGTACTCACACTATTATTAATGAATATTACAAATGGACACTAAGAGGGGGGTGAATCAGTGTATTTTAAAACTTGTAACTATGTGTGCAAATACTGAAATTACAAATTAATTAAGAGCATATACACACACAAATCAAACCACAACATAGAATATATGAGGAAAATCCAATGTGGAAAAAACCTCAGTGAGAATAGTTGCTGGAGACTACTGCTCCAATCTAGCCTCACAGTAAATAATAGTTTACAATGTTTAGGGCACCAACCCAAGGAGCACCAACCTCTGAAATTTAGGGAACCAACCCAAGGAGCACCTACCCCTGCTCTGAGCACCCACTCAGAGATGTATAGTGATTGATCAAGTTTACAATGCAATGATAAAGCCTTGTTTCAAATGAGTTTTGTAACACTTACAAAATTATCATCTCATATCAACTACTTGAATTAAATACATCCTGTCTATATTCAGATCATTCTCTATACTTAGATTACTAAGTTTGGCAATATTTCTTTGCCCAAACTGATCCAAAAACCTTTCTTGAGCCACACGACTTTCTTGCAACTCGACCGCCATTAATGCATTTTCCATCCTCTATCGACCTACTCAGAAAAGATCGACTACTACCACACTAGAATCCTTCATCACCAACTTCTACGTATTTGATTCATTCTTTGTTCATCAAGGAGTCTCATGTGTTAATATTATTCGTCTAGATCAGATGGTCAAGTTCATTTGACTTCCACGTAAAAACCCTTGTGCCAATTGGCATGTATAGGTGTCAAAAGTCTTCATAATCGACATCCAAGTCACCTAGTTAGCCATAGCCAACCACCACATGGACTATTGTCCTTATTAGGTTGCTAATGTGTCGACTAAAACAACTCAAATGTTCATGATGACCTTAATCTTTGTTGTTGTGGGATGGTGGGACGCATCACCATTTTTCCTTTTAACTTTCCCCGCATCATCATTTACACGCTAATTTTACCCATACAGGCTAACAGGATGCACCCATCTTTCTGTCTTAACTTACCCCACAAGATCGTTTTTCTATCCTTCTCCAGGCTGCGGGATAGCGGGATTCTACACTCGCTTCATTGTCTTATCCTGTGCGACCATCGCCCATCCATCGTGAATGGTGCGGGATAGTGGGGGCCATCCCTTACATCATCTCTTGTTTCCCCTTTAGCCATTTTACTTCAGCTTCTCTTCATCCGGGATAGCAGAAGACATCTCTCCCTTTATATTTTTGTGTTATCCCACAAGGTAACCACTCTTTCATCATTCATAGTGTGGGATGGTGGGATAGACCATTTTCCTTTGATTTCGTTATCCCACAAGCTCATTTGGCTACCTTCCAATTTTTCATATAGTAGCAAGATGTCTGCACATACATGATAGGTCCCACATGAACACAACACACCATAAGAGAACTATTGAGCCACTAACACATGGATAGATGGGGACCACTCGAATACGAGATTCCCTTTCCAATAAAACACGATGCCCTAATAAGTGACATACTGGTTGAACTGCCATGGATGAAAAAAACTAAGTTTGTAGTCCTCTTGGATCAAACCTGATGGGTCCAACACACTATGTGGCATATATAGATCAACGCAAATGCTAACTTACACTCTGTAACCCACCAATATTTCATCTGCTACCTACAATATTTGTGTATTTTTATAGCATAACCCATGTGTTATGCACATCACTACAACCTCATGGCATTCCTTGACATCAATGACAATTACCTATTATTCTGCAACCATTTGACATCTCTTGACATCAATGACAATAATGCCAACAATCTCTCCCTTCGGAATTGATGTCAACACACTTGTAATCTTCGCTTTGACCATTTTTCTCCCCATTTGACAACAATGGAAAAGGGTGAAATTATGCACATTATCCCCTTGTGATTTTCTATAAAAATGAATGGAACTTCAAATTTCGATCATGACACATCTGCAATACACTAGAAATTTCCTTTTGCATGTTAATTTTTGCTTTGACCATTTTGTATCCAGATTAACCATTATTACAATATAAAGAGTAGTGCCACTACTTCTTATGAAAATTCAAAACTCCCCTTGAGTCTGTACATGAGGTTCAAGGTGGAAAGTGCTCCCCCTGAACTAGAGACTACACTAAAAACCCTTAAGTGTTGTAGGCGGGTGGAAGAACACCCAATTTCTATCTTAGATATTCAAATTTGTCCTTAGGTAATGGCTTAGTAAAGATATCAAATATTTTCTCACTGGTGGACACATATTCAACTTTCACCTCTTTCTTTGCAACCTTTTCCCTGAGAAAATGATATTTGATTGCAATGTGTTTTGTCCTAGAGTGCATGATAGGGTTCTTTGATATATTTATTGCACTTGAGTTGTCACACATGATGGGAATAGGATCCGAAAACTCTACCTGGATATCCTTGAGAGTTTTCTTCATCCACAAAACTTGAGAACAACATGTAGCCACAACAATATACTCTTCTTCAACAGTTGATAGTGAAATGGACTCTTGCTTCTTATTGTTCCATGAGACCAATCTATCTCCAAGGAAGAAAGATCCACCATTGTTTCTCTTCCTATCATCTACACATCCTTCCCATTCTGCATTAGTATAGGCTTGCAAAATGAAATCTCCTTTCTTTGGATACCATAAGCCATAAGTAAGGGTCCCCTGCAAATACTTGAATATCCTCCTAACGGCATTGACATGTGATTTCTTAGGAGATGCTTGAAATATTACAACCATGCATACTGCTTGAAATATATCAGACCTTGATGTTGTAAGATACAACATTCTTCCAATCATGGATCTATACAAAGTCTGATCCACACTAGGTGACTCATCATCTTTGCTTAATTTGCATCCTGTTACCATGGGGGTGCTAACTGGTTTGTTGTCTTCCATCTGAAATTTCTTTAACATTTTTTTAGCATACTTAGTTTGAGAAATGAATATGCCCTTATTCTGTTGTGATATTTGCAACCCAAGAAAATATGATAACTCTCCAAGCATGGACATTTCAAACTCTAACTGCATCTGATTAGCAAATTCTTTGCACAGAACATCTTTGTTGCCTCCAAAGATGATGTCATCTACATATACCACAACTATGATCATATAGTCTCCATCAACCTTGATATATAATTGTTGTTAGCATTTCCCTTTCTGAAACCTTGTTGATTTAAGTACTTTTCCAACCTAGAATACCATGCTCTAGGTGTCTTCTTTAGACCATATAGTGCTTTCTTCAATCTACAAACAAAGTTATCATCCTCATGCAGCTGAAAACCTTTAGGTTGCTCTATGTACACCTCATCTTCTAGATTGTCATTCAATAATTCAAATTTGACATCCATCTAATATACTTTATATCCTTTATAGGCTGAGAATGCCAATAACATCCGTATAGCTTGAAGCCTTGCAATTGGTGCACATGTTTCTTCAAAGTCTATGCCCTCTACCTGAGCATATCCCTTGCACACAAGCCTTGCCTTGTTCCTTATTACCTTGCCTTCTTTATTCATCTTGTTCCTGTAGACCCTTTTAGTGCCAATAACATTCGTGTTTGCTAGCCTAGGAACCAAATCCCAAGTCTTGTTCTTCTCTATTTGTTGCAACTCTTCTTCCATGGCCTTCATCCACTTCTCCCTCTTACTAGCCTCATCAAATGTCTTGGGTTTTATCTCTATCATAAGGTAGAAATTTACTTGTTCATTGTTCCTTGTTCTCCTTCTTTTTAGCACACCATCATTCTTGTTGCCTATAATCTAATCCTCTAAGTGATTCTTTTGCACATATCTATTAGGGGCTTTTCTTGATGCTTCTTCTTGTTGTTCACTCTCAGATTGATCTTCATCTTCACTGTGTGATTCTTCAATCTAATTTATTGGAGTCTTTTTACCTTTACGTAAATCCTCATCAATTCTCACATGTACACTCTCAATTACCTTCTTTAGTCTTTTGTTTAAAGACTTATAGGCCTTTTTGTGAGTAGAGTATCCTAAAAAGATACCTTCACCACATCTTGATTCAAAGCTACATAGTCCATCTTCATCTCTTTTGATGAAGCATTTGCTTCCAAACACTTTGAAATACTTGACAGAGGGTCTCCTAAGTCCCATCATACCATAGTTCATAAGGTGTCATATTGATGGTTACCCTTAGTTGTACTTTGTTTAAGGTTTATACAACAGTGTGAACTGCCTATTTCCAATGACATCAGGCAGATTTGCTTCATTTAACATTGTGCTTTCCATTTCCTTGATTGTTCTAGTTTTCCTTTCCACAACACCATTTTGTTGTGGTGTCCTAGGGGTTGAATACTGTCTTTTGATTCCATACCTTTCACAGTTCTCTTCAAACTCATTTTATGTGAACTCACCTCCACAGTTTGACCTTAAGCATTTCAGCTTGTATCCACTTTCTTTCTCAACCATTTTATTGAAGGCCTTGAATCTCTCAAACGCTTGTGATTTATCTTGTAGGAAGGTGACCCATGTCATCCTTGAAAAATAATCTATGAGCAACATAAAGTATCTTTCTCCATTTAGGGCTCTTGTTCTAGTAGGCCCACACAAATCAGTATGCGCAAGCTCTAGTGGCCTTGTAGTTGAGCATTCTTTTGAAGCTTACTTTAGTTTGCTTCCCTCTTTGACACTCATCACAGAAGGTGCTTGTTGGCTTAATAATTTGTGGTATGTGTCTTGCATACCCTTTCTTGCTTACCTTAAAAAGGTTATCAAAATTAATGTGACCTGGTCTTCTATACCATAGCAAACTCTGATCAACTTGTCCCATCATACATTGAGACCCAAGCATTCCTTCAAGTTGTATACATTTCCATATGTCATTTTACCTTCTGCAACCAATTTTCCATTACTCTCTTTTCTAATTTCATAGCCTTGGGAATCAAATGTAAACTTATATCCTTTGTCACACATTTGAATCACACTTAGCAGATTGTGTTTCAGACCTTCCGCATAATAAACATCATTTTATTTTAGCTTTCTATCAATGTTTAGTATACCTTTACCCTTGATTTTGATTGATGAGTTGTCTCCAAACCTCACTGAACCACCATTCCAATCTTCAAATTTAATAAATTTCTTCTTGTCTCCAGTCATGTGATTGGAGCAACCAATGCCTAATACCCACAAGTTTGTCCTTTCAGCATGTAGGGCAGTTTGAACAATCAAACTTGATTCACTCTTGTTTTTATCTTTCTCTGCCCAAACTTGTTTGGTCTCTTTCTTTCTTTCCATTGTCCCATTTTGTTCTAATTTTAATGTTGACACTATCTTCTTTTTCTTAGTTGTCCTAAGCTTACAGTGTTTTACAATGTGGCCCAAGTTTTGACGATGATAGCATTTTACATTGATATTGAATGACAAATTTGAAAATATATTATAGGATTGAGATACATTTCTCTAACATTTATAACTTCCATGACCATACCCATTACAATGATAACAAATAACATTCATATCCCTAAGAGAAACAAATTGATTTCTATTTTCAAAACTAGGACGAGACCTATGCATAAGCTTACAACCAACAATTATATGACCCTAAGTATTATATTTATAGTAGTAGCCATGGAATTGAGGTACATACCGCTCATTGTTGAAGTTGTTTCTCATTTGTCTCCTTGGAGCAGCATAGTTCGGTCTTCTTGAGCTCTTCCCTTTTGTATCCTTGACTCTAGTGAAGCCTCTATCATTTATCTAGGATTTTCCTTAAAGATCAGTATGTTGGTTCATTGACTGATTCTTTGTAGCAGCAGAATATGTCTTCTTCTCATTTGGCTTGCTAACAGTGAATGTTTTTTTGACTTCACTTTCACTTGAAGAGGTGAAATTTATCTCCTCCCTTGATGAATCTTTACTATTAAAACATTGTCCATTTTCAAATCCAACACCATTGATGTCCTTGTTGTTCTTTTGCTTACTTAACATTTTGTCTAAAGCTTCAGTGCTGCCACCGTACTTAATTCTCATGTTGAGTTCATCCTTATTATTTTCCAATTCCTTTCTTAGATTTACAAGGTCTTCTTCCAATTTTTGACACTCCTCATCCTTTCTTTCTAAGTTTGATTTTGTTACTTCATACATCCTCTTTGCTTCTTCCAACTAAATCTTCAATCCAAAAATTGTTCTCTTTGATTCCTCAAGATATTTTTTCAATAGGTCTTGTTGTTCAGTAGCAGCATTCTTGTACTTTTTATAATCTTTTCTTACCTTTCTAAGTTCTTTTAGTGCACTCACAAGCTCTCCTTCAAGGTCTACTACAACTTCAATTTCCTCTACTTCATCATCAAAAAATAACTCTTCTTGTACCATAAAGAGGTTGACTTCTGTTTCACCACCATTGCAACAACCTTTAGAGACACTTTCTTCATTAGAGACATCATCTTCAAACGTGTAAAGACTTCTTTTTCTCCTAAAATTTCTTCTCCTTGACATATAAGAATTCTTCATTTTTTATTTGTCAAGAGCCTTCATGTTTTTCTTTTCATCTTCATCATTTTCTCCATAAGGGCCCTTAGAAGAAAAGTGTTCAATCTTGCTACAGTTGAAACATTTGAAAGGAAGTTCACCTTTGTACTCCTGAAACCCTTTTGAGCTTCCTTAAAAAGTTTGCTACAACAGTATCAGAGTCATTTTCATCCTCATTTGTAGCTTGTTTATTTCCTTTCTATGTGGTATTGAAGACAACCTCTCACTTTGATGTTTCTCCTCCTATTGTTCTCATTTCATAAGCTGATAAGGAGACAAATAATTCATCTATAGAGAATGTCTTTAAGTCTTTAGCTTCCTCAATAGAAAAGACCTTTGTGTCATACTTTGAAGTTAATGATCTCAGAATCTTCTTGACAATAAATTCATCTTTGACATCCTCTCCAGGTCCTCTTATAGAACTCATAGTCTCATCCACTCTTTGCAGATAGTGGGTTATGTCCTCCTCTTCTTTCATTTTTAGGTTTTAAAATTGAGCTCTTAGATTTTTCAATTTGGCTTCTTTCACTTTGGTATCTCCTTCATATATATTTTGCAACTTGTCCCAAGCTTCTTTTGTTGATATGCAATGTATTATTTTGACAAACTTTGTATCTAACACACCTCTTAAGATTGAATTCTTAGCTTTGGAATTGTTCTCATATTTTCTTTTAGCATCAGGGCTGGTAGGAGGAACTTGAGGAACAGTATAACCATTGTTTACTGACATCCAAACATCAAAACCTAGGGAAGACAAATATGTCTCCATTCTTCTACTCCAAAAGGCATAGTTGGTTCCATCAAACATGTGGGCTTTAGATGAGGATTCATTCCTAGCCATTTTATTCACTTACTATAATCTAACCAAGTTAGAGAAAGCTTTTACTATAGCGGAACCTAGGCTTTGATATCAATTGAAGAACACAAATGGACACTGAGAGGGGGGTGAATCAATTTATTTTAAAACTTTTAACTATGCATGGAAATAATGAAACTACAAATTAATTAAGAACATATACATACACACACAAATCAAACCACAATACAAAATGTATGAGGAAAACCCAATGTGGGAAAAACCTCGGTGAGAATAGCTTATGGAGACTACTGCTCCAATCCAGTCTCATAGTAAATGACAGTTTACAATGTTTAGGGAACCAACCCAAGGAGAACCAACTCCTTAACTTTAGGGCACCAACCCAAGGAGCACCAACATCTGATTTTATGAGCACCTACTCAAAGGAGCACCTACCCCTGCTCTGAGCACCCACTCAGAGATTTACAGTGATTGATCAAGTTTACAATGCAATGATAAATCCTTGTTACAAATGAGTTTTGTAACACTTACAAAATTATCATATCTTGAGTATGACTTTCTCTACTTGCTGAAGTTTTTCTTTTCTTTCTCCTCCTTTCTCTACCTGGTTGTCTTGTTCTCTCTGCTACAACATTACTCTCCAGAATGCTCTATTCTTTCTTTGTTTCTATGGATCTCTTCTTCTTCCTACTACAACTTCACTTTACATAATACTTTGTTTGTGTTCTATTCCAACTTTTTTACTTCTATAGATTTCTCTAATTTTCTTAGCAGCAACACAACTTTCTACAACACACCCTATCCACAATCGACTAGATGAGATATTTCTATTTCCACCTCTTTCATTATCTCAATAGCCATGCCTACCAATATCAAACCTCATCACACTAGCCATTAAATTCAATCGTCAGAGATTTCTTCTACTACAAACTTGAATATTTTATTCAAGATGATTATCTTGGAGATCTTTAACTCTAGAGATTTTATTCTCTATCTTGAATATGATCTCATGTCGACTGCCTGAATTAAATGCATCATGTCTATCTTTAGATCATTCTTTGTACTTAGAGTACTAAGTTTAGTAATCTTTATCTACCCAAAATGATCTAGAAACCTTCCACGATCCACACAAACTGCTTGCAACTCGGTTTCCATTAATCATTTTCCATCCTCTATTGACCTACTATGAAAAGATCAACAAATACCACACTATAATCCTTCATCACCAACTTCTGCGTATCTGATTCATTCTCTGTTCATCAGGGAGTCTCATGTATTCATATTATTCATCCAAATCAGATGGTCAAGGTCGGTTGGCTTCCATGTAAAAACCTTTGTGCCAATCGACATGTATAGGTGTCATCAAAAGTCTTCATAATTGACATCCAAGTCACTTGGTCAACCATAGTCAACCACCACTTGGACTATCATCCTTATCAGACTACCAATGTGTCAACTAAAACACCTCAAATGGTCATGATGACCTTAATCTCTATCTCTGTGGGATGGCGGGATGCATTGTCATTTTTCCTTTTAACTTGCCCCACATCATCATTCACACAATCATTTTACCCATGCGGGCTGGTGGGATGCACAATCTTTTTATCTTAACTTACCTTGCGAGATCCTTTTTCCATCCTTTTGTAGGTTACGAGATAGCATGATCCTACACTTGCTTCATTATATTATCCTGCACGACTATCGCTCATCCATCTTGAATGGTGCAAGATAGCGAGGGCCATCCCTTACAACATCTCTCCCTTTGTCTTTTTATGTTATCCTGCAAGGTAACCACTCTTTCATCCTTCACGGTGCAAGATGGCGGGATAGACCATTTTCCTTCGATTTTTTTATCCTGCAGGGTCATTTATCTACCTTTGAACTTGTCATGGGGTAGCGGGATGCCTACACATACATGATTGGTCCCACATGAACACAACATAGTATAAGCGAACCACTAAGCCACTAACACATGGACAGATGGGGACCACTCGAATCCGAGATGCCCTTTCCAATAAAACATGATGCCTTAATAAGCAACCGAGGTCATTTAGTCGAACCTCCATATTGGTCGAACTGCCATGAATGAACAAAACTAAGTTTGAATTCCTCTTGGATCAAACTTGATGGGTCCAGCGCACTATGTGGCATATATAGATCAACACCAATACTGATTCGTACTCTGTAACCCACCCATATTTCATCTGCAACCTACAACATTTGTGTAGTTGTATAGCATAACCTGTGTGTTATGCACATCACTACAACCTCATGATATTCCTTGACATCAATGACAACTGCCTGCTATTCTGCAACCATTTTACATCTCTTGACATCAATGACAATAATGCCAACAATTAATCCTTCCTCATGAAAACGAGCTTATAGAAAATGTTTAGTAGACTATCAACATTGATCCTTTAACATCCCATTAGTTGAACTTCTTCCTATGATAGATATTGGTCATCCTTCTTGAATTGTTTATCTATTATTCTCTCTTAAAATTTGATTTATTTCTCTTATATTTTGACCCTTATCATTATATGTCTCTTGAAAGAACACAAATGGACCACTGAGAGGGGGGGTGAATCAGTGGTAACTCAAAACTTGCACTTTCTAAAATATTAATCTTTAATAACAATGATCAAACACCGATGAGAAAAGACACTAAACAAATTTGCACAAATAGACAAAAGACAAGCCCATAACACAAGGTATACGAGGAAAACCCAAGATGGGAAAAACCTTAGTGAGAAATGTTGCTAGAGTCTACTACTCTAATCCAACCTCATAGTGAAAAAGTTTGATTACAAAATTTATGGGAACCAACCCAAAGGAGCACCAACCTCTAATTTGAGCACCCACTCAGATGTTTACAAAATATTTATAACAAAAATAGATTGAATACCTCATTACAAATGATGTTTTGTAACACTCTATCTTTTCCACACTAAAACTGAATCTTCTCTCTTCAGCTTACATGATTTTTCTTTAACTCTCTGATCTTTGCAATAGATTTCTGCTCTCTTCTTATCTCTTACTCTGCTCCACATGGTGTGAAATACACATTGTGTTTCTTATGCTCTATTTTCTTGCTTTCGTTTCATTTGCAACAACACATTCCATTTTTTATTCAACAACACACTCAATAGCACTTAGCAATTTCTTAATCAAAAATTCATTTGATCACAATCCTTTTTACTCTTTAGAATTTTTCCTCGAAAAAAATTTCCCCCCAAAGAAGAATTCAATTTTTTTTATTGAGATCTAGAGCTTAATCTGCCTTAATTTATGCTTTCTAATTTTGTCTTTCCTATCACATTATTTCTAAATTCATTCAGATAACTCAACATTCTGGAGAGATCTTTGCATGCAACACTTATTCTCATCAATGTAACTCCTAGTTGTCATTTCCTTGGCAACCATATCTTGTTAGCAATTTCTAATTTGTCTTGTACATGCCACGTCCTCACATTACCTTTTATGTCATCGAGTCAACTTTGGTCAAATGTTGAGTGCACCGCTTCTATGTCAAAAATTTGTAGAATACCCATTGTTTTCTCAACATCACAAACCATACCTATGGGATGGAAGGATTGCACAACTTCATCTACTTAACTTTCCCAGTGAGATCATTTTTTATTCGTCTTCTTGGTTGCAATCTGACGGGGTGTGGTGCAAAATGCATCATTTGATCTGATGTGGCAAACATGCCTTCCTTCTTCCCGCATATCTGCAGATGACTTGGAAGTCAAGGTGAGTTGACATGTAGGGCTGTGAAGATGCTTACCTTTCTTCCTACAGTTCCATAGATGACTTTTTAGTGGTGGAGTTGGAGCTTGTAGAGTTGTAGAGACCGTAGCAATAAACACAATGTGATATCTATTGTTCTTTTTGCCATCTGTCCTTGGTCAACACAAACAAATTGATCTATGAAACAACAACCACCCCATGTTCTCTATTTGCGCATGAGGTGATAAACGCATTGAGTTTGCCACAACTATTTATAGCATCCTTATCAATAAGTCTCGATTGATCTTCCAGGCAGTCAAGGTATCTTATAGAAATAAGATCTCTCATTAATAAACACAGACATGCAATGAGTGGTGATAAACACACTATGTAATCTACATGGAAAAGTTTCCATGCATTAGTGCCAAATCCGAACCAATACTTCTCCCTTTGCATCTTGAACCTAAATCAACTCTACAACTATGTATGTTGACATCAATGAAAACTCAATATCAACAATCTCCCCCTTTGGCATTGATGTCAACTATGCTCATCTTCTCCCCCTTTGAAAATAATGGCAAAGGGAAAGACAACTAACTACCAACCTTTCTCAACTACGTAGCTTCTACTCCTTTGACCTTCTCTCAACTGAAGACAATAGGTCCCCTGTGACAGTTTGCATTGTACAAATTGTTGCAATCGCAATGATTTTATCACATACACTTCTACTACGCCTATGCATCTGCAACACCTACTATCATTTTGTTGATCCTATTAATGATTGTCTTCCCCTGAGAACCATACTACCACACAGGTTCAAGGAAATATAATTTTAATATATGAACTCCCTATGAACCACAAACCTCTATGAGCCTTTAAGTGATGAAGGAGGGAGGGACAACACCCAACCTTAGTCTTAGATATTCAAAAGTATCCTTGGGCAGAGGTTTTATAAAAATATCAACCACTTGTTCACATGTGCTTACATATTCAACCTTGACTTCCTTTTCAGCTACCTTCTCCCTCAAGAAATGATACTTAATTGCTATATGTTTTTCCCTTGAATGCATAGCAGATTCTTGGAGATGTTGATTGCACTTGAATTGTCACATTTGACGGAGATTGGATCTGCATACTCTACTTGGATGTCCTTGAGTATTTGCTTCATCCAAAGAATATGTGAACAACATGTAGCAACAACTATATACTCCGCTTCAGTAGTAGATAAAGAGATGGCTTCTTGTTTCTTGATGTTCCATGAGACTAATCTGCCACCAAGGAAAAAGGCTCCACCACTAGTGCTCTTCCAGTCATCAATACATCCTGCCCAATCAACATCTGTGTACGCTTCTAAGCTAAAATCACCATTCTTTGGATACCATAGACCATAATCAAGTGTTCCTTGCATATATTTGAATATTCTTCTTACATAATTTACATGAGATTGCTTTGGAGAAGCTAAAATATAGCTACCATGCACACAACTTGAACTATATCAGGTCTAGAGGCAGTTAGATACAATAAACTTCCAATCATTGATCTATATAGAGTTTTATCTACACTAGGTGACTCATCATTTTTACTTAGTTTGCATCATGTAACCATGAGGATACTCATTGGTTTGCAATCATCCATCTGAAATCTTCTCAACATGTCTTTTGCATACTTATTCTGGGAAATTAATATACCTTTATTCAACTGTGATATTTGCAATCCAAGGAAGTAGGACAACTCTCCTAGCATTGACATCTCAAATTCTGATTGCATTTGATCAACAAATTGTTTGCACAAACTATCTTTATTTCTATTAAAGATAATATCATATATATAAACAACAATTAGAATCATGAGATTACCTTCAATTTTAATATATAAGTTGTTGTCAGCACATCCCTTCTTGAAACTTTGTTGATTTAAATATTTGTCTAGCCTAGAGTACCATGCTCTAGGTGCTTGCTTCAACCCATACAATTATTTTCTTAGCCTACATACAAAGTCTTCATTCTCATGCAATTGAAAACCTTCAACTGATCAATGTACACCTCTTCCTCCATATTTCCATTTAAAAATACAAACTTTACATCCATTTGATACACTTTATACCCTATGTATGGTGAAAATACTAGAAACAATCTTATGGCCTCAAGTCTAGCAATAGGGGAAAATGTCTCCTCAAAATTTATGCCCTCTACCTATGAGTATCCTTTCCAGACTAATCTAGATTTGTTTCTTATTACTTTTCCATCTTCATTAACCTTATTTCTATAAACCCACTTAGTACCTATGGCATTCTTATCAGCTAGCCTTGGGAACAAATCCCAAGTTTTATTCTTCTCTATCTGTTGCAACTCTTCTTCCATTGCCTTAAACCAATGAGTACTCTTACTAGCTTCATTATAATTCTTTGGTTCTAGTTTAGTCAAGAGGCAAAAATTTACTTGTTCATTGTTTCAGCATGCTTTCTCCTTATTTGGACACCTCCATCCTTGCTGCCAATAATATAATCTTTAGGATGATATTTTTGTATATACTTCTTAGGTGGCTTCTTTGTAGTTTCCTCTTCTGTTTCAGATTCATCTTCCTCGTCTTCATAACATGGTTCCTCAATCTGATTCACAACACTTTGCTCTCCTTTTTGCAAGTCCTCATCAATTTTTACAATCACATTTTTAACAACCTTCCTGAGATGTTTGTTAAAGAATTTGTATGCCTTGTTGTGAGTTGAGTAGCCTAAGAAAATTCCCTCATCATACCTTGCATCAAAACTTCCTAGTCCATCCTCATCTCTTCTAATGAAGCATTTTCTTCCAAAGACTTTAAAATGCTTGACAGTAGGCTTCTTGCCATACCATAATTCATATGGTGTCCTCTTGTTGTTTACTCTCAATTGTGCCATATTTAAGGTGTATATTGTTGTGTGGACAACCTCTCTCCAGTAGACATTAGGTATATTTGACTCGTTTAGCATTGTCCTTGACATTTCCTTGACTACCCTATTCTTTCTTTTTGCAACACCATTCTATTGTGGTGTTCTGGTAGAAGAATATTGTCTTCTAATTCCATGCGGTTCATAATATTCTTCAAACTCATTTGATGTGAACTTACCTCCATGGTCTGATCTCAAACATTTCAACTTGTATCCACTTTCTCTTTCAACCATTTTTCTAAAAATCTTGAGCCTCTCAAATGATTGTGACTTATCCTACAAGAAGGTCACACATGTCATCCTTGAATAGTCATCTATGAGCAACATGAAGTACTTTTCACCATTTAGAGCCCTTGTTCTTTTTGGCCCACATAAATTTGTATGAACTAGTTCTAATGGCCTTGTGGTTGAATATTCCTTTGTCTTGAAGCTCACCTTGGTTTGCTTTCCTTTTTAACACTTATCACATATATTGCTTGTTGTTTTGATAATCATAGGTATATGTCTCATATATCCCTTTGAGCTTATTTTAACAAGATTATCAAAATTTATATGGCCTAATCTTCTATGCCATAACCAACTTTCATCTACCTGCCCCATCATGCATTGTGACTCATAGAAGTCCTTCAATTTGTATACATTGCCATCATTCCTCTTACCTTCTGCAATTAATTTTCCATTGCTTTCTTTTTTGATTTCAGATCCATGGGATTCAAAAATAAACTTGTAGCCTTTGTCACACATCTAACTTACACTTAGTAAGTTGTGTTTTAATAGCTCAACATAGTATACATTGTGTGCTTTCAACTTACCATCAATGCTCAATGTTCCTGTGACTTTTATCTTGATGGAGGAGTTGTCACCAAATCTAACTAAGCCATCATTACAATCTTCAAGTTCAATGAACTTCTTGTCTCCTATCATGTGATTGGAGCACCCACTGTTGACAACCCATAGGTTTTTTCTCTCTGATGCAATGTTGTCTGCACAATCAGACTTGATTCATTCTTGTCTCTTTTCTTTTGTAGCCACACTTGCTTGATTTATTTTCTCATTTATGTTGTTGTACTCTGATCATATGTGGTTTTTGGTTCCACAACCAATGTCTTCTTATGTTTTGCAGCTCTTGACTTGCAATATTTTTCTATATGACCATAGTTTTGACAACAACAACACTTTGTATTTATATTAAATAATGAAATAGAGGATTTGCCACTAGACTGAAACATTTTTCTCCTACACTCATAGCTCTTATGGAAAAATTCATTACAGTGGTGGCATACAACATTAATATCCCTTAGAGAGGCAAATGGATTCTTGTTTTCATAACTAGGAGGTGGTCTATGCATAAGTCTACAATCTGAAATTTTATGTCCATATGCATTACATTTATAACAATAGCCATGAAATTGAGAAGCATACCCATTGTAGTTGCTAAAATGATTCCACATTGGCCTCCTTGGAGCACCATTCCTCGGTCTTGCAAACTTCTTCCCCGTATCCTTAAACGCTTGTGAAGCCTTCATCATCCAGCTTTTCCTTTCCTTTTGAATCAACATGATTGGTTTTTGTAGCATCAACAACATTATTCTTCTTTTGATTAGCAACCCATGTCTTCATGCTCTCAGCAGTAGTATTTAAGTCTATCTTATTTCTTGGAGAATTGTTGACCTTGAATGTTTTCTTGCGATCATTCATGTTTGAAGATACAAATTTATGTCTCCTTTTGATGACTCAGCACTAGCAGAACATTGTCCTTCCTCATATCCTATACTCGTAGAATCTTTTGTGTTTATTCAACATTTCATTCAATGCATTGGTGTTGCCCCCATACTTCATCCTCAACTTGAAATCTTCTTTGCATTTGTCAAGCTCTTTCCTAAGATTCACAACTTCTTGTTCTAGCTTTTGACACTCCTTTTCTTTAGCTTCCAATTCTGATTTTATCACTTCAGCCATCCGCTTGGCTTCTTCTACCTGAGCCATTAAGGTGTTGATATTCATTTTAGAATCTTCAAGTTTCTTGCTCAACTGATTTTGCTCCTTTATGGATGACTTCTTGTATTTTGAATACTCTTCCCTTATGTTGTCAAGTTCTTCAAGAGCACATATTAACTCTCCTTCAAGATCAACCTTGACATCACCATCCTCTTCCTCACTGTCATTTAAATTTTCAGATTGTGCTCCACTTTGATCCTCATTATGGACCTCTTGAGCCATCAAGATATTAGTTTGTTTTTCATCTTCGTTGTAATCCTCAACTGACTCACTTTCATCATCAGAGACATCACTATCAATAGAGTAAAGAAATTTCTTCTTCTGAAAATTTCTTCTTTTAGTTTTCTAAAACTTTTTATCTGTATCCTTGATATTTCCTTCATTATTATCTTCCTTCATCTTATAAGGACACTTAGCAGCAAAAATGTCCTATTTTACCATATCAAAACATTTGAAGGGAAGATTTCTTCTATACTTACTTGATCCTTTCTTTAATTTCCTTACAAAGTTGGCTTCAACATCATCTGATTCTTTACCATCTACACAAATTGCAGTCTATTTCGATTTCTTCTCAGAGGTGAATGCAACTTCTTTCTTTGATGATTCAACACTTATAGTTCTCATTTCATATGCAAATAATGAACCAAAGAGTTCATCCATGGAGAAAGTTTTCAGATCTTTAGCTTCCTCAATGGCAGAGACTTTAGTATCATACTTTGTAGTTAAAGACCTCAACACTTTCTTAAATATAGCTTCATCTTTAACTTCTTCTCCAAGACCTCACATTGCATTTGCTATCTCATCAACCCTTTGCAAATAGTTAGTAATATTTTCTTCCTCTTTCATCTTCAGACCTTCAAACTAAGCTCGAAGATGTTGCAACTTAGCCTCCTTTACTTTCACATCTCCTTCATAGATTCTTTATAACTTATCCCATGTTTCTTTTGCAAATGCACGGTGCATAACTTTGACAAACTCTGTGTCTGACAATCCAATCAGGGTATCATGCTTGGCTTTAGCATGGTGTTTATATTCTCTTTTTGCATCAGGATAGGTAGGAGGAGCGGAAGGGATAGTGTAGACACATAAAATTGTCCAGTCTAATTAAATAAATACCTTTATTTATTTAATTATTTTAGCCTAATTCTTCTATTAATTAAATAAATCTTTATTTATTTTATTAATTCATTTATCCTCTTCTAGCCTTATTTCTCATTTAAATAAATACATTTATTTATTTAAATTCTCCTTTTCCTAAATTAAATAAATATCTTATTTATTTAATTGATCCCACTTCCTCTATTAATTAAATAAATCTTTATTTATTTAATTAATTCATTAGCATTTTCTACCCATGACACATGTCATTCATCTCTTAATTCATACACTACCTACCCTCTCATTATTTTCTTATTTCTTCTACCTACCCTCTAATCCTAGCCGACCATTTATCTTTTACACTTCTTAATCTTATCCCTCCATTTCTTATAGTGTCTTCTATATAAGGAGATGCTTCTTTCATTATTAACCCTAATAAACTAATCGTCCTATTCAACCCACTAATCATCTAATCAAGCATTCTAGCATTCGAACTTTCATATGTGATCAAGCCTACTTGCAACCACATTTTTGTTCTTTGTTGAGCTCTTGTGCACACATAAAATCTGAGAGAAAATATATCAAGCAAGATCAATGGAGATATGAAGAATGGAGATTCAAAACCCTATTGGACATGTGATGGTATAATATTTGTGATTTCATTTGATTTTCATTGTTTTAGGTAATCTTCATATGTTATAGTGGACCTTTGTTGTTGTTAGGCTAGGGTTTTGTGGTTGAATTCATTTAGTGTTTCAATATTATTGTTATCCATTTTCACCATAAACATTTTGGCACACCCGATGGGACATGGATTTTTGTTAGATTTGTATTTTTTTGTAGGTTTTTCTAACCCTATATTTTTGTTTTGTAAAACAATTTGGAGAATAACCTTGTGCAGCTAGGGTTTTGGACATAAAATCAAGATCTTGGAGAGATTTGATCCTATCTCACAAATAGCTTGGAATTTTGTTACCAAATCTTTTTGGAAGGTTGAAGACAGTATCAAGATCTCTCAATCCAAAATTTTGAATTTTTGGAGTACATTTGCATTTTCCATGAATATTTTAAGAATTTTCATAAAAAAATAATTCTGAGAGCAAATGAGAGATTTTTTTGGATTTTCTTACATTTTTAGAAATCTCTCATAATTATACATAGGATCTGTTTTTTGTGATTTTAATTTTGATGCAAAATATTTCCTAAAAAATTGAATCTTTAAAAATTAGAGTTTTTCATTATTCTGATCAGATCTCACAAAGGGCTTTGCATTTTGGAATCACTTTTTTTTTGGCAGGTCCAAAAAATTATCAGAGGTTCTCAATAAAAAAATCATATTTTTTGGAGCATATTTGAATTTTCTATGAATTTTTTATGTATTTTCATAAAAATATAATTTTGAGAGCAAATCAGTGAATTTTTCAGATTTTATTACATTTTCGGAAATCTCTCAAAATTATGCATAGGATCTGCTCTTTTTTATTTTAAATTTGATGCAAAATCATTCCTAGAAAATCGGATCTTTGAAAATTAGGGTTTTGTATTATTTTGCTTATATCTCACAAACTACTTTGAATGTTTGCAGGAATTTTTTTATACAGGTTTGGAATGCTATCAAGAGTGTCAAGTAAAAATTTTAGAGTTTTTGATCAATGTTTAATTTTATATGAATTTTTTATGATTTTTCATTAAAAAATAATTTTTGGAGCAAATTAGCATTTTTTGGGGATTTTCTTACATTTTTGGAAATGTCTTGAAATTTTATAGGTTCTTTGTTTTTTTATTATGCAAAATAACTCATGGAAACTCAGATCTTTGAATTTGTCAAAAAACGCATTGTCGAAGGCCCCTATTTCACAGTCTTTTGGATCTAAAATTTACCTAACTTGTGTGCTTGCAGGAGGGGTATTATTCCAAAACTACTAACAAATATTTGTTGCAGAATTTTGGCAAGGGTTTCTTTTCCTTTGCATTGTGTGCCTTGTTTTCATAGATTAGCAAACACTTCAATTGGTGCACTAAAATTGAACTAGTGTCTTTTGTGTCTTGGGCAATAGGCTCTTTGTTTTTAATCTTTAGAGGGCATGTCTCCCCGTGTGATCATTAGGACTACTAGTGAGAAAAGAACGACCCAAGTTGTAGCAAGGAAAACCCACCTCTTCCGAACCACTATAAATAATTGTATCCATGGTGAAAACCATGGGTAACGTGTGTTGATTAGTTCATACCGACACTGTCTCCCCATAAACCCATTTGATCAAATTTATTTGATCAGTTGTAGGGCATAACCCCTACCGGCTAGGAGCCTTCTGTATTTATAGAGCTGGAAGTGTCGCATGTATGGCCACATGAGCGGATGCCCTTACTAGCACCTTTTTGTTTTAGAAAGCCAAAATCTTTCTAGTTGTTGGGGCAGGAGGTTGAACCTCTGGAGTGGCCCACACACATACAGTTCTTAGTAGAGATACTAAGTTCACCTAGGGGAGTTTTCATGGGGACTGGTGCTTGGCTGCCCCAGAGAAGTGAGTGCCGAGGGTGGAGCTAGTGGGGTCAAGCATCTAAGTATCCGCTTTGAATAGAGTAGCCTCGAGGGAAACCCCATGTGGGATCAACAACTATTGTCCTGGCCAGCCATAACAATTGTGCTTGTCTTCTTTTGAATATTCAAGCATTCAAGACCAAACATTATAACATTTTGTCTTTTGTGTCTTCAAGTGTATGCAAAACATTTTTACATCAAACAACACACTTTTCTTTTAGTCATTTTGAGTCTAAACACTTTCAAACATTGAGTCCTCATCAACATTGTGTCATCTTGTCACGAAAAACAGTAAAAAAAATCTGATTTGGTCATAACAAACAACTTCACAAATTGGAAAAATTTACAGTCCAACAAACAAGAGCAATCAGTTTCAGAATTCTCAAGCTTCCTAAGTTATTTCTCTAGATTTTCATCTAGCATTCAACCTACCTTTGGGTCTCACAAAGTTCATCATTGCTTTACACCTTGCATTACATTCACATTTGTTTAAACTTGAGTCAAAAGGTCACTTGCTTATCCTCATCATACTTTGTCAATGCACTACATACAACAACATTTTTCTAAGTGGTCCCTCATCAAGGTCTATCACCTTTGGGTCTCATTTGGTCTTACTTAGAGTCAAGGTCAACTTACCTCATCAAGAGAAACTATCATCTCTTTGGAAGCCACACCTACTCTACTACATACATACTTGGTCTTACACTTTGGACATTGCAAGTAAACCTCAGATTCATTTACATTCCATCCAACTCTTGGTCTCTCATACTCTTTCCATTTTGATCTAGTCTCACACATCTTGGTCAAGACCTAGTTCATGGTTGAAACCCGTTCCCAAAAATCTAAGAGAGAAGCTAAAGAGGCTCAAGAGTCCACAAACATGAGTGCCTATGAGTATGACAATGATGTCTTTTTCAAATTTGATCATACTACATTACCTAACATGGATGCCTATAGAAACATTCCAAATGTTGAGAACAAGGACACTACAAACAACAATGATACACACAATGACAATATGGACAACTTTTCTGTACATTCAACAGAAGTGGAAGACTCCATTATGGATCCCCATTTCAATCGATTGGTCGAGGAAATAATGAGGAGAGATAGACAATATTTTCTACAATTAATGGCGCAAAGTGGAGCCAAGATACCTCATGATTTTCATATGTCTCAAATAATGGAACATTGACCTTTGCAACAACCTCACCTCAACATGGATCAAAGGAGGCCTAATAGTGGAGGCAATAGAGGACCACATATGGTTCCTGAATCACCATCATCTTTGTTTCAAAAAAATGAGGTCCCACATACACATGGTCAAGAAAATGATACTCACCTTCGCAGATCATTATGGAAGTCTTATGCAAAAAAATATACTCATACCAATGCTAAGGACCAACCATCAAAGCAATTGGATATCCAAAGGAATCATCAAAATTTGGACACAACGAAACCTCATGTCAAACTTGGGGGCAACACACTAGAACAAACTCATGACATGCCTGTAGAGTATGGTATACATGGACAAAACAAATATTTCATTCCTCATCATGACTCTATTCCAAGTGATCCTTATACGCAACATTATTTGAGACCTCCTCCATATGAACATGTGTATGATCAATATCATCCATATATGCAGTATGCTCTGCCCTGTGGCTCAGGTATGGGATATGGTCCAAGAAGTCGGTCTCCACCTAAGAACAATTTAGAACAACAAATAAAGGATTTACAAAAGAAAATGGAGCACATTAATACATTGAAGCCAACTTACACAGTGAGAGACATATGTCCCTATCCATTTGACAAAAGCATTCCAATGCCTCCTTTTCCTACACATTTTGTGACACCTAAGTTTGATAAGTATAGAGGAAAAGGAGACCCTAAGGCACATATAAGACCATTTTTCATAGCTTGCATTGAGGTAGCAATAGAAGAGACATATTTGATGAGATTATTCCCACAAAGCTTAGGTGATCAAGCTATGGAATGGTTCTCCCAACTCCCACCTGGAATTAAGTCATGGGGTGACTTAGAAAAGGCATTTATCCAACATTTCTCATACAACATAGAGACAAACATATTAGTCACTACTTTGTGCAACACCAAGCAAAAGGATGGAGAGTCTTTTTCATGATTTTTACAAAGATGGAGGAATCTAGCCAACAAATGCTCTTGTGAAATTCCACAAAAACAAATGGTAGAGATGTTCACCCAGAATGTTAACAAAGACATTGGTTATGACCTAAGAAAAGCTTGTTTGTCCACCTTCAAGGACATCATTGAAAAAGGCTTAGCAACAGAGAAGGTCCTAATTGAATGAGGAGCAATTAAGATATTCAAAGAAAACAAAGAGGACTTTAAAGGAAAAGACAAGCCAAGATTTTGGAATAAAAATAAGAACACAGTCAATAATGGTGTTGTTGATGCCAATACAGTATGACCCAAAATCACTATTTTTGGATCAATCTCTACAAACAATCAAGTGAATACTCAAACTTCCAAATCACGAAGGAAGTACACCCCATTGGGAGAACCACTTGAGTCAACTTTCAAGAAGCTAGTGGCAAAAAAAATAATAACAATTCCAGATTTTCCTCCATATGAGCCAAAGGTCAAACCAAATTGGTGGAATGGTGATGAATACTGTGAATATCACAAAAGAAAGGGTCATAAAATAGGAAATTGTCATCGATTGAAGAACATCATACAAGATCTTATTGATAGAGGTGACATTGAGATTGAAGGACATTCATCCAATCAAGAGCATGAGATGTTTAAGGAACCATTCCCAAAACATGACAAGGGAAAAGATAAAGCCACGGATGACCAAACCAACTATACCAGAGCATCCTATAACTATGATTCAACTGTCAATCACATTTTGATGGACAATTATGTCTCTACCATTATCATCAATGACAAAACACCTAAAAATTCTACCCAAAGACCTAAGGTTGTCCTAAAAGGAATTGAATCTTCTTCCGAACCTACCTCTGAATGTAATGTCACAACTCATCGAGGTAAAATCACTTTGCAAGGTGCTCCAGCTAAAAACACTACTTCCTCAGCAACCAAACCTGAGTATGACCTTGTAGAACAGTTAGGGAAGACACCCACGCTTATCTCCATCCTTGAACTTTTATGCATATCCCCTGCACATAAAGCCATTCTTGACAAAACTTTGAGAGACACTTCCATCCCCACTGATCTAAACATGGACCAGTTTCAAGCCATGGTGGGATACCTTTCTGTTCCACATTCTCTTACATTGACAGAAGCTGGTGATGCCTCCGTGAGCCAATTGCATAATGCACCTTTACACATTGAAGTCTTCCTACACAAACATCAAACAAAATGAGTCTTGATAGATGGAGGAGATGGTCTCACTATATGTACTTTGAACACAATAATACAATTGGGATATTCAGAAAAAGTTGTGAATGCTACAAACAAATTACCATCAAGGCATATGATGATGAAGAGAGTTCATCCAAAGGCACAATCACCTTACCTCTCATAGTTGGGCCAGTTACAAAGGTTGTGGTTTGTCAAGTCCTAGACCTAGATCTCACATAAAACATACTCTTGGGACGCCCATGGATTCATGAGATGAGCGCAACACCATCTACATATCATCGATGTATCAATTTTCCACATAATGGAGTTGAAGTGACCGTCAAAGCTGACCCGAACCCATTCATATATTGCAACAATCTGCAACCTAGATCAGAAATAACAATCCTAGTCAATCGAGAGGCTATTCCTTCATCAACATATGTTGATCCTAAATCCTTGAAAGCTTCTACATCAAAGCAAATAGAGCTAAAAGAAAAGTTCAAGATTAAATACCTAGGATGTGGTGACTATATCTTTCATGTTGATCAACTCCCACTATCTTCTAAGGTATTCAGTTAACATGAACAACCTACAAACAATTTGTAATGCCAAGGAATTGAGTACGAACCACCCAGTGTTGTGGCTACTAAGTCTGAATGTAAATCTCCTCTAGTGGTGCAAGCATCTCTTGATATCAATAGTCCTAAGAGTGGTTCCAACAAAGAATCTATTGAGCATATCACCAATCCTCTTGAGAACTCACATAGCCTTACCATTTCATCCACTCATTCCATTTCCACTTCTATCCTAGACTTGGATCAACAAGAATTACAAAAGCCCTTACTAATTGGTGATGAAAAATTAAGCCTTGAAAAGAAAAAACTAAAAGTCAAAACTAAAGAGAAGTCCTTCAGTCCAAATCAAAATCAAAATCTATTGGACTCTACAAAAATCAAAGTTGGGGATAAAAATCCTATGAAATAAAAAGAACAAGAGTTGATCTCCCCTAATACCAAAATAACTGGGGGCAAAAGTTCTAAAATTTCAAGTCAAAAAGCATACTTGTTGATTCTAAGTCTCCATCATGCTATCCTACTTTCACTTCTTTTCGCAATCATAAGCCTTCATAACTCATCCACTTGTTCCACACATCCATTCTCTTCTAGTGATACATCATGGACCTTTAATGGAGCTTACTCGAGGGACTTTGTTATCAGGGATGCCCAAACTTCTTTAGGTGACATGCATATGTGCCTGTGTAGTCCACACGCTAGTAATTCTATCTCAGTTCCTTTATCAAGGAAGATAGTCACTCGAGCTACACATCATTTAGTCAAGGATAGACACAAATACAATCATAAGGTAAAGCCTCACACATTTGAGGTGGGTGACTTAGTTCTCAAATAAAATCCTAAAAATCAGCAAGACAGAGAGAAGAAGGGCAAGTTCGAACCAAATTGGCTTGGTCCTTACATCATTACAGTAGCCTATGGATTCGGTGCATATCAGCTCTCAACCACAGAGGGTGAACCTTTGGAGGATCCTAACAACAACATGCACCTTCGCAGGTTTTACACATAGCTCTTCAGAGTATCCTAATTCAAAAATACAAAAAAATCAAAAAATTCAAAAATACAAAAAAAATTATCATAAAAGTAAAAAAATCGTTACTTGGTGAAAACCTGGTAAATAGGCGCCTTATGACACAAAAAAATTAAAAAAATGAGAAAAGTAAAGAGAAATAAATTCGTCCAATAGTGAAAACCACTTTGGTGGTGCCCTGGGAAAGTACCATGGTGAAAATCAGGTCACCAACGCCATGTGTAGAGACATTGCTCCTCCCTCCTTCAAGATTCAATCTCATCCTTTCACTTTGCACACACTCACAACCTATCCATCCATAATAAACTTACCCATTCCCATCATGGCTTGTTATTGATCTACCTAAGATTGGTTCGCCATTCATAATAATCCCTCCTTTTCACCCCTTTCCATCCATAATAAATCAGCTCCTATCTGTGGCTAAGGAAAATCCTACGTCTAGTGATGGGTGTGGAACTAAGAGCATCACACGTTCCGAGGAGTATAGTTTTCTTCAGCCTGTCCACACACAATCCACAATAAAAACAAAATTTGCATCATTGATCCGTAATAAAGTTTTATCTTCTCCGCAATAAATTATTAGTTTCATGGATTCAGTCAGTTTCGGATGAGACACAACAGCAACAATGGGCTTCAACAAATCAAATCTTTCAATAGAGTCAGACAACATTATGGTTCAATGCTATCTATCCTTTTGTGAAAGTAAACATTGTGACTACAATCAAATAGACTCATTAAAGTGACAAGAGACACTAAACTTGAGGACTACAGTGGATGTTGGTGTCAAGTCCTGGTTTTCTTTTGATTTTATCTTTCTGGTGACATGTCTTTTAGCTTTTCGAGGATGTCTCTAACTAGAGATTTTATCTCCAAGATGTCTTTGACTAGAAAGGCGAGGATGGGGTATCATCACCTATTTTTCTTTGTTGTCTGTGGATTGTCTCTTAGTAATGCTATGACTTGTCCAAGGATATGAGGACACTAAGAAGTCAAGTATGAACTGGGGCATTCCTTGTTTGCAACTGTCTAATCTCCATGCAAATGGATACAATGACTTTCTGGGTCAAACATATACTTTGATTGTCATAACCTCCTTGCCATAATAAAGCTCAATGATGATAACGCACAATAAGCTCTTTCACTTCCATATCTTCTATCTTTCATCCCCCTTTCTTGATTGACCTCCATAGTCCTTCTTGAGTCTGTGTAGCTTACTATCACATGACTGAGTATAATGACATGCCAAAAACATTTGCATTTCATGTAGTTTTCCCCTGCATTACCATGTATAAGAATTTCATACATACATACATATAGATATCAACATTGTACCATATCCTGCACACAACACATGTTAGCACATTTTACATTCTCATCATGATAATTTGCATTTCATACATTACATTCGCATTTGTATAACATACAAAACATAAAAGAACAAAAAAATATTGTATTTCATCATGTACATATTTGCATCCATATCATAAGAATCATATAGAAACATACATCATAAAACATATAGAAACATCACATAGGTACACATTCATATAGCTTCCGCAAAGATGGATCATCTCATATATATATATATATATATATATATATATATGTATCTCAAAAAATAAGTGTAATGATACAATGATGTCAAAATACATATGGCTACAATCACCCGAAGGTGTCATCATACAAAATGGTACAAAACTGATACATAGGGAGCCCTCTAAGGCTATGATGAACTCCCTCCCTCAGAGCCAGCTAGCCTCAACGGAGTCTGAGCCCTGGAAGGACCTGCCCCTGGATCATCTCTCCTGCCCCCTCCATCTGGTGGTGGTGGAGGACCCATAACCCCACCGCTAGATGCCTATTGCTTGTCTCTCCCTCCAGTGGTCGTTGTCATCCGTGATGGTCTCGGGAAGCTCCTATCCTGCTAATTTGGTGGCACCACTCCATAGTATAGGTCTCGCAAGTAGTCTATCTCCTCCCTTGCCTATAGAACATAGGCATATCTGGCCCCTATGTTCTTTGTTGCCTGCCTCCCTGCCCTTAGTGTTGCCTCAGCCTCTATATAGCGCTGAATAACCTGATCCCTCTCCCACTCAGTGTCCCTCAACTGTCTCATGAGCCTAGTTGTCTCCCTCTCTAGATCCTGGATCTCATCTGTCTATCCTTGGTAGATCTCCCTCAAGGATAGTATCTCATCCTCCTCCTCTCCCCCCTCACCCTATCCCTGTGGCTGCTTCTATCCCTCTACCTATCTGGGAACCTGTGCTGCTAGCACCTATAGTGGAAATCCACCTCTTCCCCTCACTACATGAGCCTCATGAGCCTGTCTCTCCTCTCTGCCCTCTCTCCTTCGAGCCACTCTCCTCTCTGCTACTGCGCCCCGCCTCCTCCGTATCCTCAGTATCCTATACACATCCTCTAAGGTGACTATCATCTCACCCATCGGCAAATGAAAATTATGTGTCTCTGAGTACCATCTCTTAGCTAAAGCAGTCAGCAATCCCATGTTTGCCTGAAACTCAGGCACATACAGAATATGTTGCAGTCCCATAGCCTAAACTACTGCTCTATCCTCGAATGTCAGCTCTGCTCGCAAACTCTGAGTCAAAGGAAATCTCTCTCATGACTCTAGCATCGGTAGGTCCTCCTACAGTCAAGAAAATCAATTGTGTCAATCATAGTGGCATTCCTTGTTCATCACAAAGTGCTACTCTTTTTAGTACTCCTTGTTCATCACAAAGTACTACTTTTTGTCATTCCCTATTCATCACAAAGTGTTGCTCTTTTTAGTACTCCCTGTTCATCACAAAGTACTACTTTTTTTTATCTTAGTAGCATTCCCTATTCATCACAAAGTATTTCTTTGATCCTATCTTTTAGGGAACCTACTTGAGTGTATCCTTTTGAGTAGCTTATCCAGTTGACAACATATGTTCTATCACAGAACTCTCAATTCCAGCTTATCCAATTGGAAACGTATGTTCTATCATAGAATTGTCAATTTCTATGGTACTCCCTGTTCAGCACAAAGTGCCTCGATCTATCATGTCCTAGGGCCTCTACTTGAGTGTATCCTCTTGAGTAGTTTCCTGATTGGCAACGTATGTTCGATCACAAAATTGTCAATTCATGTCGTATCTGTTATCCTAGTCTTCCCTAGAGGACCTTCTTGACTGTATCCTCTCAACAACTTATCCAATCGACATCGTATGTTCATCATATAACTGTCGATTCGGCCTTGAAGACATAAACACGCATTCATGACATAAATGTGCTTACATACTGCACATACACGCCTACTCTGCACAGACATGCCTGAATCACACAGACGTGCCTCTGATCTACCTAGATGTGCATGTCCTGCATAAATGCACCTGCAAGACACAGACGCGCACGCATTGAACATAGATGCTAATGAATTCATAGATGCGTCTGGCACCAATGCAGACATTCCTAGCCTACCCAAACATGCTTGGCACCAACCCAGATGTGGCTTAATGTTTTTCCTTCTGCTTGATATTTTATAAAGAGTATTTATTACTCTACCTAACATATATTTATGACAACATTTAATGCAACAAAGTACAAGGAGTTTTTGTAGTACTTACCGGCTCTCCTACATCTGCTGGCCTCTGAAATCGGTGAACGCAATTGAATCTATGCACCAATGCCATCGCTGCTGACTGCTCTCTTCTGTCTCTGTACTCTGATCTCTTGGATGTGTGGATGACAATGAGGATGTTTTTCTCTCATAGTCTATCTTATAGACTACCCTAGCCCTAGTCTCCCATCTCAGTCTTCTTTATCCCATGACTCTGTCACTCTATCCTATCTTGTCAGTCCTTTCTAGCCTTTCTTTCTTATCGAGAGATTATCTGTGATCTTTTCAGATATTTTCATCCAATCTCTTGAGGGGGCATATCATTCCCATCTTGGGGCAACTTTGTAATAGTTCATCTTATCTTATTTCAAACAATGCGACAAGTTGCATTGTCTCAAAGAGGGGTAAAATGTAGACACCTAAAATTGTCCATTCTAATTAAATAAATATCTTTATTTATTTAAATTCTCCTTTTCCTAAATTAAATAAATATCTTATTTATTTAATTGATCCCACTTCCTCTATTAATTAAATAAATCTTTATTTATTTAATTAATTCATTAGCATTTTCTACCCATGACACATGTCATTCATCTCTTAATTCATACACTGCCTACCCTCTCATTATTTTCTTATTTCTTCTACCTACCCTTTAATCCTAGCCGACCATTTATCTTTTACACCTCTTAATCTTTTCCCTCCATTTCTTATAGTGTCTTCTATATAAGGAGATGTTTCCTTCATTATTAACCCTAATAAACTAATCATCCTATTCAACCCACTAATCACCTAATCAAGCATTCTAGCATTCAAACTTTCATATGCGATCAAGCCTACTTGCAACCACATTTCCGTTCTTTGTTGAGCTCTTGTGCACACATAAAATCTGAGAGCAAATATATCAAGCAGAGATTACTTTACTGGCGAATATTCGCCAATGGAAAAATTTTCACATCGGCCATGTCGAAAATGGCGAATATTTTGTATTGACTGGGGGTGGCCATGTTGCCAGAACATTATCAATTTCTGTCAAAGTCATGGCCCGATCGCCATATGTTTTATGAAATTAAATGTTTCTATGCGATGATTTTGCCAATACAATATATGGTGGACACATGGTAAATTTAATTGTTTCGCCTACACTCTCCGAGGTTTCCTTAATAGATGACCTTGATTCACCTATAGGCATGTGAAGATTTGTTAGCCAAGGAGACCCAATTCGCCCGACATCTTGCCGATGCGTGTCTCCATTCACCCCAACTTTCGCCAACTATATTGTATTCACCTATTATTTGGAAGACATATAATCACCTCGAAAATTACATAAGTCATATTTGGATGACCTGTAATCACCTCAAAAATTACATAAGTCATGTTATAGTTACGCAAGATTCGCCAAATATTTGTATACCATATAAAATTCCCACAGAATTCGCCATATAAGGATTGGTATAAATACATGCAAAGATCATATCTATCTCAACACAATCTGGTGGGCTCTAGGCTCTAAATTATGATCAATAGCAAAGTTTCAGACCAAGGAAAATCATTGTTGTTGACTACATTGGTGACTTCTATTGACCTAAAGCCTAAACGTGAGAGATTATATTTTTGAAGTGGTATATTATACATTATTGTTTATTATAGCTTCTTCAACAAATTGATATTGTTTTGGCAGCCTTTATTTCATTGCAGATGTTGAACAAGAAGAGGGGTAGGAAACCTGAATGTGGGGAAGGCCAGGAGAGGCCAACAAAAAGAAGAACGTTGTCTTCGTACTTTGGCATTGGAAAAGATTGTGGTGAAAATTAGGAAGGTACATCATCACAAGTACAAGTACAAAATTTGCCACCTGCACTGCATGTTGAAGACGGCGGCAAACCTGATATCTCAGATCAGGATGATCTTGAAGAAGATTATTTGGTAGATACCCAAGTTAGCCATAATGTTATAATCGACTTGGATGATAATACCGTTGATGATAATGCACGGAAGGGGAAAAGAAAAGCCATATCAAAAAAGGGTGAACCACAATCAAAAAAAGATCAAGAGTGGGATACGTCAGTGAGGAATTTTCAAATTAATTGGGCATCAAAGTATCCATTCATTGAACCAGTGGAGAATCCAATTGAAGGCGAGCCTCCAATAGAATGAAGGTGTAAGATTTGCACTTGGAAACATAACAAGGAAATTAGCTTGCAGCTAAAATTTGACACCATAGAAAAGCATATGGGTAAAGTTTATGAAAAACAAATGATAGACAGGGTTGAAAATCAGTGATAAGATGGAAAACAAAGGAGGAATGTAAGCATGTGAGGAATGCCAAAGAGTATTATTTTCATGAGAAATTATAGACGGAGCCTGCTAAAGTTAAAGGTTCTATTGAAGTTGTTTTTGGAAAAGAAATGCAAATAGAACAACTAGGAAAGTTGTTTAGTTAAGCGTTGTTTTTCATATTTTGAGCAGAGGGCGTGCTATGAAAGATTTCCCATCAATTAGTGGTTTATTACAGTTTTTGAAAATTCCTAACTATCCTAATAGACACTGGTTAGTAAATAGTGGATGGGAATGGGCAAGTTGTCTTGCTGAGGTTGAAAAGAAAGATGTACAGGAAAAAATAAGAGAGTCAAACTTCATTGCATTTTCTTTAGATAAAGTTACGGTAGTAGACAGTCATACCCACCAACCTCATCTACTATTTGTTGCTAAAATGAAGAAGAGTGCGATAGAGGAAAATTTATTTCAACTAGTAAAGAGAAGTTTAATTTAATATGGAGGTATGGATGACATGACGGTAGCCAAAAAATTGGTTTGTGTTGGAGCAGATGGAGCTTCAGTAATGCAAGGTCACATGAATAGTCTTTGTACAAAGATTGAAACTTCATTTGCACCGTACATTACTGCAATTCACTGCATGGCTCACAAAATGAATCTAGCTTTTGGAATTGTGAGCAAGTTTGCTTCGGTTTAAAAAATTAAAATTTTAATCAAAGAGCTCTACTCACACTTTTGTCGAAGTCCCAAGAGATTTATGGAATTTCAACACTTTTTTGATGGATTAGCTGATGGGAACAAGCTTCTCAAGGATAATGATACCAAATGGATCTCTTTGGATGGTCCAGTGCATCGAGTGTTTTCAAAATATCCATCCTTGATTGGACTATTTCACACAACTTGGGATGAATTAGATCAACCGAAATTTCATGAACTTCTTGGCAGGTTAAGTAATTTAGAGACACTCTTAACTTTAGCAACTCTTCTACCCATGCTAGAGGAAATGAGGAATATTATGAAGGCTGCCCAAAAAAGAGCTTTGTATATTGCAGAATATGCTACGCTGTGTAAGATGACATGCATGACCCTCGACAATCTCTATCGAAATCAACCAACACTATCTGATGAAAAAATTGTTAAGTGGCGGACACTCACAGATTTGAACAATCCTGATAACTTTTTACAAATCGGTGCAGACAGGGAGGTATGTGCCAATGTACAAGGAGTTGAGATACCAATGCACTTCTATACCACAGTCGACCCTGAGGAACTAGGAAAGTGCCCTAGGAAGCAAAAAGCAAGAGTTACAACGAAAGATTTCAACAAGATTGTTGAGACTGTAACTACTTCTGTGAAGAAAATTTCATACGATCTTTCCTCACAAATTAGAAGCAGATTCCCTCCTGACAACCTACTCGAAGCCATGTCTATTGTGTTTCCTCATTATTGGAGCTTCAATAATGCAACTGATTTTAAAAGCAAGCTACTGACTTTGATAAAACAATTTTGCATATCTAGAGAATTGAATGGAGTAACTATAAATGGAATATTAGACGAAAATCATCTTCGAGAGCTCCCATGAAGAGGGATCAGTAACAAGGATTTGAAAATCTATAGCTGAGAACTCAATGTTGCGTGATTCAATGCCAAAATATGTGAAGCTTGCTGATTTATGTCTTACCATGATATTGGGTTCTGTGGAAGATGAGAGAGTTTTTAGTGCTTTGGGGTTCCTAAAATCAAAGCTAAGAAACAAACTAGACAAAAATTAAGAAAATTGCTTGAGGCTCTATACATCTAGGTATGATGTCCACACTTTTCCTTATGATAGGGCACTGCAAATCTAGAGGTCCAAATGTGAAAGAAGAGGTTTGGGAAACACTTCAAACCAAAGTGCTAGTGGGACTATTGAGTCATGTACTCGACCTACTGGTAGCATTGAGATGCAGTTTAGCAAAGGTATGCAGACTCAGAGTGAAAAAACCACAGACAAGAATCAAGAAAGCATTGAATTTGATGAGGATGAATGGCAACTGTAAGAGATTGGTATTTATTAATCTTATTACTGTATCTCATCATTCATATTACAAAAGCATATTACTTTTTGTAATTAGAATTTAATATTGATTTGTAATTGTATTTTTCAACTTTCTATTTCCAGATTTGAAATAGCATAATAAAAAAAAACCATAATGTGTTTATTGATACAAAGATGTATATTGTTTATTTATACATGTTTGAGTCTCAAATCTGTGTGATACATTTCAGAACCATATGATACAATTCATTCAATAGTAATATACATGTCGAGAACTTAGATTTTCATTAATTCTTTCAAAATATAGCCATATGATACAATTCATTCAATAGTAATACACCAATATGTGTGATTCTCCATGCCAATTGCAAAAGTGAATACAAAGTTTCAAAACCCTTTGCAAATGACCCCGAATTCCCTTTTATAGAAACAAGAGAGCAACAACAACTCCTGTGTGATTCTTCAATGTCCATGCAAAAGTGAATACAAAGTTTCACAACCCCTTGCAAATGACCCTGAATTCCCTTTTATAGAAACAAGGGAGCAACAACAACTTCAGGTCGAATTGCAATTTTGCAACATGTGAAGACTGAACATCAAAATCACAAACTCAGCACAAATTTATATGGCCATCACAGGCTGTATTAGACATTTAACATCTGCTACATGTTTGATGTCTCATGTTCAAAAAATAGAGTTCTAAATTAAATATTAATTCACGCCATGACAAATTAAACATAGATAATAGCAGTGCCTAAAACCTACTAATCAGAAATAGAGAAATGCATAAATGTTAAAGCAAGGGAGAATTTGAGAATACAAATTTACTGGCTGAAGTTTTGCACTGTGCATCATAGATTCATAGGCTGGATTAGCAAAATAGCAATAGCGAGTGTTGTTTTTTTCCTATTCATAAAATAGATTTATAGGCTGGATTAGCAAAATAGCAATAGCGAGTGCATCATAGATTCATAGGCTGGATTAGCAAAATAGCAAATAGAAAAAATATAAAACCTTGAAATTAAGAATAAAAGAAGAAAATTGTGCAATACATACTATGATTCTTAAGAATTTTGTGCCAGTTTTTGTAGGGTGCTCTACTCTTCGTCTAATGGAAGGTCAATATTCTCTAAACTATGGAAATTTAACTCCAATTTTGTCAACATTCCATATTTAGAAGATTTACTTGACATCACTATTTCATCCAATACCGAATTTAGAGTTGTAAATGGTTGGATGAATTCCATAAAGCTTTTGGGAGTTGTGTCCTTTGGAAGCAAGTCTAAATCAGACTTCATTTTTATCTCCATGCTTTTTTTGTAAGCTTCTTCTCCAAAGAATTTATTTGATGTGTCAACAGGCTTAGGCAAACCAAGTTTAATCAAATTATTTTTCTTTTCTTGCAACTTCAATATCTTTTTTCCACAACTTTCCACAACTTATGTTGTTTCCCTTAGCTTCTGGCATTTTTGAATGATAGATGATGTCTTAACTATGGAATCAATGCGGCTCTTAATTCCCTTGGATGCCAAGTAGCTTTCACTGAAACTGTAGACTACTTTCAGAATCTTTTTTGCCATATCCTCTTTTGAATAAACATGTGTGCTCTTCTCATAGTGCCCTTTGATTTTGTATAAAAATTAGTCTCATACTTTCAATCAATTGAAACCATTCACACAACTTCTCACTCCTCTGCATTATTTGCCACCAAATGTTTTCTTGTATATACTTCGTTGTATTTTTCATATTATCTTTCAATCTATCCTCCAAAGTTTTTATTTTATCATTTGCATTGTGTAGGTCTTCTTTCATTTGTGCACATTTTTTTCTTTCTTCCTCTACTTCCTCTTGCAAATGTTTTTCTTTTTCCTTCCCATGATCCAATAGGTCTTGTAATTTTCTCATTTCAGTGGCAGCAGACTCGTAACTTTTGTATAATTTTTGAAAACTGGTTTTTTTCTCAACAACTTTTTTACTGCTTTTAGCCAATTTTTCTATCAGGTCCTTCAATTTTGCATCCTTCTTCTCCTGCTTTGCAATTTCTACTGCAGAGCCCGAATTTTTTATCATTTTCTGTAAATCATTGCACTTGCTATCTACTACTTTCCTCCTTGATTTTTTCATTTTCCAGGTCTACCAGTAACTTTTCTATTTGTTTCTCCAGTTTATTTTTTCTCTCTCCACCTTTAGTAGTGAAGTGTAGACCACTTCATTAATCTTTTTTGACACACTAATTTTGTCCACATTATGTACTTTGGAAAAATCTATTTGGAGGGTGCTAACTTGAAATTGAGAGGGATCTATCTGACTATGTGGTGGATTTTTATCTTTAGATGGGCCCAGGGGCATAACAACCATGAACTCCATCATATCTTTCTGTGGGTCATATGTTGGAAATACCCTGTTCCTTGTAGGTTGTTCATTTACAACTTCAGACACGGAAACCCTATGAAATGCTTTCTTTTTTTCTTTATTTGCTTTTGTTGTTTGCTCATATTTTTCATAGTAATCACGAAATTGAAAATTTGGGCTTACTGAAGAAATTGAATGTTTGAAAGGTGACATAGGAATACCATAGGCTCCAGTTCCACTTATTCCTATGGTTTTAACTAATGCTTGACTAGGATTACCAACAACAGTTCCTGATGTTGTCCCACTCCCACTGACAATTTCATGTGTAGTTTTCATAGTCTTTTGAGGTGTGTGATATGAAGCTGCAAATGATTGATTTGTAGTGTCAGTGGCACTTGGTATAGAATTATCAATAGTATGAGATTGAGTATCTATCTCTAGTGGCCTCTTGCGAAAGATATTTTGTTGTTACCCTTGTCCAACACCAAGACAACTAGTATCAGTAGTAGTACCCATGCCAACCCCACCAATCACAGCGGCACTTGACTGAACAATAATAGGAATACTATCCCTAGATTCCCCACCAGTGGCAGTGGCACTTGATTCACCACCAATGGGAATACCATGATGTGGTGGTGGTTGTGGATTTGAACCTGAAACAAATGTAGTTGGACCCTGAGGGTAATGAGTAGTACCCATCTATGATGAATCTGAAGAATCAAGTCCAATGACTAGTTTAAGATGGCCTTTTGATTTTGATTGTGATGGAAGTTGTACCTGAAGTGGATACCAAATGCCCTCTCCTCTGGCACCTAGACCATGACCTTCAAAACCCATTTTTTCCACAAGGTTTGCCCCTTTGTTATATTTTTCTTTCATGGACTCACTGACTCCACCTAATACTTTTGAGACTGTAGTAGTTGTTGGAGGGGGCTCAACGACAACCTCATGCTCATCATCATCTTCAGTCCTACCATGCTCCATATCCCACAATTTGCTAAACTCTACATCCTCATTGATGCTTTCAAATTCTGCATTTGTCTTTGGTTCACCAAGATTTCTCCTCATAGTCCAAAACTCATTTATTTTGGTTTGAGTGAAATAATTCTCTTTACATTCATGCATAATTAATTTGGGAATAGATTTGTTAGATGGATTAGTAGATTTTAGGTAGAGGACCACCTATTTTGGATGCCCTGGCCCTCCTCTGTTGTCCTCTCTGTGTGCATTTGCAATGTCATAATTTGTGATGAAATTTCTTCTATTGAAATGTTATTGTCAGCTGTAATTTTCTCCATCTCTTTTTTAACCTCATCCCAGAAGTCCATGTTTCTAAGCTTTTCTAGCAATGGTTTACTTTCATGTTGACATAATGTTGAAGAGTTCCCATTTTTCTTAAGCCTTGCTTGAACTACACCGATTGGATCATACTGCCAGAGACCCTCATCACCAAGTTAAAAATTGTCAAAAAATTATGTGCCATATTGAATGATTTTCTCTCAAATGTGAACCCTCCACATGAGAAAGGCAAGGAAGGAAATATGATCTTCTTTTGCTGATGATGGAAGTGCCTATTTGTGCTCTCCAATTGTCATGCATACTCTAATGCAATTACCCTCTCTATCACATGTATTGGAAGTATGTATGGTTTTACTACCGATCCATAAAACCTTAATGCAGTGAATTCTTCCATGAAGAACCAGTTAGCCAATTCTATTTGACTTTCGAGTTGAATGCAATCTCTACAAGACACAGGCAACCTAAGCATTGGAGTGCTTCTAATTTCATTATACATTGGTGCCAAAAAGAAGTCTACAAAATGGTTGTAGTTCTTTCTGTTATCATGCATCCTTATCTTTGGCATCCAATCATATATTGGACACTCTATTCTCTTCCCAGTCTTCTCATCAATCTTGTAGCTCACAATTTGAAGCTTGTTGGTCTCAAATATTGCATGATACTTGGATAGAAGGAGATATCACAAGTAGGATGAGAACCTAAATGTCTTACAAGAACCTTTTTTGATCATTAGTAATTGTTTTTGCATGGATTTTACAATGTGCTCAATAAAATTATATCTTACTGGCTGACCTGCACATTGGATATTATAAACCATTTCAAGAAGGCTTGCACCCACTTCCCTATCATTTTCCAATCCCAGGCAAAATGACAGCAAGGAAATAGTATCCCCAACCCATGGAACAAAAATGTTAGAATCATAAGGAGGCTTATGATTCTGATCCAACACAATACCAGTACCACTCTTTATTAGAGCTTTGATAAATGAATCTTTGCGACTTGGATCGAGACTCTTATAATTCCCTGCCAACTTTTCAAGGTCAATTTGGACATTTGAGTTTTGGGCTTCAAATCCTAGGTTCAACAAATGAGCAAATTCTCCCTCATTTATGGATACAATTTCCTCTTTTGTATTTTTATTGACAATTGCTTTTTTATCTTCATCATAATTTTTGACGTAGACCATGACAAAATCAGGGCAAGGGAATACTTCAGGTAACACCATGCTTCCCAATCCAACATCCCACGATGCGATTTTATTTGTTTTTTGTTTTAACATTGGGTTGAAAACAGTAAATTTTGCCCTAGATTCATCTGCCGCCTTACTAGACAATGCATATCTAATATCTATGATAAACTTTTCACCATGGATAGCAAGGTCATAAATATCATAGTATTCATCAGTGAAACCTGGTGTTTTAACTAGTTCGATTAGGTATATTTTGTTTTTGACTTGGCTTCTTGTTGAACTACTGCTTCCCGTTTTCCCCATCACTATTATTGTTAATAATTCAAAATAATGCTAGATAAAAACCTAAAAATGCTAACCCTCAAATTGGACCATGAGATTACCAAAATCAAAAAAGGCGAGATGTAGGTGTTCTAGATTTTACCTAGAAATTGAAATTTCTATTTCACTAGATTGGCATAGACAGTCTCTGTTGCAACTTGCATTCCTCGATCTAGTAGTTGTTTATGATTCTCCCTCGATTTACAGGTTTATCCATGAAATGAAAGATGATTATGATTTACGAGTCTCTTATTTTGGAAACTCTAAAAAGTAGAAAAGTAAAACCTAAAGGGCAAAATATCTAGAATCATGTTGTAATTTTATCAATTACTATTAATAACTATTTGACGCCGAAGGACAAAACATTCATTACTTCAGTATAAATTCCGATGACATTAAGAATCATGTTGTAATTTTATTAATTATTATTAATAACTATTCGATGTCGAAGGACAAAACATTCACTACTTTAGTATAATTTCTGAGGACATTAAATGTAATACGTTCAATTCTAGGCAAAGTTCTCCCAAATGTGTTCACTTCCCACATTCGGGCCAAAATCCACCCTAAGTTGTTGATCTTTGCTCATCCAACGGACGAGGGACCAAGGTACCTGTTGTGACTTTACGGATCTATTTTTTAAGTCTGTTTGATAATTTTAAACTTCCGCCCGAAAAACTGCTTTATAGACTTAATTATATTTGATTAAATTTAAAACGTTTCAATTCCGGGTGAAGTTCTCCCAAATGTGTTCACTTCCCACATTCGGGCTGAAATCCACCCTAAGCCGTTGATCTTTGCTCATCCAATGGACGATGGTACCTATTGTCAGCTGTCGTGGGTCCCATGACTTCTACCATTTTTCGTTCACGTCACCATACTCATGTCACTTTTCCGGGCAAAGTTCTCAGAAAGTTGTTCACTTCCCACATTCGCCCCAAAATCCACCCTAAGTCATTGATCTTTGTTCATCCAATGGTCAATGGTACCTATTTTTAGATGTAGTGGGTCCGACAACTTCTGCCATTTTTCTGGCACGTCACCATACTCGTGTCACTTTTCGGGTTTGATTTTTAAGTCTATTTAATCATTTTAAACCTCCACCCAAAAAAAAAATTTATAGACTTAATTATATTTAATTAAATTTTAAATGCCCAATTCTGGGTGAAGTTCTCAGAAAGGTGTTCACTTCCCACATTCGGGCCGAAATCCACACTAAGTCATTGATCTTTGTTCATCCAACGATCGATGGTACATGTTTTCAGATGAAGTGGGTCCCACGACTTCTGCCATTTTTCTGGCATGTCACCATACTCGTGTCACTTTTCAGGTTTGTTTTTAAAGTCTATTTAATCATTTTAAAATTCTGCCCGAAAAAGAGATTTATATTCTATAGACTATAGACTTAATTATATTTAATTAAATTTAAAATGTTCAATTCCGGGCGAAGTTCTCACAAATGTGTTCACTACCCACATTTGGGCCGAAATCCACCCTAAGTCGTTGATCTTTGCTCATCCAACAAACGATTATACCTGTTGAGAACTTGAGTGTTGTCAGATTTCGTCGATCCTATAATAAGAGACATTTAAATTTTAAAGATGTGCAATAGTTTGAGACAACTATTAAATATAATGTTAATATTATTTGTAATTAAAGATGTGCAATAGTTTGAGATAACTATTAAATATAATGTTAATATTATTTGTAAAAAATTGAAATTCAAAAATAGTATAAAACATGAAACTTAGTTTCTAGAATAAAACAAATAACTAAATCAAAATATAAATTTTGAAATATAATTTGAAAGGTAAAAGTTTAATATAAAAAAGAAAACATTCAATATTAAGTCTAAAAAATTAATTTAAAGTTTAACAAAATTCTTTGAAAATATGTTTACGATATATAATTTTAAAAAATAGTTTAAAAATATATATAAAAGTTCAACATAAATTTAGTGTATTAATTTAAAAAAATGTGTAGTCCTCAACCTGTTAAGGCGAGCAAATTTGGAAAGTACAAATGCCAAGGTGGTGATTAATTGTTGCAGAAGGAGTTGTCTGCGGCATGTCGCAGGAACGGAGGAAGGGGAGGATGGCAATAAATCTTTTTCTTGATCTCATGGCATTAATTCCTTATCGTGCACATTCATTACCCGGCCTATAAGACGGAGGCAAAATTTATTACCTTTTGATCTGTGTACCAGTTTTTGCTTTGAAGCAGAATAAATCTGTAGTTCGTAGAATCGTAGCTTCTGTAAGACATTTTTTGCAGGAAGTGCTTTTGAAATTGCAGGTGACCATGGAGGCCAATTTCACACTTCGAATAGACAAGAAGTTGGTGCCCTTTTTGGGCAAAGTATCGAGGACTGTTCAGGTTTAAGGAGGAGAAGTTGTGGGCGGCAGCTCGACTGATGCTTGTGGAGGAGGTGGCACATATCAGTCATCGGTATCGAACTAACATGGAGGTTTACTCTCTAATTCTGGCGTGGGCCTGTGAATTCAAACCGAAGGTGGAAAAGGTAAAACTCACATTGGTCAAATTGATTGATGGGGATTTTTTGATTAACCTGGATTCAATCTTGGAGTGAGTGGTTCCGGGAGTTGGCATTCGAATTAAGGAAGGGGATGACCAGGAGGAATTTCTTCCTTTTATTCATGGCCCAGAGGATGAAATCAAATACCAGTGTCGTGAACGTGCCCGAGTGGGGTGGGAAGCAATGAAACTTTTTGTGAAATTAACGAGGGTGGATGAAGTCCTAAAGGATTTTCATGTGGTGGCAAGGATGGAGGTTGGTAGGGAATTGAGAGATAGGGCTGAAGAAGGAAGGGCCATACAACTACTGGCAAGCTTGGAGGGCAACCCCGACTTCGGGTGCCTAAACTACATTCCAAAAATGAAAGTTGAAGCGGAAAAAGGGAAAGTCAAAGCATCGACCTCCAAGGAGGGAAGGGACTGGGAGGAGGTGGCCTAGGGGGATAGTGAGACTGAGTGAGTGGCCTATCGGCAATGAACTGGTTTTTTTGTCTGCTTGCTATAAGTTGTGGGCAATATGGTTTTCTCTCTGTCTACGTTTATGCATGAATGACTGCAAATTTTGTATCTTGAAACTTTTGAATTAATAGAATGAAAAAGCCTTTACCGATAAACTTTTGTACCTTGAAACTTTTGAAATTTTGTATTTTGAATGACTATATAGTATATATTTATAAAATTATAATCAACCATAATCAATGTACAAATAATTAATGGAACGAACTAAATTTTTTTTTATAGCATTACATAAAAAAGATCACAGTATTAAATTTATTTCCATTGTTTAACAAATAATTGAAATAATGTAGCTCATATACAAAAAACATTTGAAAGAAATTAATTAATAAAAATGAAATAGAATTATAGAAAGAATTTTTATATCCATAAGACTGTAAGAGGCAAACTCAAACAAATTGGAATTTGAAAAATTATCGTTAATATTTATGCTTTTGAAATTTACAATTTTTTCGTCTGAGACTTGAGTCCCCCAAAAACTTAAAAGCCAAAATGAGTGAGCCACTGGCACTGAGCCTATTAGGGTTTGAGGACATAGGAAAAAAAAACTACAAGGGGGTGGGGCTAGGGCACAGGTAGTGGAATTGTTTACAACTTTGCCCTAAGAATCTGGCCCTCCTTCCATGTATAATTCTTCAGACATCATAAGCTGAGAGAATTCTTCAATCCACATGTAGTTTGGAAAGTCATCCAGGAGGAACCATTTCCGGAGGAAGTCCCTGCCAATTTGCGCCCATTTCCTATGATGCATCAACTACTCCGCATTCAGGTTTAGGAGAAATGGTTGCCTAGCCACTAGCACTGTTTGGTCAGGGAGGAGAAGCTTGGATAATTCACTCGCCCAAGGGATCCCCACCCCTACTTTTGCAAGGACAACAAGAGTAATGTCGTCTCCAAGGAAGTCTTCCTTAAAAACCTTCCTCAACAGCATCAGCATATCCACCTTGTCTCCTCCCAGGTCCAGAAGAGATGCTAAGAAGCGAGATGTAATGTCCATGTTAACACGGTACCTATTTTTGTTTCGCAAAAATTCTCTGCCTAGCACCATCCGCATAGCCTCATTGGTGAATGACCCAACCTCCTTGCAGACTAATTGGAGGGTTGGGTCTCTAACGGAGCCTAGAAAGGCCCTCTGGTCCTCTGTAGAAATGCTTCTCAAGTAGATGGGAGTGTCCATCTTGAGAAAACAAATTAACAAATTAAACAACCTGAGCCTATAAACCTAAAATATTGTGAGCTCCGACGATTTATCTACTAAATGGCAAAGGCTAAATTGAAGATGAAAGAAACAGAGATTGTATATAAATTGTTGAAGCTCTTGATTGTAATAATTACTTATTTAACCGTATTAACTGCTATAAAATTTTATAAATCTTTTGTATCTCTGCAAATCTTTCCCATAAATGCACTATTGTGTGAAAATGGAAACAACTATGAACCAGTACCAAATTAGCAAGTATCACATTGGAATTCATGGGGACAGAGTGGATTGTCATAAGTGAATAGATATATATTAAATGAACGGAATTATTGATCATGATTCGTGACATTTGATACGTGTCTATTGAATCCAATTCCATTTCGGGCACTTTCTGGTGAGCTATGTTCTCTTTAGAAAATTGGGCTGAAATAAAACTTCAACCATTGATCTACAATCATCAAATGGTTTAAAATCATTGATACATTTTAGGTATGTGTCACCCTTCATGTGTCAAAGAGGTCACGCTTATTGATACATCGTGCAGAGTCTGGACTCAATGTATTATGTGATGTGATGTACTAATGTGATGTGATGTGCCTTGTCTATTAATGGCAATGAATTCATGAAATCGCCAATGAACTATATATTGTGCCATAAATAACAAAATATTCGCCAAAACAAATTAAATAATTTTCAAGCGATGGAAAAAAATTGCCAATACATTTAAATAATTTTCAAGCGGTGGATAAAAATCGCCAATACATTTAAATAATTTTTCCTTTGGAGTGAAATTTTTCGCTCATACAATTATATATTTGTTCCTTTTAACAAAAATTATTTGCCTCCCACAATAAATATTTTCCCCATAGAAAAAGGTATTATTCGCCAGAAATTTATGGCATTTTCATACCCTAGAAAAAAAATTGCCAATAAAAAATAATTTTTTCCTCATTTTAAAAAAAAATTTCGCCATCGATATGAAAATTTCCCCCCGAAAATAATGTCTGATTCGCCAAAATTTTACACAATTGCCTGAGGGGGTTTCTTAAAGTTATCCCTGATATCAAGCAAGATCAATGGAGATAGGAAGAATGGAGATTCAAACCCTATTGGACATGTGATGGTATAATCTTTTTTATTTCATTTGATTTGCATTGTCTTAGGTAATCTTCATATGTTATGGTGGATCTTTGTTGTTGTTAGGCTAGGGTTTTGTGGTTGAATCTATTTTAGTCTTTCAATGTTGTTGTTTCCATTTTTACCATAAACAGATAGTATACCCATTTTTGACAGGCATCATATCCTAGGGATGACAAATAAGTTTCCATTCTTCTACTGCAGAAAGCATAGTTGGTGCCATCAAACATTTGTACTTTAGAAAAAGAGGATTCATTCCTAGCCATTGTGTTTACAAACCAAAATCTACCCAAGCTGGAGAAATATTTTCAAATAGGGAACTTAGGCTCTGATACCAATTGAAGTAACACAAATGAACCACTGAGAGGGGGGGGGGGTGAATCAATGGTAACTCAAAACTTGCGCTTTATAAAAGATTAAAGCTCTAATAACAAAGGTCAAACAATGATAAGAAAAGACACTAAATAAATATACACACACACACACACACAAAATACAAGCCCACAACACAAGATATATGAGAAAAAGTCAAGATGGCAAAAACCTCAGTGAGAAATGTTGCTAGAGTCTACTACTCTAATCCAACCTCATAGTGAAAAAGTATGATTATAAAGTTTATGGGCACCAAACCAAGGAGACCAACCCCTAATTTTTATGGGCCCCAACCCAAAGGAGCACCAACCCCTGATTTGAGCACCAACTCAGGTGATTACAAAAGTTTTATAACAGCTACAAATTGAATACATCGTTACAAACGATGTTTTGTAACACTCTGTGTTTTCCACCCTTGAAACTGAATCTGTTATTTTCATCTTATAGGATTTGTCTTCAACTCTCTAATCTCTGCAATAGATTTCTGCTCTTTTCTTGTCTCTTACTCTACTCCATGCGGTGTGAAATACACACTGTGTTTCTTACGCTCTGTTTTCTTGCTTCTGTTTCATTTTCAACAACACATTCTAGTTTTTCTTCAACAACACTTAGAAATTTCTTAATAAAAAATTCATTTGATCACAATCCTTTTTACTCTTAAAATTTTCCCTCCAATTTATTTTCCTCCAAAGAAGAATTCAAAAATTCTTATCGAGATCTAGAGCTTAATCTGCCTTAATTTATGCTTTCTAATTTTTTGCCTTTCATATCACATTCTTTCTAAATTCATTCAGTTAACTCAACATTCAGGAGAGATCTTTGCATGCAATACATCTTCTTGTAAATGAAACTCCTAGTTATCATTTCCTTAGCAACCATATCTTGTTAGTGATCTTTGATTGGTCCTGTACATGTTACGTCCTCACATTACCTTTTATGTGATCGAGTCAACTTTGGTCAAACATTGAGTGTACTACTTATATGTCGATAATTTGTAGAATACCCATCGTGCTATCAACATCACAAACCATACCTATGGGATGACAGGACTGCACACCTTCATCCACTTAACTTGCCCACTAAGATCATTTTTTATTCATCATCTTGGCACTGAGCTTGCAGGACATGGTGCAAAACACGTCGTTTGATCTTATGTCGCAAACATTCCTTCCCTCTTCCCATAGATCCGCAGATGACTTGGAAGTCAAGGTGAGTTGACATGTGAGACTACGGAGATACTTACCTTTCTTCTCGTAGTTCTGCAGATGACTTTTTAGCAGTGGAGTTGGAGCTTGTGGATTTGTGGAGACTGTAGCGATAAACACAATGTGATCAAGGATAACTTTAAGAAACCCCCCTGGGCAACTGTGTAAAATCCTGGCGATCAGACATTATTTTCAGGGGGAAATTTTCATATCGATGGCGAATTTTTTTTTTAAATGATGAAAAAATTATTTTGTATTGGCGATTTTTTTTCTAGGGTGCGAAAAGGCCATAAATTTCTGGCAAATAATACCTTGTTCTATGGGGAAAATATTTATTGTGGGAGGCGAATAATTATTGTTAAAAGGAACAAATATATAATTGTATGAGCGAAAATTTTTACTTCGAAGGAAAAATTATTTAAATGTATTGGCGATTTTTATCCACCGCTTGAAAAAATTTTAATTTGTTTTGGCAAATATTTTGTTATTTATGATACAATATATAATTCATTGGCAATTTCATAAATTCATTGCCATTAATAGACAAGGCACATCACATCACATCACATAATACATTAAGTCTGGACTCTACACGATGTATCAATAAGCGCGGCCTCTTTGACACGTAAAGGGTGACACATACCTAAAATCTATCAATGATTTTAAACCGTTCAATGATCGTATATCAATGGCTGAAGTTTTATTTTGGCCCAATTTTTTGAAGAGAACATAGCTCACCAAAAAGTGCCCGGAATGGAATTGGATTCAATAGACATGTATCAAATGTCACGAATCACGATCGATAATTTCATTCATTTAATATATATCTTTTCACTTACGGCAATCCACTATGTCCCCACGACTTCCAATGTGATACTTGCCAATTTGGTACTGGTTCATAGTTGTTTCCAATTTCGCACACTCATGCATTTATGGGAAAGATTTGCAAATATACGAAAGATTTAAAAAAATTTATAGCAATTAATACTGTTAAAGAAGTAATTGTTACAATCAAGAGCTTCAACAATTTATATACGATCTCTACTTCTTTCATCTTCAATTAGCCTTTGCCATTTAGTAGATAAATCGTCAGAGCTCACGGTATTTTAGGTTTATAGGCTCACTGCTCAAGTTGTTTAATTTGTTAACCTATTTTCTCAAGATGGACACTCCCATCCACTTGAGAATCATTTCTGCAGAGGACCAGAGGGCCTTTCTAGGCTCCATTAGAGACCCAACCCTCCAATCAATCTGCAAGGAGGTTGGGTCATTCACCAATGAAGCTATGCGGATCGTGCTGGGCAGAGAATTTCTGCGAAACGGAAATAGGTACCGTGTTAACACGGACCTTACATCCCGCTTCTTAGCATCTCTTCTGGACTTGGGAGGAGACAAGGTGGATATGCTGATGCTATTGAGGAAGGTTTTTAAGGAAGACTTCCTCGAAGATGACATTACTCTTTTCGTTCTTGCAAAAGTAGGGGTGGGGATCCCTTGGGCAAGTGATTTATCCAAGCTTCTCCTCCCTAACCAAACACTGCCAGTGGCCAGACAATCATTTCTCCTAAACCTGAATGCGGAGCAGCTAACGTGTCACATAAAATGGGCGCGGATTGGCAGGGACTTCCTCTGGAAATGGTTCCTCCTGGACAACTTTCCAAACTACATGTGGCTTGAAGAATTCTCTCAGCTTATGCTATATGAAGAATTCTACATGGAAGGAGGGCCAGATTCTTAGGGAAAAATTGTAAACAATTCCACTACCTGTAGTTTTTTTTTCCTATGTCCTTGAACCCTAACAGGCTGAGTGTCAGAGGCTCACTCATTTTGGCTTTTAAGTTTTGGAGGGACTCAAGTCTCTAACGAAAAAATTGTAAATTTCAAAAGCATAAATAATTTAATGATAATTTTTCAAATTCCAGTTTGTTTCACTTTTCCTCTTACATTCTTATGGATATAAAAATGCTTTCTATAATTTTATTTCATTTTTATTAATTAATTTCTTTCAAATGCTTTTTGTATATGAGCTACGTTGTTTCAATTATTTGTTAAACAATGGAAATAAATTTAATACTGTGATCTTTTTATGTAATGCTATAAAAAATAAAAAAAATTCATTCCATTAATTATTTGTACATTGATTATGGTTGATTATAATTTTATAAATATGTACTATTACTATATAGTCATTCAAAATACAAAATTTCAAAAGTTGCAAGATACAAAAGTTTATCGGTCAAGGTTTTTTCATTCAATTAATTGAAACGTTTCAAGATACAAAATTTGTCCACAGCTTATAGCAAGCAGACAAAAAAACTAGTTCATTGCCGATAGGCCGCTCACTCAGTCTCACTATCCCCCTAGTCCTCCCAATCCCTTCCCTCCTCGGAGGTCGATGCTTTGGCTTTCCCTTTTTCCGCTTCAGCTTTCATTTTTGGAATGCAGTTTAGGAACCCAAAGTTAGGGTCGCCCTCCAAGCTTACCAGTAGCTGTATGGCCCTTCCTTCTTCAGCCCTATCTCTCAATGCCCTACCGAACTCCATCCTTGCCACCACATGCAAAGCATTCAGGACTTCATCCACCCTCGTTAATTTAACAAAGAGTTTCATCACTTCCCACCCCACTCAGGCTCGTTCACGACACTGGTATTTGATTTCATCCTCTGGGCCACGAATAAAAGGAAGCAATTCCTCCTGGTCATCCCCTTCCATAATTTGAATGCCAACTCTCGGCACCACCCACTCCAAGATTGAATCCAGGTTAATCAAAAACTCCCCATCAATCAATTTGACCACTGTGAGTTTTACCTTTTTCACCTCCAGTTCGAATTCACAAGCCCACACCATAATCAGAGAGTAAAGCTCCATGTTAGTTCGATACCGGTGACTGATATGTACCAGCTCCTCCGCAAGCATCAGTCGAGCTGCCGCCCCCAACTTCTCCTCCTTAAACCTGAATAGTCCTTGCATTCGTTTATCAAATACTTTGCCCAAAAAGGGCACCAACTTCTTGTCTATTTGAAGTTTGAAATTGGCCTCCATTGTCACCTACAATTTCAAAATCACTTCCTGCAAAAAATGTCTTACACAAGGTACGATTCTACGAACTACAGATTTGTTCTGCAGCTACTTCAAAGCAAAAAGTGGTACACAGATCAAAAGGTAAAAAAATCTACCTCCATCTTAACTCTTATAGGCCGGGTAATGAATGTGCACGATAAGACATTAATGCCATGAGATCAGGAAAAAGATTTCCTGCCATCCTCCCCTTCCTCCTTTCGTGCGGCATGCCGCAGACAACTCCTTGTGCAACAATTAATCGCCACCTTCGCATTTGGACTTTCCAAATTTGCTCGCCTTAATAGGTTGAGGACTGTAGTTGCACAATTTTTTAAATTAATGGATTAAATTTATGTTGAAATTTTATATATATTTTTTAACTATTTTTGAAAATTATATATCGTAAACATATTTTCAAAGAATTTTGTTAAACATTAAATTAATATTTTAGATTTAATATTGAATGTTTTCTTTTTAATATTAAACTTTTACCTTTCAAATTGCATATTAAAATTTATATTTTTATTTAGTTATTTGTTTTATTCTAGAAACTAAGCTTCATGTTTTATACTATTTTTGAATTAAAAATTTTTACAAATAATATTAACATTATATTTAATAGTTATCTCAAACTATTGCACATCTTTAATTACAAATAATATTTATTATTAACATTATATTTAATGAACAAAGATCAACGGTACCATCGACCGTTGCATGAACAAAGATCAATGGCTAGGGTGGATTTCGGCCCGAATATGGGAAGTGAACACCTTTCTGAGAACTTCGCCTGGAATTGGACATTTTAAATTTAATTAAATATAATTAAGTCTAAAAATCTCTTTTTTGGGTGAAATTTTAAAATGATTAAATAGACTAAAAATCAAACCGGAAAAGTGACACGAGTATGGTGACGTGCCAGAAGATTGCCAGAAGTCATGCCACTACATCTTAAAATAGGTACCATCGACCGTTGGATGAACAAAGATCAACGGCTAGGGTGGATTTCGGGCCGAATGTGGGAAGTGAACACATTTGGGAGAACTTCGCTCGGAATTGGACATTTTAAATGTAATTAAATACAATTAAGTCTATAAAGCTTTTTTTCGGGTAGATGTTTAAAATAATTAAATAGACTAAAAATCAAACCCGAAAAGTGACACGATTATGGTGACGTGCCAGAAAAATGGTAGAAGTCGTGGGACCCACTACATCTTAAAACAGGTACCATCAACCGTCAGATGAACAAAGATCAACGACTTAGGTTGGAATTCGGCCCGAATGTGGGAAGTGAACACATTTGGGAGAACTTCACCGAGAATTGAAACGTTTTAAATTTAATTAAATATAAGTAAGTCTATAAAGCACTTTTTCAGACGGAAGTTTAAAATTATTAAACAGACTTAAAAAATAGACCCGTAAAGTCACAACAGGTACCTTGGTCCCTCGTGCGTTGGATGAGCAAAGATCAACGGTTTAGGGTGGATTTCAGCCTGAATGTGGGAAGTGAACACATTTGGGAGAACTTCGCCCAGAATTGAATGTATTACATTTAATGTCCTTAGAATTTATACTGAAGTAGTGAATGTTTTGTCCTTCGGCATCGAATAATTATTAATAATAATTAATAAAATTACAACATGATTCTTAATGTCCTTGGAATTTATACTGAAGTAATGAATGTTTTGTCCTTCGGCAACGAATAGTTAGTAATAGTAATTAATAAAATTACAACATGATTCTTGATATTTTGCCATTTAGGTTCTACTTTTCTACTTTTTAGAGTTTTCAAAATAAGAGACTCGTAAATCATAATCATCTTTCATTTCTTGGACAAACCTATAAATCGAGGGAGATTTAGAAATAGCTACTAGATTGAGGAATGCAAGTTGCAACAGAGACTGTCTGCGCCAATCTAGTGAAATAGAAATTTCAATTTCCGCGTAAAATCTAGAACACCTACATCCCGCCTTTTTTGCTTTTGGTAATCCCGTGGTCTAATTTGAGGGTTAGCATTTTCAGGTTTTTATCTAGCATTATTTTGAATTATTAACAATAATAGTGATGGGGAAAACGGGAAGCAGTAGTTCTACAAGAAGTCAAGTGAAAAACAAAATGTACCTAACTGAGCTGGTTAAAACACCAGGTTTCACTGATGAATACCATGATAGTTATGACTCTGCTATCCATGGTGAAAAGCGTATCATAGATATTAGATATACATTGTCTAGTAAGGTGGCAGATGCATCCAGGGCAAAATTTAATGTTTTCAACCCAATGTTACAACAAAAAACAAATAAAATCGCATCGTGGGATGTTGGATTGGGAAGCATGGTGCTACCTGAAGTATTCCCTTGCCCTGATTTTGTCATGGTTTGCGTCAAAAATTATGATCAAGATAAAAACAATTGTCAATAAAAATACAAAAGAGGGAATTCTATCCATAAACGAGGGAGAATTTGCTTGTTTGTTGAACCTAGGATTTGAAGCCCAAAACTCAAATGCCCAAATTGACGTAGGAAAGCTGGCAGAGAATTATGAGAGTCTCAATCCAAGTCGCAGAGATTCATTTATCAAAGTGTAAAGCGAAAAATCGAACCCTAGGTGTTCCCTCCACTCCACTCCAAGGAGAGAGAAAGGAGGGTCACTAGGGTTGACGGTTTTCACTTAGGAGAGACTTTACATTCAAAAAAGGGGTTGAAACCCACAAGATCCAATCTTACACAATGCAAGACTGGATTCTAAATGAGTTTCAAGGGTTGAGATAACAAGGATACCCTCTTTTGTAAAGAATGTAGATAGAATGATTGAACTAGGAATGCATGTAAAGTAGGAAAGATTCGCCTATAAACAGAGATAGGGATACGGGATGAAGCTGCAGACCTGAAATTAGTAGTAAAATGTCGAGACAATGCTGTTCTACAAATTTGAGCGAAAGTTGACGGGACGATGGCGACCGGAGTGCACACGGTCCTCCGAAAAATCCGCGAAACGAAGGGGGATCTGTTCATCTCTACACAAGGATTCTAGATCCTCAATTACAGCCACATACCTGCAACCTACACACAGAAAAGAGAGGACGATTGGGGGGTTAGGGATTAGGGGTTTGCCTTTAGGTCAAACCCCGGTTTTGGAATTAACCAAGAAATGAGAATGTTGTAAATGTAAATGTTTGTAATGTAAACAAGTACTGATACCTTGTTGTAAGATTGTTTGTATTCTTACATGCGAAGGTGTAATGAATGTTGTATGTTGTATGTTGTAAGTGATCTCGTCTTCAATGGTTGAATCCTTGTCTTGAATGCAACACCTAGCCTTGAATGGAGACTTAGAATGCTCAATTGCTTGAAGGAATGCTTGAATGCTTGAATGTTTGAATGTTTGAATGTTTGGATGTTTGAATATCGCTTCCACATCTTGCTTTTGCTTATTTTCTTCCTCCTCCCCTTTCTAGGAGAGGAAAAGTAGTTTATATACTTGTCAATTAGGGTTGAGAGATTGATTTTTCCGACCTTAAGCCGACCTAGAAGCATCATTTTCCAAATTGCAAACTTAAAGACCTGATGCCCAACAAGAGACCGGGCCCAAAATAGGGCCAGGGACTAGGACGTTGGGCGCTATGGTCCTGGGGGACCAGGGTGCTAGGCGCCATGGTCCCACCTCTCGAGACAGCAGGGTGCAAAGAAGGATTAGGCCAAGGTGCAAAAATATGCAGTTTTTGATGTCGCAAGCAGGTTTCGGGGTCTCCATTCAGGTTCAACATTGCGTCACCATCGTGAAGACCCAAATGCAGTCGAAATTGCAAGTGTCGCAATTTTAGGATGCTACATTTAGCCCCCACTTTAGCGGGAGTATAAGCATACGCCCATACTTCCGGTAAAGTACAAGGAAACAATGTTGAAAGACTTTCACCACGTCAAGGAGGCAAGATACACCAAGCCCCCAGTGGACTAAGGATCTTATGACTTCGATTGACAAAGTAAAAGGGAAGATCATGAGGGAGAACCATGACTATCAGTAGTAAGGTTCCCTCACTATGAGTCATGCAAGAAAAATACCAAAAATTTTCAAGGCAAAGCTAAGTTCGCCAAGAAACTTTCAAGTATCTTGAAGAGATATGAACGGGGTGTATGCCCCCCTACGTTAAAGCGATCGCACACACCTCATCGGGGGTGATTGCTTTAAGGTAGTGATACATATAGGAAATGAGAAGGAAAAGGAGCACGTTATCACAAGGATTTAGCCCCCAAGTGTGAGATAAGCCCCAGGATAATAGACACAAAACACAAAGCACAAGGTGACTTCGCTTTCCTCAGGGTCAGTATGTTGTATGATAATTCATGTATATCATATGTATGTATGCATAATTGTTCTTCATTCCCCAATCAAGGAAGGTCACCTAGAAGAAAGGAACACATGTGTCTTTTGAGTCAACATGAGAGAGACCAAAAGAGATCTCAATGCTTTGCATCATCCTCGAGTAGACAACACTAAGGACAACAAATAGAAGAATGAGAATAACACATAGAAGAAGTAACAAAAGAGATCAAGAGAGGAGGAGAGAGTCTGCTGTGCTAATGTTACTAGTCTAGCACGTCATCCACCCCCCGATCTTGCTGATCAATATTTCGGGAAGGTAGGAAACACGCTAGAGGAGGAACATCCAACACAGCAGATGGAGCTATCACAAGATCCAAACAAGGGCTATGTTCATGTTCCGAGCCACGTTGTTCTTGTCTAGGAGCTAGGATAAGTGCTTTAGAAAATTCGTTAGATAAATGGTTATCAACATCAACATATTCATATTCACTATCAGAAGCAAGAAGAGTAACATTTTCATCATGAATAACATTTTCATCTATATCATCATCAAGATTTATAAAAATAGGATATTTAACTCGCACAGGATCAAGACCATCATGCATCTTATGTTTAGGAGATTTTGGCTCAATTTTCGGCTGAGGAGAAAATGGAATAATACTAGCTGAAGGTGTTTTTGGGGATTGCAAAGTTTGAGAAGTAGTTGCCTGAGCTCTAAGACGACGCTTTCGTCGGCGTTCACGTGCAGAATGATTTCGTCTAGTCTTAGTAGGAAGTTGAGAAGATTGAGGAGGAGGAATGTTCTCATCCTTATCACTTGGGTGTTTAGGTTGTGGTCTCTTAGGTTGAATAATAGGAGAAGAGGAAGGTCTCTTCTCTCCATAAGAGGAAGGAGGAGGAACTGCTCCATATAAAGGAGGAATATTTGGTTTAGGAAGGAGACCAAGTCCATCATGACGAGGAGGTATAGGTCTACTTTTAGGAAGTTTATTAGATATAGACATAGTCACATTCATAGGGATGGGTTGGGAATCTTCTTGAGGAAAGACATTAGTTTTATCTTTCAAAGGAAGAAATTCCTTCTCAAGAACGATAGGAATATCAAGTTTGGGTGTTCTAGGTTCACTTAGAGATAGGATCATATCTTTTTTCCACTTTTGATAAGATTTGAAAAGATGATCACTTCGCGGTGGAAGAGATTGGAATTGTTTAAGCCAAAAATAATCAATAGGAATGCTAGAAGTTCTTTCAGCTAGTTTAAAGAGACTATGATTGACAGTAACAACTTCACCATTATGGGGAAATTTCAAACACTTGTGAATAGGAGAAGCAATAGCTTTCATGGAAGATAGCCAAGGATAGCCTAGCTTCACACGAAATTGTTCGGACGATGGAATAATAGAAAAGCTCACATCAAGGGATTTGTTATGAACCTCAATAGGTAATGTAATAGAACCAATTGCAGGAGAAGAAAATGCATCAAATAATTTCACAACCACATTTGTTTCATCATAGATCACTTGATTCAATTGCAAAGTAAAAAGAAATTCTTCAGTAATAACATTAATCATGCAAGAAGGATCAATAAGCACTCCATGGCAAGGTGTATTCTTAACTTTTGCAACTATATATAAAGGACCATCAGGTGCCCTGATAGTTTCACTGGAATCAAATGTGATGGAAGGTTCTTTAGGGATTTTCTGCTGTTCCACAAAGTTAATTACATTCGGAGTCATAGACACAAGACTATCAGGTGAAAAAGAGGAATCATTAGTCTCAACCACATTAGAGGTATGAGAAGGTAATGGATCAGTAAAAATATTAAGATTTTGGTTAGGAGGGGCTACAGATGTGTTGCCTTTATCATTCACACCAGAAACAGAGATAGTATTGTTATCAATCAAATCTTGAATTTTACCCTTTAAAGAAAAACATTTTTCGGTATCATGCCCAGGTTGACGATGAAATTGACAAAAATATTTGTTATCAAAATAGGGTGAATTAATCTTTGCAAGATCTATTTGCCTTATAGGAGGGAGAGTAAGCACATTTTGTTCCAATAACTTATTCATAATACTATGCAATGATTCATTCAAAGGAGTAAACTTTCTTTCTTTCTTGAAAAACTTAGAAATAGGAGGCACACCTGATGCTGCATTCACATTGTTGTTGGTGATGTTTTCATTGAATTTAATAGACTCTCTATTCGGTTTAAACTTCCCAAATGGTTGTTGACTACTATCACCCTTATCACTCGGAGCCATAGGATTTTATTGTTCCATTTGACTCACAGTCAATTGATAATTGTGAAGAGTTGCGCACAACTGTTGGAAAGAAGTAAACTCAGAAAACAGAATCTTTTCTCTAATATCTTTTTGTAAATTAGAAATAAAGATTCTTTGAATATCATTGTCAGGTACTAGAAAAGAAATCTGAGCATACAAATGCTTATATCTACCAATGAAATCAGTCACTTTTTCTTTAACACCTTGTTTACAATGCATTAAATCAATCAAAGTAACTTTAGGACTTATATTGTTTTGAAATTGTTGAATAAAAGCATTTGCAAGTTGTTGGAAAGAAGTAATAGAATAGGAAGGCAATGAGCAATACCATTGTAGGGCTTTATCTCTTAATGTTCTAGTAAACAGTTTTGCAAGCAACCTTTGGTCATAAGCAAAATCGGTACATATTGTTTGAAAGGTCTTAACATGTGTTAGAGGATCACCCTTACCATTATAAAGCTCCAATTGCGGGATTTCAACATGTTTAGGGGGGATAGCTCGAACAATGTCAAGAGAAAGTGGGCTCGCAACATCAAATGTGGGCACACTAGACTTAGATTGATTAATAGAGGCAATTTGTTGCTGTAAAGAAGAGACGGTTTGTGCAAGATTGTTAATGGTCGCTTCAGTCGAAGAGTTCATATTAGACGTGTTAGATTGTGATGGAGGTATCATGTTATTGAAAGAAGGCATTGATTGAGAGTAAGGTGGTGGGACACTATGATAGTTAGTCATAGGAGATGATTGGAAAGAAGGAGCACTACAAGGAGGAATGGAATGGTTAAATGAATTGCCCCCTTGCGTCATGTTTATTTATGGAGATGTAATAGGAACACTCATTGAAGGAATGAGTGAAGAAGTTGGATTGAATGAAGGAAGGGGGTTGATTGAAGAAGAAGGATTGCCCCCATGACTGGTGATCATAGGCGGAATGTCTTGTATTGAAGTAGTCATTATGTTTGATGTAAAAGTAGGTATACTAGCAATAGAAGTTGTCAAAGGAATAGAATGATTAACTTGAGTAGGAGGTTGTGTATAACCTAAAGTTTTGGCACAACTCTTCATAGGCATCACATTCGAATCCACAATGTGTGCAATACTATGCAAAATATCAATTCCACTCTTATCATTTTGAACCATACGTTTTAGACCCTCAATTAATGAAAGAGCTTCACTATTAGGGTATTCTTGAGACATCCATTGTCGAAAATCATCAAATTGGTTATCCAATTTTGAAAGTTGTTCTACAGAAACCTCATGGAGAGCTTCTTCATCATTAAGAGGATTAGAGGAATTACCCATGTCCTCGTTAAAAAGGCCATTCAAATTATGTTCCATCTCCTCAGTAATTAAACCTTGGAAAGAATTAATTCTAAGGCTTCGTTTAACGGGAATAGTGTAAGTAGGGCTTATTGTTGTAAAACTCATGCACTAAAGAGAGAGAGAAGATTTTTAATTTTAGAGGTAGCAAATTTCAATAAAATCAGCCAATCTCCTAGATTTAAGCTGTTAAATACAATCAGGACAATCTCCCAAAATTTCTGAAAAAATGTCAAGGACCGTGGCGAACGGAGTGCACACGGTCCTCACAACTTTTTTCAAAATTTTCAGGGATGAAAGCTATGATGATTTTAAAGCTAATCTGAAAAAATTGAGTGATTTTACGATCTGTAGATAGGCCAAATTAAAGTTGCAATCTCAAAATTGAACCCTACCAAGATTGTTGAAAAATGCAGAATTTGAATTTTGAAAAAGAGAGGGAAACTGAAATTTTGAATCTTATGATTTTAGAGGGAATACCGAAAGCAATGCAGGCTTTGAAATTTTAAAGTTGACTCAATTCCATGCAAAATTCAATTTTGAAAGCGGAAATCAAAGCTACTGCAATTAAACACTTAATTTCAAAAGTCACAAACTGCAAAAATTTGAATAAAGCACTGAAATTTCGAATGAATGCCAACACACTTTTCAGATTTAGGACTGTAAGAAACACAATTTTGATATGAATTTTAATTTCAACAATTTTTGAATGATTATAAGCCTTAATCCAAGCAATCACTAGACCAACTTTGACTTTAATTTTGAAAGTGTTAGAATTGATAAAATCAGCCAAAATTCTGGATTTTAGTAGAAAAATACAGTAAGATCTAGCTCCCGAAATTTCAGAAAAAATGTCAGGGACGATGGCACTCGGGGTGCACACGGTCCTCGCAACTTTTTTCAAAATTTTCAGGGATGAGAGATATTGTGATTTTGTTGCGGAATCCAAAGTTACAGCTGATTTGGAGGTGTTTTGATCAGTGAAATTATCAGTCAAAGGTTGAATCAAGAGGGTTTTAAAAATTAGGGTTTTGACACTTAACCACTTAATTTTCAGAATTAAAGCACAAATATGAATTGACAATTTGTAATAGAAGGGTAGATCTGAAACAAGCACTAACAATTAAACATTTCACAAGCTCAATTACTAAAAAGAAAATTTTAGGGTTTTTTATGCAATTAACCTCTAAAATTTGCAAAAGATCAAACATGGAAATGTAATTAAGGAAGCAAATTTTTCAGATCTAATCATGAATAATCAGAATTAGGATGTTCACGTCGGGTTCACCAAAATTTAAAGCGGAAAATCGAACCCTAGGTGTTCCCTCCACTCCACTCCAAGGAGAGAGAAAGGAGGGTCACTAGGGTTGACGGTTTTCACTTAGGAGAGACTTTACATTCAAAAGAGGGGTTGAAGCCCACAAGATCCAATCTTACACAATGCAAGACTGGATTCTAAATGAGTTTCAAGGGTTGAGATAACAAGGATACCCTCTTTTGTAAAGAATGTAGATAGAATGATTGAACTAGGAATGCATGTAAAGTAGGAAAGATTCACCTATAAACAGAGATAGGGATATGGGATGAAGCTGTGGACCTGAAATTAGTAGTAAAATGTCGAGACAATGATATTCTACAAATTTGAGCGAAATTTCACGGGACGATGGCGCCCAGAGTGCACACGGTCCTCCGAAAAATCCGTGAAACGAAGGGGGATCTGTTCGTCTCTGCACAAGGATTCCAGATCCTCAATTACAGCCACATACCTGCAACCTACACATAGAAAAGAGAGGACGATTGGGGGGTTATGGATTAGGGGTTTGCCTTTAGGTCAAACCACGGTTTTGGAATTAACCAAGAAATGAGAATGCTGTAAATGCAAATGTTTGTAATGTAAACAAGTTCTGATACCTTGTTGTAAGAATGTTTGTATTCTTACATGTGAAGGTGTAATGAATGTTGTATGTTGTATTTTGTAAGTGATCTCCTCTTCAATGGTTGAATCCTTGTCTTGAATGCAACACCTAGCCTTGAATGGAGACTTAGAATGCTCAATTGCTTGAAGGAATGCTTGAATGCTTGAATGTTTGAATGTTTGAATGTTTGGATGTTTGAATATCGCTTCCACGTCTTGCTCTTGCTTATTTTCTTCCTCCTCCCCTTTCTAGGAGAGGAAAAGTAGTTTATATACTTGTCAATTAGAGTTGAGAGACTGATTTTTCCGACCTTAAGCCAACCTAGAAGCATCATTTTCCGAATTGCAAACTTAAAGACTCGATGCCCAACAAGAGACCGGGCCCAAAATAGGGCCAGGGACTAGAGCGTTGGGTGCCATGGTCCTGGGGGACCAGGGCGCTAGGCACCATGGTCCTGAAGGACCAGGGCACTAGGCGCCATGGTCCCACCTCCCGGGACAGCAGGGTGCAAGGAAGGATCAGGCCAAGGTGCAGAAATATGCAGTTTTTGATGTCGCAAGCAGGGTTCGGGGTCTCCATTCAGGTTCAACGTTGCGCCACCATCGTGAAGACCCAAATGCAGTTGAAATTGCAAGTGTCGCAATTTTAGGATGCTACACAAAGGTCTAATAAAGATTGGTACTGGTATTGTGTTGGATCAGAGTCATAAGCCTCCTTATGATTCTAAAATTTTTGTTCCATGGGTTGGGGATACTATTTCCTTGCTGTCATTTTGGTTGGGATTGGAAAATGATAGGGAAGTGGGTGCAAGCCTTCTTGAATTGATTTATAATATCCATTGTGCAAGTCAGCTAGTAAGATATAATTTTATTGAGCACATTGTAAAATCCATGCAAAAACAGTTACTAATGATCAAAAAAGGTTCCTGTAAGACATTTAGGTTCTCATCCTACTTGTGCTATCTCCTTCTATCCAAGTATCGTGCAATATTTGAGACCAACAAGCTTCAAATTGTGAGCTATAAGATTGATGAGAATATTGGGAAGAGAACAGAGTGTCCAATATATGATTGGACCCCAAAGATAAGGATGCATGATAACAGAAAGAACTACAACCATTTTGTAGACTTCTTTTTGGCACCAATGTATAATGAAATTACAAGCACTCCAATGCCTAGGTTGCCTATGTCTTGTACAGATTGCATTCAGCTCAAAAGTCAAATAGAATTGGCTAAATGGTTCTTCATGGAAGAATTCACTGTGCTAAGGTTTTACGGATCGGCAGTAAAACCATACAGACTTCCAATACATGTGACAGAGAGGGTATTTGCATTAGAGTGTGTATGGAAATTGGAGAGCACAGATAGACACTTCCATGGTTAGCAAAAGAAGAGCATATTTCCTTCCTTGCCTTTCTCATGTGGAGGGTTCACATTTGAGAGAAAAGCATTCATTGTGGCACATGATTTCTTGATAGTTTTTAACTTTGGCAATGAGTGTCTTTGGCAGTATGATCCAATCGGTGTGGTTCAAGCAAGGCTTAAGAAAAATGGGAACTCTTCAGCATTATGTCAACATGAAAGTAAGTCATTGCTAGAAAAGCTTAGAAACAAGGACTCCTAGGATGAGGATGAGGTTAAAAAAGAGATGGAGAAAATTGCAGCTGACAATAACATTTTAACAGAAGAAATTTCATCACAAATTATGGCATTGCAAATGCACATAGAGAGGACAATAGAGGAGGGCCAGGGCATCCAAAATAGGAGGTCCTACAATTTCTACCTAAAATCTGCTAATCCATCTAAAAAAACTATTCCCAAATCAATTATGCACGAATGTAAAGAGAATTATTTCACTCAAACCAAAAAAAATGATTTTTGGACTATGAGGAGGAATCTCGGTGAACCAAAAACAAGTGCAGAATTTGAGAGCATCGACAAGGATGCAGAGTTTAGAAAATTGTGGGATATGGAGCATGGCAGGATTGAAGGTGATGATGATGAGCATGAGGTTGTCATTGAGCCCCCTCCAACAATTACTACAGTCCCTAAAATATTAGGTGGAGTCAGTGAGTCCATGAAAGAAAAATATAGCAAAGGGGCAAACCTTGTGGAAAAAATGGGTTTTGAAGGTGGTGGTCTAGGTCCCAGAGGAGAGGGCATTTGGTATCCACTTTAGGTACAACTTCCATCACAGTCAAAATCAAAAGGTCCTTATAAACCAGTCATTGGACTTGATTCTTTAGATTCATCAGGGATAGGTACTACTCATTACCCTCAGGGTACACCTACATTTGTTTCAGGTTCAAATCCACAACCACCACCACATCATGGTATTCCCATTAGTGGTGAATCAAGTGTCACTGCCACTGGTGGGGAATCTAGGGATAGTATTCCTATTAATGTTCAATCAAGTGATGTTGTGATTGGTGGGGTTGGCATGGGTACTACTACTGATACTAGTTGTCTTGGTGTTGGACAGGGGCAACAACAAAAAATCTCTCACAAGAGGCCACTAGAGGTAGATACTCAATCTCATACTATTGAGAATCCTATATCAAGTGCCACTAACACTACAAATCAATCATTTGCAGCTTTAGATCACACACCTCAAAAGACTATGAAAACTACACATGAAAGTGTCAGTGGGAGTGGGACAGCATCAAGAACTGTTGTTGGTAATCCTTGTCAAGCATTAGTTAAAACCACAGGAATAAGTGGAACTGGAGCCTATGGTATTCCTATGTCACCTTTCAAACATTCAATTGCTTCAACAAGCCCAGATTTTCAATTTCGTGATTACTATGAAAAATATGAATACACAACAAAAGCAAATAAAGAAAAAAAGAAAGCATTTCATAGGAATTCTGTGTCTGAAGTTGTAAATGAACAACCTGCAAGGAACAGGGTATTTCCAACATATGACCCACAGAAAGATATGATGGAGTTCATGGTTGTTATGCCCCTGGACACATCTAAAGATAAAAATCCACCACACAGTCAGATAGATCCTTCTCAATTTCAAGTTAGCAACCTCCAAATGGATTTTTCCAAAGTACATAATGTGGACAAAATTAGTGTGTCAAAAAGGACCAACAAAGTGGTCTACACTTCACTACTAAAGGTGGAGAGAGAAAAAAATAAACTAGAGAAACAAATAGAAAAGTTAGAGGCAGACCTGGAAAACGAAAAAATCAAGGAGGAAAGCAACAAATAGCAAGTGCAATGATTTACAGAAAATGATTAAAAATTCGGGCTCTGCAATAGAAATTGTAGAGCACGAGAAGAAGGATGCAAAATTGAAGGACCTGATAGAAAAACTGACTAAAAGCAGTAAAAAAATTGTTGAGGAAAAAGCCAGTTTTCAAAAATTATACAAAAGTTATGAGTCTACTGCCGCAAAAATGAGAAGTTACAGGACCTATTGGATCATGGGAAGGAAAAAGAAAAACATTTGCAAGAGGAAATAGAGGAAGAAAGAAAAAAATGTGCACAAATGAAAGAAGACCTGCACAATGCAAATGATAAAATAAAAACTTTGGAGGATAGATTGAAAGACAATATGAAAAATACAACGAAATATATACAAGAAAACATTTGGCAGCGAATAATGCAGAGTAGTGAGAAGTTGTGTGAATGGTTTCAATTGACTAAAAGTATGAGACTAATTTTTATACTAAATCAAAGGGCACTATGAGAAGAGCACACATGTTTATTCAAAAGAGGATATGGCAAAAAAGATTCTGAAAGTAGTCTACAGTTCCAGTGACAGCTACTTGGCATCCAAGGGAATTAAGAGCCACATTGATGCCACAGTTAAGACATCATCTATCATTCAAAAATGCCAGAAGCTAAGGGAAACAACATAAGTTATGGAAAGTTGTGGAAAAAAGATATTGAAGCTGCAAGAAAAGAAAAATAATTTGATTAAACTTGGTTTGCCTAAGCCTGTTGACACATCAAATAAATTATTTGGAGAAGAAGCTTACAAAAAAAGCATGGAGATAAAAATGAAGTCTGATTTAGACTTGCTTCCAAAGGACACAACTCCCAAAAGCTTTCTGGAATTCATCCAACCATTTACAACTCTAAATTTGGTATTGGATGAAACAGTGATGTCAAGTAAATCTTCTAAATATGGAATGTTGATGAAATTGGAGTTGAATTTCCATAGTTTAGAGAATATTGACCTTCCATCAGACGAAGAGTAGAGCACCCTACAAAAATTGGCACAAAATTCTTAAGAATCATAGTATGTATTGCACAATTTTCTTCTTTTATTCTTAATTTCAAGGTTTTATATTTTTTCTGTTTGCTATTTTGCTAATTCAGCCTATGAATCTATGATGCACTCGCTATTGCTATTTTGCTAATCCATCCTATAAATCTATTTTATGAATACGAAAAAAACAACACTCGCTATTGCTATTTTGCTAATCCAGCTTATGAATCTATGATGCACAGTGCAAAACTTCAGCCAGTAATTTTGTATTCTCAAATTCTCCCTTGCTTTAACATTTATGCATTTCTCTATTTCTAATTAGTAGGTTTTAGGCACTGCTATTATCTATGTTTAATTTGTCATGGCGTGAATTAATATTTAATTTTAAACTCTGTTTTTTGAACAGGAGACATCAAACATGTAGCAGATGTTAAATTGCTAATACGGGTTGTGATGGCCATATAAATATGTCCTAAGTTTGTGATTTTGATGTTCAGTGTTCACATGTTGCAAACTTGCAATTCAATCTGAAGTTGTTGTTGCTCCCTTGTTTCTATAAAAGGGAATTCAGGGTCATTTGCAATTTTGCAAAGGGTTCTACTTCTGAAACTTTGTATTCACTTTTGCATGGACATTGGAGAATCACACAGGAGTTGTTGTTGCTCTCTTGTTTTTATAAAAGGGAATTCAGGGTCATTTGCAAAGGGTTCTGAAACTTTGTATTCACTTTTGCAATTGGTATGGAGAATCACACAGATTGGAATTTGGTGTATTACTATTGAATGAATTGTATCATCTGGCTATATTTTGAAAGAATTAATGAAAATCTAAGTTCTGGACATGTGTATTACTATTGAATGAATTGTATCATATGGTTTTGAAATGTATCACACATATTTGAGACTCAAACATGTATAAATAAACAATAAACATCTCTGTATCAATAAAAACATTATGGTTTTTTTTTTTATTATGCTATTTTAAATCTGGAAATAGAAAGTTGAAAAATATAATTACAAATCAATATTGAATTCTAATTGCAAAAAGTAATATGCTTTTGTAATATGAATGATGAGATACAGTAATAAGATTAATAAATACTAATCTCTTACTATTACAGTTGCCATTCATCCTCATCAAATTCAGTGCTTTCTTGATTTCATCTATGGTTTCTTCACTCTGAGTCTGAGTTTGCATATCTTCGCCAAACTGCATCTCAATGCTACCAGTAGCTCCAGTAGCTCCAGTAGTCCCACTGGCACTTTGGGTTGAAGTGTTGCCCAAACCTCTTCTTTCACATTTGGACCTCCAGATTTGCAATGCCCTATCGTAAGGAAAAGTGTGGACATCATACCTAGATGTATAGAGCCTCAAGCAATTTTCCAAATTTTTGTCTAGTTTGTTTCTTAGCTTTGATTTTAGGAACCCCAAAGCATTGAAAACTCTCTCATATTCCACCGAACCAAATATCATAGTAAGACATAAATCAACAAGCTTCACATATTTTGGCATTGAATCATGCAAGGTTTTGTTCTCAGCTATATATTTCCAAACCCTTGTTACTGATCCCTCTTCGCGGGGGTTATCCATTTTGGCATATTGTTCTTTCATAGTGTATGCAAAATGAGTTGATTGCTCTCGAAGATGAGTTTCGTCTAATATTCCATTTATAGTTACTCCATTAAATTCTCTGGAAATGCAAAATTGTTTTACCAAAGTCAGTAGCTTACTTCGATAATTATATGCACTGTTGAGGCTCCAATAATGAGGAAACACAATAGACATGGCTTCGAGTAGGTTGTAAGGAGGGAATCTACTTCTAATTTATGAGGAAAGATCATATGTAATTTTCTTCACAGAAGTAGTTACAGTCTCAACAATCTTGTCGAAATCTTCCTTTGTAACTCTTGCTAGTTTCTTTCTGGGGCGCTTTCCTGGTTCCTCAGGGTCGACCGTGGCATAGAAGTGCATTGGTATCTCAATTCCCCGTACATTGGCACATACCTCCCCATCTGCACCGATTTGTAAAAAGTTATCAGGATTGTTCAAATCTATGAGTGTCTGCCACTTAACAAATTTTTCATCAGATAGTGTTTGTTGATTTCGATAGAGATTGTCAAGGGTCAGGCATGTCATCTTACGCAGCGTAGCATATTCTGCAATATACAGAGCTCTTTTTTGGGAAGCCTTCATAATATTCCTCATTTCCTCTAGCATGGGGAGAAGAGCTGCTAAAGAGTGTCTCTAAATTACTTAACCTGCCAAGAAGTTCTGGAAATTTTGGTTGATTTGATTCATCGCGAGTTGTGTGAAATAGTCCAATAAAGGATGGATATTCTAAAAACACTCGATGCATTGGACCATCCAAAGAGATCCATCTGGTGTCATTATCCTTGAGAAGCTTGTTCCCATCAATTAATCCATCAACAAAGTTTTGAAATTCCATAAATCACTTGGGACTTCAACAGAAGTGTGAGTAGGGCTCTCCGATTAAAATTTCAATTTTTTTAATTGAAGCAAACTTGCTCACAATTCCAAAAGCTAGATTCATTATGTGAGCCATGCAGTGAATTGTAGTAATGTACGGTGCAAATGAAGTTTCAATCTTTGTACAAAGTTTATTCCTATGACCTTGCATTACTGAAGCTCCATCTGCTCCAACACAAACCAATTTTTTGACTACTGTCATGTCATCCATACCTCCATATTCAATTAAACTTCTCTTTACTGTTGAAATAAATTTTCCGTTGTCGCACTCTCCTTCATTTTAGCAACAGATAGTAGATGAGGTTGGTGGGTATGATTCTCTATAGTATAAACATGCATGCATACCCATGAAGTATTGTCTACTGCGGTAACTTCATCTAAAGAAAATGCAATGAAGTTTGACTCTCTTAGTTTTTCCTGTACATCTTCTTTTTGAACCTCAGCAAGACAACTTGCCCATTCTCATCCACTATTTACTGACCAGTGTCTATTAGGATAGTTAGGAACTTTCAAAAAGTGTAATAAACCACTAATTGATGGGAAATCTATCATAGCATGCCCTCTGCTCAAAATATGAAAAACAACGCTTAACTGAACAACATTTCCCAGTTGTTCTATTTGCATTGCTTTTCCAAAAATAGCTTCAATTGAACCTTTAACTTCAGTAGGCTTCATCTATAATTTCTCATGAAAATAATACTCTTCGGCATTCCTCACATGCTTACATTCATCCTTTGTTTTCCATCTTATCACTGATTTTTCAACCCCGTCTATCATTTGTTTTTCATAAACTTTACCCATATGCTTTTCTATGGTGTCAAATTTTAGCTGCAACCTTATTTCCTTGTTATGTTTCCAAGTGCAAATCTTACACCTGCATTCTATTGGAGGCTCGCCTTCAATTGGATTCTCCACTGGTTCAATGAATGGATACTTTGATGCCTAATTAATTTGAAAATTCCTCACTGACATAGCCCACTCCCGATCCTTTTTTGACTGTGGTTCACCCTTTTTTGATATGGCTTTTCTTTTCCCCTTCCGTGCATTATCATCAATTGCATTATCACCCAAGTCGATTATATCATTCCGGCTAACTTGGGTATCTACCAAATAATCTTCTTCAAGATCATCCTGATCTGAGATATCAGGTTCGCCACCATCTTCAACATGCAGTGCAGGTGGTGAATTTTGTGCTTGTACTTGTGATGATGTACCTTCCTGATTTTCACATCCAATGCCAAAGTACGAAGACAACGTTCTTATTTTTGTTGGCCTCTCCTTGCCTTCCCCACATTCAGGTTTCCTACCCCTCTTCCTGTTCGACATCTCCAATGAAATAAAGGCTGCCAAAAAAATATCAATTTGTTGAAGAAGCAATAATAGGCTATAATGTATAATATACCACTTAAAAAATATGATTGCTCACCTTTAGGCTTTAGGTCACTAGCAGTCGCCAATATAGTCAACAACTCAACAACAATGATTTTCCTTTGTCTGAAACTTTGCTATTGATCAGAATTCAGAACCTAGAACCCACCAGATTGTGTTGAGATAGATCTGATCTTTGCATGTATTTATACAAATCCTTACATGGCGAATTTCGTGAGAATTTTATATGGTATACAAATATTTGGTGAATCTCGCGTAACTATAACACGACTTATGTAATTTTTGAGGTGACTATAGGTCGTCCAAATACAACTTATGTAATTTTCAAGGCGATTATAGGTCATCCAAATACGACATGTAATTTTCGAGGCGATTATAGGTCGTCCAAATAATAACCGAATACAATATAGTTGGCAAAAGTTGGGGTGAATGGAGACACGCGTCGGCAAGATGTCAAGCAAATTGGGTCCCCCTGGCTAACAAATCTTCACATGCCTATAGGTGAATTAAGGTCATCTATTAAGGCAACCTCGGAGAGTGTAGGCGAAACAATTAAATTTACCGTATGTCCACCATATATTGTATTGGCGAAATCATCTCATAGAAACATTTATTTGCATAAAACGTATGGCGATCGGGTCGTGACTTTGACGAAAATTGATAATGTTTTGGTGACATGGCCACCCCCAGACAATACAAAATATTCACCATTTCTGACATGGCCGACATGAAAAATTCGCCATTGGCGAATATTTGCCACTAAAGTAAACTCTGAATGTGATATCTACTCTTCTTTTCACCAACCATCTTTGGTCAACACAAACATATTGATCTATGAAATAGCAACCACCCCCTGTTCTATGTCTGTGTATGAGGTGATAAACACGTTGAGTTTGCCACAACTATTTATAGTATCCTTATCAACAAGACTCAATTGATCTTCCAAGTAGTCAAGGTATCTTACAGAAATAAGATCTCTCATCAATAAACGCAGACATGCAATGAGTGGTGATAAACACACGGTGCAATCTACATGAAAAAGCTTCCATGCATTAGTGCCAAATTTGAACCAACACTTCTCCCTTTGCATCTTGAACCTAAATCAACTCTACACATATGTATGTTGACATCAATGACAACTCAATGCCAACAGTCTCTATCCTTATGCTATATCTATGAGAAACTATTAAAAAATTCTTCAAATATGGATGTTCATCTTCATTCTATCATTACTCCTACATCTACATGGTTATACTCTCCCTTATCCATAATATTTTTTAGTATCTATCATGTGCCCATGGGGAACTTTTATTTTGATGAGTATAATGGCCATTGTGAACCCTTACAATATTTGGTAAGTTTATCCATTGTTAAATAATAACAAAGCACCATTAGGAGAAATCTCATATGCTTCATTAAAAAAAGTGTGAGAGTGTGAATTAGTTGGTCATTATAATATAACAGAAATTGTTGATTTTTGTAGTTCAGAAGGTGTTGATTGTGGAAGTTGCTTAAGTACAACTCGTGTTAGATGTTCAACATTAGCATATTTTCTATTTTATAAATAGAATATTTCCTAGAGTGAGATTAACACCAAGAGCGGTTTTATGTGTGAGATAGTCTAAGATATGTGAGACAAGTTTCCTTTCTCTTGCCCCATGTAAGGATAGTTCCAGTTTGCATCTTGTAAGGAATGTTTCTCTTAGGTTGTGTCATGTGAGGAAAGTTTCTCTTGTCTTGCATGTTGATGTTTCATCAAGAGGGCTATATATGTAAGATCTTTGTAGCAACTAAGATGATATTCTTGAAGGAAAGTTTGCTCTTGAAGCTAAATAGAAGATTTAGCATTTGCAAGTTTTTCCCCACATTGGGGTTTCCTAGGTATATCTGTGTTATCTATGTTATTTTGTTTGTGTGATTGGTTTTATGTGAATTTGCTTCTGATGTTCATTTTCTTAATTAACCCAATGTATTAATTATTACAAATCAGATAAGTAAACATTATTCTTGTTTCTTTTCTATGATATTTGTTAAGCAATTAATCTTTTGCTGGGTTATAGAAATTAACATGGTATCAGAGCTCTAAACTCTAAATACAAAGCCAAGTTTTATATTATAGATTTCTTAAGATTTCAGCTTTCAATTTCTTCAAGGTATCTTCAAGGCACAATTGATTGTGGGTTGAGGTATATTCAGCGGGATGGAGTGAAGCTCAAGAGGTTTACCGATGCAGATTGGGTATGTAGTACAAGTGACAAGAAGAGCACTTCAAGATGTTATTTTAGTTTGGGATTAGGAGTAGTTTCTTGGTACAATAGGAAATAGAATTCAGTTGCACTAAGTTTTGCAAAGGTCGAGTATATGGCAACCAGTAGGGCTACATGTGAGGCTATCTGACTTTGAAAACTTCTAGTTGGGCTCTTTGATCAGGAGCTACATCCTACTATCATTTACTGTGATAATTAGAGTTGTATCAAACTCTTTGAGAATCCAGTGTTTCATGAAAAGTCAAAGCACATTGAGATCAAGTGTCACTTCATCAGAGATTGTGTGGAGAAGGGGACAAAGAAGTTACAATACATTCCAACAGATGAGAAAATAGTAGACATCCCGATGAAGGCTTTGATGAAGAGTAAGTTTCTATTCTTCAGGGAAAAGATAGGTATTGTTCAGAACACCTTCCTCATTAAGAGGGTGTTGTTTTTTTG